>NC_056431.1:23608612-23946737 GCF_018296145.1 Oncorhynchus tshawytscha
GACCTCCCCCTGTGGTATCATAAGTGACCCCGGCACAGGCAGCACTCAGACTGGTCAATCAACAATTAAAAGCAGTCTGTAGCCACTAACTCAATTCAGCCGGCTGGCTTAGTGCCTTGATGTGGCCCCGGCACGTACACAGGCCAGACAGCAGAGAGACAGGCTGGCTGGTCAGTGCCTTAGCCATGACCCCTTGTTTGGTAAGGGCAAAAACGTTGGGTTACTCCTACACTCACTCCTATATTTAACATTGTTTTAACCCTCTAGGTGTGCTGAAAACACAACAACTACAACAGCCTGAGCACACGACTAGAGGTTTGCTCATTTTACCATACCCTCATGCTCAGGTCGCGACCCCTGTACTAGTTTGTCGGCATATGGAGATGTACTGCCGGCTGCACTTCCACCTAAGGTTTCGACCCCAGCGTGCCCTCAATACTCAGCTTGACCTTTTGTTTTCTGGACTTAATTCATTTAGTGGGTGGTGCATTTAAAAGTGAGAGCCACCTGCTAGCTCCCACACACAAATGGATGCACACACATACCAACACGCTAGCGTATGCAAGTAGGCACACACACACTTACACAAATGAATGTGCTCACACACACACATACACACACACACACACACACGCTTCAGTTGCTCCATATGTTTCTCATATTCATTGTATAATCTCATTCTCTAGAAAGACTTGAAAACTAATATAAAGGCAAAAGGGAGAATAACTGCAGGGGCCGGTAAACGAAGCATAAAGACCCCAAGTGACCGAGGGGAATTATTTGGCTCCATTAAGCAAGCATTAACATGAATTACTATCTAATTAAAATTAAACAGCTCATTAATAACTTTCCAGTGGGCCTCTGACTGCAGCTAAGTTATCTGGTGAGTGCGCAGTAATGTGTGTGTGTGTGTGTGTGTAAGGCTGGAGTTGTCTGTTATTGTGCCAGAACCAGGGGAGTAACCAGAGGGGCAGGACTGATCACTCTACACCCCAGAGAAACGGCTGCTGGATCAAATAAGGTCTCTATCTCTCACACACACACTCTGTGTGTCTCTCTCTGTCTCTGTGTGTCTCTGTGTGTCTCTCTCTGTCTCTGTGTGTCTGTCTCTCTGTCTCTGTGTCTCTCTCTGTCTCTGTCTCTGTGTGTCTGTCTCTGTGTGTCTGTCTCTGTCTCTCTCTCTGTCTCTGTGTGTGTCTCTGTGTGTCTCTCTCTGTGTGTCTGTCTCTGTGTCTCTCTCTCTGTCTCTGTGTCTCTCTCTCTCTCTCTCTCTCTCTCTCTCTCTCTCTCTCTCTCACAGCTGCTGGGAATTACGTATTGTAAAAAGTCTACCTTAACTTTATTAATGGGTTTGTTATACTGCATGTTGTAGGTTCCTTATCCCGGCTTTTATTGATGCATGTTTTTAATAAGCACAGTATTTCTTAAAGGTAAATTAAAAAATGTGATCAAGATAGTGAGCCTATCTGTCTGAACATTTTAAATCCACTACTTGAACCTTCATTGACACTCAAAGGACTGTAGGGCAAAGACATCCAGCTTAAATAATATCCCTCTATAATGGTACACGAGGATCAATCTGATTAAATGATTATAGAAAGAGAATAACTAATAAACCAAAAGACAAATAGAAGCATGTTAACTCATGTATGCAATATTTTTTTTTTTACATTTATTTAACCAGGCAAGTCAGTTAAGAACAAATTCTTATTTTCAATGACGGCCTAGGAACAGTGGGTTAACTGCCTGTTCATGGGCAAAACAACAGATTTGTAACCTTGTCAGCTCAGGGATTTGAACTTGCAACCTTTTGGTTACTAGTCCAATGCTCTAACCACTAGGCTACCCTGCCTGATATTGAAGTAGGTGTGTACACTGTTACATTCAACTTGTTGTCTTCCAATGTGAATAGTATCAATTGATGTTACCAACAAAGAACTATGCAATAGTCAAATGGAAAATAGTTCAGTCACATCTCATTGATTCACATACCTTTTACAGCTTTTGTTTTTTCAAAAAGTTTTCCTCACCTGTTACGAACCTCTTCTAAACTGAGGTTTTTCAAATTCATTTTTTGGGCTACCCAAATTTCAACAGAGACACAATCCTCCTATTATAGAAAAACATATTTTGAAATGTGTACTCGAGAAAATCCACATGTCCTCTTACTAAAATCTACAGTATGTAAATATTTAAACACAGCAAACAATCTCTTTAATTGATGTAATTTGTCATAAAGTACAACATTCAACCTGCAGAAGTGAATCTATCTATTATTTTACGTCAGTTAACGTGGGCTCTCTCTCTCTCTCTCTCTCTCTCTCTCTCTCTCTCTCTCTCTCTCTCTCTCTCTCTCTCTCTCTCTCTCTCGCTCTCTCTCTCTCTCTCTCTCTCTCTCTCTCTCTCTCTCTCTCTCTCTCTCTCTCTCTCTCTCTCTCTCTCTCTCTCTCTCTCTCTCTCTCTCTCTCTCTCTCTCTCTCTCTCTCTCTCTCTCTCTCTCTCTCTCTCTCTCTGCCTGCTGTCCTGCTCTCTGTTTAACACACACATAGTATGTTGTTACATAGTCAGTTTTTACAGGAAGGATGGGTGGGCTGAGGGGGAGACGCAGGGCGGATGGACATTCGGCAGGGGGCAATATGCTTACACCAGCGGAGGCTGCTGAGGGGAGGACAGCTCAGCACATCAAACACATGGAAACCATGATTCTGCTCCAGCTCTAACCACAAGCCCATCCGCCCCAATTAAGGTGTCACCAACCTCCTGTGGCTTACACACACACACCTACGTGTAGTGCGTAACAACTCAGCCCGCCGGGTGGCGTGGTATGTCCTGTTGGGGTCGTAACCTGCGTGTTGCTGAGCCTGCGTGAGGCTGTGTTGTCTTCAGGCCCCTGTCAGGAGAGGAGAGGAGAGGAGAGGAGAGGAGAGGAGAGGAGAGGAGAGGAGGAGGAGGAGAGGAGAGGAGAGGAGAGGAGGAGAGGAGGAGAGGAGAGAGGAGAGGAGAGGAGAGGAGAGGAGAGGTGAGGAAGTCAACACCGGCTCTGTGATGATCATATTAATGCTTCTCCAAATCATTTCAATAAAGGGGGCAAGAGAGAGAGGGAAATCGGGGAAAGGTAGGGCAGGAAATGAGGAAAAGAGATGAATAAGGAAGTAACAAGAAGAAGAAGATGATGATGATGATGAGGGCAACGATGAGGACGACGGTGATGAAGACAACGATGATGATGGTAGGAAATTAAGAAAGGTGGAGAATGATGCTGATCGGAGCGAAACATAAATAAGTGACCAACAGTGTCTATGGGATCTAACCAACTAGGCCTTTCCTTTAAGCAACATCAGCACATAA
This sequence comes from Oncorhynchus tshawytscha, assembly GCF_018296145.1. Taxonomy (NCBI): domain Eukaryota; kingdom Metazoa; phylum Chordata; class Actinopteri; order Salmoniformes; family Salmonidae; genus Oncorhynchus; species Oncorhynchus tshawytscha. The sequence goes on from NC_056431.1 coordinate 23,611,961, forward strand.
AGCTGAGCAGAACTAGTCGAAAGAATAACAAAACACTACTGTACTCAGCATTTTGATAACAATGGAACCCCTTTCCAAATCCAGGAGATTTCAAAATCCAAAGCACAACACAACCATATTTCACGAAAGGACTATAATTCGATAGACCTTTGCAGGTGGAGAGAGAGCAGAGGAAAGAGAGAGGGAGACAGTGAGAGAGAAGAAGAAGAGACGGTGATGCTGACTAAATGTATTCAGGCGCATGCATCTCACCCCTCCAGCCCACAAGCTGTTTACCTCTCTATCAGTCAGTCTCTAAGAGAGCAGGGACTCCATCCATATTCACACAGCCACAAATTCCACTGCTTATCTCGACCAACCTTCTAAAACCTCCCTATGTTCCCCGCCGCACATACATACATACATAAACACATCTTTACGGAAGCGAGAGGCAAACCAAGAGGCACACACATCCAGGAGGGGGGAGAGGATAAGGATCACCTTTGAATTCAAAGTAGAGGATTGGGTCCCTCTGTGGACGGACAGGAAGCCACACAGGTTAGGGCTGATGGTTGAAGCCCAGGCACCAACACCCCAGCAGACAGGTAGACAGAAGCTGAGAAGGGGCTTAGGCATCCCAAGCCTGATGCTTTCAAGCCCGTCACGGAGTTAGATGGAAGGTTTGGAACTCTGAAAGTGAAGTGAAAAGTGATCCTGATATAGTAAATTGTATATTGGTTTTAATTGTGTTATCGATTAGTGTTGGTGTGGGTTCTCTTGTTCCTTTAATCCATTATATGATATAGGTATTCTAATACTTTGATATCCTAATGTTTGGTAAGAGACATGGGCACATGTGCAAAGAAATGCTGTCCGTTATCTCTGACCATCTGATCATTTTAAATGTAGGATTTTACTGTTATCTTTTACTACTGTTGTAGTATGAGATGAAACAATTATTTAATTTTAGGCATCAAGTGAGAAATTATATTCTAAACTTTGACCACCAGGTAACTTTATGCAAAATACAATTTCCCAAAATAGCTTTATTAAAAATGTAAATACTCTAATAATGGCGCCAGGTTGTGGTGTTTTATTTGTCCTTCCCTTTTGGGAAGTGGCACTAAGTGGGCAAGCGGGGTATTTTGGTGCTGGCAGCTTTAAAACATGAACGATAGGAAAGGAACGGACACAAATAGACTGTTCAAAGAGTGGTTGGCTGGGCACCACAGACACATCCCGAGTAGGGGGAGCGGTACCCAATTCTGTTGCGCGCGGTGCTGATCAGGGATTGAAGTTAGGAACTCTCTCCACGACTAATTGCTCGCCGGTGCCTTTTCATGAATATTCATCCCATATCGTGTTCAGACCCCCGTCTAATTAGTATAAGAAATAGGGAGAAATCTCGCACCTTTTACCACAAGAGAAACGTTCCCCTCGCATTCTCAGGGGGATGCTGGCAGAAGCGCCGAGTTCATTAGCCAAAAATGAAAGGAAAAAAGTTACCTGAAAAGCATAGGACGTTGGTCATTTACGCGCTAGGCAAATGGGCTATTGCGATCGTGTAGTCAGTGCCTATTTCGTATTTCTATCAAAAAAGAAAGACTGAAAGTGGGGGAAAGTACAATTATCTGAATTGTGGAAGTTTGTGAATAATAGGTATTTTCTGATTTTTTAAATCCAAATGTAAAGGTGGCAGGTGCAACGGTCGATTGAATGACCCCCTGGAAGTGGAATAAAGGTGTGTTTAACATCAAATGCAGTGCAGGAAATGGGGTTCCTTTCTGGGACTATGCAGAGAGATGTCTAGCATACAATGTGTCTAATTTTAGGAACTTAAAATCGTCATCCTCCATCTGAGTTTGAGAAAGGTATTGTTGTGAAATGGCTTTCAGAAAGCACCAGCTTCTTTCTAGGCGTAATTGTTTGGAGGAATATAACGTACTTTTGTTTTAACCTCTGAGTTTTGACATTTGTCTTCTTCTTTTTTTGCTCGTGGGCAGACAAGCATAGAGAAAATGCACATATTTGACTTTGACCTTTAGAAATAGATTCAAACCTACAGTAGGCTAGGCCTGTAATTCTACAGTAGGCTAGGCCTGTAATTCTACAGTAGGCTAGGCCTGTAATTCTACAGTAGGCTAGGCCTGTAATTCTACAGTAGGCTAGGCCTGTAATTCTACAGTAGGCTAGGCCAGTAATTCTACAGTAGGCTAGGCCTGTAATTCTACAGTAGGCTAGGCCTGTAATTCTACAGTAGGCTAGGCCTGTAATTCTACAGTAGGCTAGGCCTGTAATTCTACAGTAGGCTAGGCCTGTAATTCTAGGCACTGGGTGACAGTTGTTGAAAGTGCATTCCAATTGATATGTGACTGTTATCCTAAAGAGTTTTATTAGCCTATTAAAAAGACAATCCCTGCGACTTTATTTAATTTATTTTAAAACAGAATTAGGCCTCAATGTCCTTGTTTGAATTTGTCATTTGTGTCATATTTTTTTAAACTTGAATATTGTGCACCAGTTGTGAATACTATAATTGTACAAATATTATTTTAGATGATAAATACTGTTAGACTGTTATGTTGTGGGGGTAGGCCTTTCAGATATTTGAAAAGAGATGTATTTTTGTTGTTTCATCTTTCGGAAATGCCTTCTAGGAACATGGTTAGGCTAAATTAAGAGTGGACCGGGTGGCTGTTGGCTGAGGTGGGTCCAGGTTATAATTGTATTCAAGTCGATGAGGTCCCACTTGAGGCTTTAACACGTGACTGGCAGGGAGCGCAAATAATACTATAAGGGATTTATTTATTTTTACATTCAAAAAATATACTTCTAATATCAGCGGGCACAAGTCCAGTGGGCACAAAACATCACAGGACGACATTGTTGTAGTTCATGAACACACGCGCAATTGGAAATAATTATAGTGAGTATATTGTAGGCAGTGCAGAAACGAAATGCTACAGCCTACTGCTAAGATACACATGCACTTTCATCCTATTTTATACAGATAGATTGTCTATCTATTTTTCCAAAATGTTCATAGCCCAAATAGTCTACAGCATAAGCCCATTGCTTCACCATAGAGTTAGCCAACCACAATGAATGCTAACGTTTCTGCATAGGCTCGTGCACTTGGACGTGACCGGACTATAAAAAAAGAGCGGTGCAAGAAAAGGGGACGGGAAGGATGTTTAGAAAGGGTTCAATGTGACACAAGGCAGACTATTGAAAATTGAGACTATTATTTTGGGACAGGGTCACCCGGGCTTCCTCAACTCGCATCACCATGCCTTATACTCAACTAGTCAGCTACTGAAACCCCATAATTGTGTGTTCCACTGTCTTTTTTTATGAATTCATCATATCGTGACCTCTTTTTTTCTTTCTTTTTTTTGTGCCTTTTCCTGTATCGCCTATCATTCATCAGCAGTAAGATGCGTGTCATCCCTTTCAACGCTCTTTCCATAGCAACCTCGTGCATCTTAGCAAAAAATTCACCTAGTTCCACACAAGGCCATATTCTTTACCAAGAGAGGGGTGAGCATCTGGATATTTTTTTCCACAGCTCCTCGAGCTGGCTGGCAAAGCACAAGAGTTGGTCTGTATGTCTGTGGCTGCCCCGGCAGCACCGCTTTTCCGGCAGAAATGACTTTTTATAGACTTGGAGACGAGAATGACTGAATGGTAACGCATCTTCATTAACTGAGGCATGGAACTGACTCCGGCAGCAGTCACAACCCGACAGAGTGGTCTCCAAGGGTTCAGTGATCTTTAAAGTCCTTACAAAATGTTCGGCTGAACATCTTGCAAATGAACAAGCAAAGGCCCTTGACAGATCAAGTGATATTCAGATTAATCTAAACTATTTTACTCAAGTGGAAATGTGGTATTAGGTTACTGAATGCATCAAAGCAACACACAGCACGTTTTTGATATTTACATTATTTGCATATTGAATAGTCTGAAGAGGTTGTGTTTACAAGCCTATTAGATGTGTAAATATGGCCTACCTGTTATTTGGTATATTATCAAATCCAAGGTAGCAAGGATAATGGCTTGATTTGACATATTAATCAGTCACTGAGCTGTAGCCTATAACACTGCTATTATTATGTTATTAATGAAAACAGACATTTCGATAACAACTAATATTGCATCCTTCTATTGGAATACATACTAAAATATTTCACTGAATATGTTGTACATTATGAAAGAAAAATTCCAGAAGTTCCTCTGTAACCTTTTAAGGATTTCTAAATGACACCTGGCCAACTCTTTGGAATTGTCTCCCCTTAGTCGATCCAAACTAAATATATAAAGGTTGGATGGGCAAAACCACGCCTTTCAAGAGATGATGACGAGCACCTGTGACCCCAAGAGCATCTTATCCACACACGCACTATATTCTTCAGTGTCGTGTCGTGCCAGAGTGAAGTAAGGACACACGTAGCAGAAAAGAGAGCAAACTTACCGTTAAATCGTGCTCTAGTCCAGGGATTGAAATGAATAAATCGTAAAATGCGTCCCACTGTAGCCTACAAACAGAGAGCAGTGCCATGTGAGAGACGAGAACAACATAAACACGCGCGTGAGATAAAAAAAAATGCATTCAGGTAAATAATTAATATAAAGAGTGATGCCTGAAAAAGCTTACAAAAAGCTTCGGTTTTAGAAGGAGTGGAACATGCGCCTGATTGCGGACTTTTAGGCGACTGGAACAGGAGAGATGTAAGATTTGTTTAAAGCCCCGCATTTCCATTTAAGAACGTGATTGTGTTTGCAAAGATCCCTTTCAATCTTCGCATCTCCCCCTCTCTACCCCTCAGCGTCTCCGAGGCTGCTTTGCAATTCATAGAATTGGTAATTTGCTATTGGGACAAAACGTGAAGGGAAAAATAATCAGATCAACCGGGAGAGGAGTGCGGAAGAAGCCAAGAGGGAGAAACACAGGATTTTCACTCTAAGTTGCTGTTTAGTAAAATGCTTCGAGAGAAACGCTATAAAATACCTTCTGCTTTTCATGAGCTTTGCATATAGGTCCACATTTTCACGGGTGGTAAAATTTAACGTGATATTTGGAGATGATTTTATTTGACAACCATAACTTTTTAAGAAGGTGCTCTTATAGTACTCTTATACAGTTTAGACGTTTTAGTCATTTAGCAGACGCTCTTATTCAGAGCGATTTACAGTTACACGTATAAACATAATTTGAATCCTGAAACACATTACTAACCATGCCCTTGTTAATTTAGCATAATACAAACATTTGCAGATTCATGTTACAATTTTCCAAAGCCCTATCCAATGGCAAAAGTGTAAGTGCACGTGAGTGTGTGTGTGTGTGTGTGTGTGTGTGTGTGTGTGTGTGTGTGTGTGTGTGTGTGTGTGAGAGAGAGAAAGGGAGAGAGAGAAAGAGAATGATAAGCCTTGATGAGGATATCATACACTCGGAAAAAAGTTCTGGATAGAACCAAAAAGGGTTCTATGCTTGCTTAATATATGGCACCCTTAAGGTTCTATACAGAACCGAAATAGCTTTAATATTGAACCCTATATGGAACCCAAAGTGAAGAAGAACCCCTGGTGTTCTGATCGAATAACCATACAAAAGGTTTCTATATAGAACCTTTAGGTGTGCCATATATGAAGCAAGCAATAGAACCCTTTTTGGTTCTATCCAGAACCTTTTTTTTCTCAAAGTGGTTAACATTGTAAATGTCATAAACAATTGGGATAAATGATTAAAGGGTAGCCTTTATTATTAAAGAAAACGCATTGAGATTTGTCACACATTCTCACCATATTCATAGACATATCAACATCACACAGTGCTTATTCACATGCATCTCTTTTTGAAGATTTTTGTGGGTGGTTGTAATTCTGGAACACTACACTATAAGAATACGAATCTACTTAAAGTGGGAGCGCGCAGTTAGTCATCACTGACTAAAAGGATATCAAGGTGGAGGGGGGGATTTTGTCACCCCATCAAAAAGATCCCCGTACTCCCCCACGTGGTTATTTGAAAAACAACCCGAACGAACCCAACGAAACCTACCTACTGTTTTCCAACCCTCTCCGCCCTGGCTTGGAGAGAGAGGATGGATGAAAAAATGAGAAAGGGGCGACCAATTGCGAGTGACTGGGTTCTGTGCGCCTGTGACATGCAAACAAGCAGCCCACGAGAGAGGGATAACGGAAACCTAGGTCATATTCAGAGACCGTGATGTTACCAATACCCTAAAATATAAATTTAATATATAGAATTAACATGTTTCTATATAGTATATGTGAAACAGAGCCCTATTCTTTATGTGCGTAAAATGCGCTCTGCAACGTAGGCTATGCCTCTTGTGGGCTTGAATCCGTAAGGAGCCAATACAAGCGAAGAGGAGGCGTGTCTTAGCTCTTCCCCAAGACCTCCCAGAGCAGGTTGTTGCGTTTTTAGCTCTAAAGCCTCCAGATCTCCGAAGTACTCGTCAGTTTTCGAAGTCGGAGCCATGGCTACAACAGCTCAGTATATTCCGCGGAATAACTCCTTACCGTCCAACCCGCTCATGCATCCGGATTCGGACAGGATGCACCAGGGGACGACCTACAGAGAGGTGCAGAAAATGATGCACCACGAGTACTTGCAAGGGCTAGCGGCGACCAACACCGGACATCCGATGAGCCTGACGCACCACCAGTGGCTGCCCACCTCCAACACCGACTGGACCAGCGGCACCCATATCGGGCAACAGGAGCACAACAAAGCCAGCGTTCAGGCGAGCCGAGAGGACCTGAGCAGCGGCTTCCACCATAGATCTCACCTGGTGCACCAGCAGACGCAGAGTAGCCACCATGGGTCGTGGGCGCCAACCACGACGCACCACTTGTCCCCGCTGTCTCCTGCCTCCAACGGGCACCAGTCGCTAGTCTACTCACAGCCGGGATACACGAACCTCAACGCCATGCTAAGTCCCCAGCCCGCCTCTCTGCACCACGGCATGCGGGACCCGCTCCTCGACGATACAGGTAGCCATGACAACCAGATGGAGTCCCCCCAGCAGGCGTTCAGCCACCACCAGGACCACTCAGACGAGGATGCGCCCAGCTCCGACGACCTGGAGCAGTTCGCCAAGCAGTTCAAGCAGCGAAGGATCAAACTGGGCTTTACACAGGCGGACGTGGGCTTGGCCTTGGGCACCCTGTACGGAAACGTCTTTTCTCAGACCACTATCTGCAGGTTCGAGGCACTGCAGCTCAGCTTCAAGAACATGTGCAAACTTAAGCCACTGCTAAACAAGTGGTTGGAGGAGACAGACTCAAACACTGGCAGCCCCACCAATTTGGACAAGATTGCTGCGCAGGGCAGGAAAAGAAAGAAGAGGACCTCGATTGAAGTTGGGGTGAAAGGGGCGCTGGAAAATCATTTCTTAAAATGTCCCAAGCCCTCTGCCCATGAAATCACCAGTTTAGCCGTCTCTCTTCAATTAGAAAAAGAGGTTGTCCGTGTTTGGTTTTGCAACAGAAGACAAAAAGAGAAAAGAATGACGCCGATAGGGGTCCCTCATCCGAATATGGAGGACGTATATTCTCAAGCGGAGACACCCCCTCTTCACCACACATTACAGAGTCCTGTGCAGTGACTGTTTTCATGAACAATCCTACAATTTCGGGGGAAACAAGAAAAAAAAGGGAAAGGACTATGGAGTTTACAGTATTTCATTTTGTTTTACTGAGAGAGAACAGAGACATGGCAAAGTTGGACAGACAGATGAGTTTTGTCCCAGTAACCGGAGCTTGAGTTACAACAACAAATAGGTAGAATGGAAAATGGTTGAAAAGAAAAACATACACTATTACTGAATTGATTTCGTTCACATTTTAAATGAAACAAATATCTTTATTTACCAAAATTCTATGGAGGAGGTAAAGTAAATTCGATGTTTCGTGGCTGTTCAAAGGGTAACGATTAAATGTTGCAAGTGGTGTCTTGAACTGATGGCGCTCACCACAGTGCGAGGTGGTTGCCTGAAAATGATCAACAAAGGAGACACACACACAATGAACATTTTGCTCTTCAGGCTTAAAACCGATTAACCAATATTTCTAATTATTAGCCTATTATTTCGCTTTGTTCTATTAATTGTGATGTTTGATTTGTTTGGAATATTTTACCTTCAGTGTCTCTTCTGTTCTGAAGACTGTTTTTATTGTTTCTCTCATTTTATTAGTGTACTGTAACTCATCAAAAACGCCTTCCTTACTCTTACGGTTGACACTACGTCATCTGGCCAGAGGAGTTTGTGAAAAGATGATGGAAATTATGGCACCCGTTGAATGACAAAAATCCCCACACTTAAATGTCAGATGCATTTCAAAATTGACGAATGCAGCAGGACAGCTCACGTCTGGCAGCCTTAAAACATGTATGCTTTGCAGATAGCAACAGACGCTAAAAAGGGCAATATGGATGAATACTTTATGAAACATGTGTTTCTTGTCGGTTTTCAGTATTTGTTTTGATTATTATTTTCCTTTTGTATGGAGCACTTATTCTTTCGTTGAAATGATCATTGCAATTTTTATATTCGTTTTGTTTTCAGAATTTGTTTTGAGGTAGGCCTTTACTCACTATTTTCATGTTTACAGGTTCCTAAAATCACTCCAGGGCGCCGTCAGCAACTTGCATTGCTAACTGCCAAGCTATTCCAACCACCTTTTGGAAAGAGATTGGTTTAATACGAAATGAAAGTGATATTCTCAGGTAACTTCAGTGCCCCAGGTCGAAGTGTCACGCTGTTCTCATTCTTTATATCATAATAAAAAGTAGAACTTGAATTCTGTACCTTCTATATTGATCTGAAAGGTAGCCTATGCTACACCCCATTAATTTATACCATTCCTATTATTGTATTATAAACACTATATACGGAGAATTTCAGAACATTCTCGAATGAAAAGTGATGAAGGGACCTGTTTTACATATATATATATTTTTTTCGGATATGGAGAAGAAAGGAAAAATCTGATTAACTAGCCTACTCGTGCGTTGCGTGTCATTTCTCAAGGCTCTGGCACATTCTGATGGACAGTAGCCTATAGTACAATTGCGTACTGCAGACAGTGCTATTCGATACAGCGGGAAAAAAAACTTTCTTCAAAAAGATGTTTGAAATAAAATGTTGCCAGGATTATTTCCGATGTGTAAATATGTCGAATATGTAAACATGTATTTGTTCTGAGATATTTTTTTTGTTGGTTTGTTTTGTTTTTCCGGCAGTTTTGTACACTTACTAATTCCAAGAAGATATTTTAATATGATTTCATTTATGAATCTGACCATTTATATATATATTTATTTCCTAAATGTGTTTGGAGCTTTTTGTTTGGCTCGGTTAATGGTTATGTTGCAGTGGATTTCAATATGTTTTGTTCACTACATTGGTTGTATGTTGATTGCTAAATGTAGGCTGCAAAGTCACATTTCTCCTATTTATGTTATAGTAATATTTTATTACTTACATAAAACGTATATACAAGAAAAGGTATTTTGTCTTCATTCAAAAACCAAACCGTTTTCCTTTGTTGCTAACTATTGTGAAACCACCAGATGAGAAAAAAAATATACAAATGTATGTGGTAAACAGAAATCAAATGCACTAAGATAGTGTGTTGTGCTTAACCACTCTGATTTAAACAGTCAGAAAGTGTTGATTACAACATGTGTTCAGTTTAAACCAGTATTCCGTTATGTAATTGGGATTCATTTAAATCAGAGGCTGTGTACATGTGCTGTTTTCAAGGGAATAGACAACAGTATGTTTACCTCAGGCATTCATATCCGCATCAAGTCTACACAATCCCTGACGTTGTTCACATCTCTGTGTAATCGCAGTATTAAATTGTGCAATATTATTACGAAAATAGTGTCTTTTTATTGACTGATGTACCAATTACTATTAATATTATTATTAGTTAATACTGTGATATGGTAATAACAATGTTTTTCCAGGTAAATAATAGTATGCTACATAGCAGCAATGACTTTCTCTTGGTGCGCACCAACATACCGATTGTAAATCTTATTTAAAACTAGTAGCCTACAGTGTTAAGGTACTTGTAAAATATGTCCTAAAATAAATACACACCTTCTATTGTATCTTAAACTTTGAGAACAAATAAAGTGCCTGCGAGGGATTTCTGAGTGTCTATAATCATACTAATAATGACCAAATTATGGGTTATTGGAATATCAACTAGGCCAATGGAGTACAGTACAACTAGGCCAATGGAGTACTGTACAATGGAGTACAGTACAAGACCACACACACCTCTCCACACACACCTCTCCAAGTGTTCAGAATAAGTATAGGCTATAATACAAATTGGTTTTTCGTTTTAAACATCACGCTGATGTTATTAAATTGGCTGTAATAGGCTATGTTGAATTAGAGCAAAATGCAAAGGAATAGGCTCGCTACCATTTGGATTACACAAACACACCAGCTCCATTGAAACACGCATAGTAGACTGTGGGGCTACTGCCTACAGCTAACGCAGGCCTACCGATAGCCATGTAAGAATAATTATGAATCTGGACACACAATTAGTTTGTATTATATTTTGATATTCATATTAATAAGATAAAAATGACGCAACTTTGCTTTCTGGGAAGAAAACAAGATGTGGGTGGACATTATGCTATGGGGGAAATTGTTAGATGACAAGCCGTTCTGATTCGGCAAATGTAGGCGTAATATTGCAACTCATTCGCCAATGTCATTGCGTCTCACCAGTTTCAATGCCGCAAATGACAGAGAAGTCATCAACAATTTACTTTAATAACAGTCAAACTAATCCAATATTTCAGAGTTAGTCAAAAGTCCAAAGAAACGTTTAACATCAAACTGTATGAATTTAGCGCGAAGTATTGTTATGTTTAGCCTAATATGTTCAGTTATAGCTCTAGAACTTAATCAAGATACTGTACATCTGTAGTGTCCATATTTGACATTAGCACAATAAGAAATGCCGATTTACTCCACATTATATTAAGACTGTTTTACTTTAGCCTAATCCTAGCCAGCGATAGGCCTATTTTTAACAATGCATCGCATAAACAAATGCTATGGATTGAAAACATTTATTATAGCCTTCAATAAAACCGAGAAGGATCATTTACATGACTTGCTTGAATAAACCCTAACAAAAGTAGGAACAATTGTTTTGAATAGCATATAGGTTATCGATATCAACTTGAGTGAAGGCAAACTTTTTGTCAGATAGGAATTCTTGAAGTGATGTTTAGAGACGTTAAAAGTTGTCCTTCAGATAGAAAACCCGAGAACAGAAGATTCACTCTCTCTCTCTGTTGGTGGGCCTATATAATTTCCTTTTATACACATCTCATCAAGGATATCATTTTGTTTCCCTCCCACTGTTTGATACAATTTCATAATGCCAAGCGATTATGCATATTGACATTTCCACGTATTTCAGTCATCCAAATGTAGCTAATGATCTTTAGGCGCTCCTTGTAAAGTCATAGGAGCGCTCGGATTCTATCATCCAATAATAAATAGTATATTGGAGATTAATACAAATCTGATCAATTTGACGCACACATAGGTCCCTATAACATAACTTCACATACGAATAAATATAAGATACTGTAGGCCTTGAGAAGTGTCAGCTCAAACTGTTGTAAATGAGCCCAAATTAGGCTTTACGATATTGAAGCATTTTGAAGAGAACGGCGAGTCTCAAGCGCCCCCAAATGGTACAACTCTGTTCCTACAGCTGTAAGAGCTCAGGCGAGTCACTGAGCAATTTGTTTAAAATGTATTGGAAGAATAATACACAATATTATATCTGCATCAGTGGAGGCGGATGTCAAGTTCTTCCACATCGGTTCTGACAAACCATTTCTGTATGGACATCACTTTGTGCACGGGGGCATTGTCATGATGAAACAGGAAAGGGCCTTCCCCAAACTATTGCCACAAAGTTGGAAGCACAGAATCATCTAGAATGTCATTGTATGCTGTAGCGTTAAGATTTCCCTTCACTGGAACTAAGGGGCCTATCAAGAGCCATGAAAAACAGCCCCAGACCATTATTCCTCCTCCACCAAACTTTAAAGTTGTCACTATGCATTGAGGCAGGTAGTGTTCTCCTGGCGTCGGCCAAACTCAGATTCGTCTTTCGGACTTCTAGATGGTGAAGCGTGATTCATCACTCCAGAGAACGCGTTTCCACTGCTCCAGAGTCCAATGGCGGCGAGCTTTACACCACTCCAGCAGACGCTTGGCATTGTGGATGGTGATCTTAGGCTTGTTTGCAACTGCTCGGCCATGGAAACCCATTTCATGAAGCTCCCAACGAACAGTTCTTGTGCTGACGTTGCTTCCAGAGGCAGTTTGGAACTCGGTGGTGAGTGTTGCAACTGAGGACAGACTATTTTTACTTGCTACGCGCGTCACCACTCTGTGGTCACGTTCTGTGAGCTTGTGTGGCCACTTCACAATAACAATAGACCAGGGAAGCTCTCTCATGGGCAGAAATCTGCCGAACTGACTTCTTGGAAAGGTGGCATCCTATGACGGCGCTACGTTGAAAGGCCATTCTACTGCCAATGTTTGTCTATGGAAATTGCATGGCTGTGTGCTCAATTTTATACACCTGTCAGCAACGGGTGTGGCTGAAATATCAGATTCCACTCATTTAATGGGTATAGTGTACAAGGTACACAACAAAATAAATTCAATCTATAATCAGCATGTGACTGATAGGTCCTATACATGTCGTGAAGTGGTTCTGTAACAGAAGATTCTATGTACATCCCAAATGGTGTCCTATTCCCTATATAGTGCACTCCTTTTGACCAGCTCTGGTAAAATGTAGTGCACTATGTAAGGAATAGGGTGCCGTTTGGGACACTGAATGTGCTCAAAACCCAACTAAACGGCTTGTCTGAATCACACCTCCACATTGGATCCACACTAGACACCTGGGATTTGTGAGTTATTAGTTTCATAGGGTAGACACAGTCCTTAGAGAACTCTCCCACCAGCATCACTCATTATCTGGTGTGGAACTTAAAATGGTGCCACTTTTGGACCTAAATCATGCAATACTGGTCATACTTTTGTACTGAAATATGACTTTCAAAATCCCCACAAAAATCATGAAGCACAGCTTGGATGATGATCAAACTCCACCATCAGTCGTCATCCAATAAGCCAGATTCAACTGATGCAAACAGAGAAAGTGTATTAAGCATACAACAAACACAGTAACGACCTTTGGAACATGGTTGTCTGTCCATGTGGCTAAAGTGCATGCTGAACATGCTGGACCTGAACTAAACGAGATGCACCATCAGTAATGCCACATAGGCCCGTATTGAAGTGCAGTTGCATGGACCCAGGAAGTGGAATTTAAACCAGCTCACAGCTAATGCAGTAGGAAGGTCAACGATGACATAATATGACTAATTGCCTTTCACTAGTTCCCCATTTGCTATTTAGCTATGCCGTGTGGCATGGCACAGGATGGAGATCACCAGCACTAAGTACTTCCTGACACTATGTCTGGGTACCAAATGGCACCCTATTCCCTATATCGTGCACTACTTTTGACCACAGCTCTATGCTAATTAATAAATTATACAGGGAATAGGGTGCCATTTGGGAACCTTACGTAACAACGTAAAAAAATATATTAAAAAACTTGGTCAATGATGGTGGTGTGTCCAGTGGAAGGAAATGCAAGAGACATTTCACTCCTACATGACAGTTTGTCAGATGTTTTCAGATGTCGTGGGACATGGTTTCATCTTGACATTAGACTACTTTATAGAGGTGTGAAAACATCTGATTAACTTCTATTTGAAAGTTTAATGTGCCTGGTACTTTTCGGACTGGGCCAGTAGAAGATGTGCCAAACTAGCCCACCAGGCGAGTAACATTTCATATTTTCATAACATTTCATATTGCAAAGATTTTGGACCTTTGGCTTGGTTGAATACCAACTGGGCTAGTAGAAAGTGCGGCTTAGTTACCTATTCGGGTCATACAATAATCATCACCATTTTGTCTCATTAGTAAAGTCAGAAGTTACCTATCTCTCCTAGCCTGGTCCCAGATCTGTTTGACAATGACCATAGGTTGGATTTAGAAAGACAGCACAAATATTTCTAGGACCAGGCCTATTCTCTCCCTGTCCTCTCCTTCCCATAACATACAGTACAGACTGACTGGTGCCAAGCACCATTTCAAGACTGGTGCTGGAGCCAGCACTAGGCATTTGAACACAGCACACAGACGCCTGCCTGCCTGTCTGCCTGCCTACCTCCTTCATCAGGGAAGTATCATCAAACACAGGAGATGTGGATTAGCGATGATTAGCAGGGATTAAAGCTGGTTAATGGTGGAAAAATACATTTAAAAACCAGCGGCTCAGAGGGGGATTTTGCTCGCACTAGAGGATTTGCATTGATCCGCAGCAAATGAATGAGGATTAGCCGCATCTATCTGCCAACAGATAAATAACATTAAGCGTATTATACGGCGTCGCCTGTTATTAACAACATTACAAACAAGCACAACAATGCCGGCAATTATGGAAATAATGGGCTTGAATAATGCTCTTCAGTGCGATTCTCTCCCAACTCGCTGCAGAGGAGATACAGTAGCTAAGAGGATGCTGAAGACCTATGCTCCTGAGAAGTCTAAGACACCCAATACTAGGTTGATACTACTACAAGGCCCCCAGGTATTCATTGTATGGTATTGCTTCATACAGTAAGGTGCTTTTCACATTACTGAGCCGAGCTGAACCGAGCTGATTTGGCCAGGTCACGCATACACTATATCTGGACTCATGCCAGAAAGGACAATGTGAAAAGGAAATATCAGAGCCAGCACAGTTTGGTTGGGGACAGCATTCTAGTGTGAAAAGGCTATTAGAGTACTATGGGGTACTCAAGTGTCCATTTTACAGTCTCTTTGGTGCACTAAGTTAGCTAAATTGATCATTCAGGAAGACAGTCACCATAGATGTAAATTCGACATTATTCACTCTGAACTACATTAACAGCCATTAACAAAAAAAAATGTATTAAATTTTTTTTTAAAATAATTTCTTTATGTCTCTCTGTGTTTCATAATTTCCCTTCAATTCACAAGAGGCCGAATGTATCTCACAGGAGAACGCATCCGAGCGAGCGAAACAGAGCCCCTCTGTCTCTCTACGTGTAGGCCATCTATCTGATGCTGTCCAAACGAGTATGACATTGTTGCCGCCCGTGGCATTAAAGGAAAGGGAAGCCAATGAGCATTTGGCCTCGCTTGATAAAAAAGTATTAAAAAATTGGTAATCCAGTTTTGAGTTGAACTGAGCGAGCTCAACATTGAATGGTTCTGGTGCACCCCAAAAAAGTGTCAAGGGATTTTGGCATCCCACCTATCAAATCCTATTGAGAGCATACATCATTGACAGAAACGTTTGAATTGTTGCATCTTGTTGTATTGTTTTCCTCCAGTGGCTAGCTAGCTATCTAGCTAAAATGGTCCCTTACTAAATTAGCCATGGATGGAAATAGGGATTTGGACTTGTGGTTTTACTTAATTCTCCGTACTGGCAAATGATTATAACGGTCATTCTGATCCAACCATTAATTCATACATTGTTGTGCCCCTGGCCTGAGAGGATGGAAGTTCAATATGTAGCTAGATGTAGAAGGCTAATATTAACTAAGTAATGTTGCCCATGAATGGAAGTTAGGCTAGTGAGCAAGCATTTTAGCCAGGTAGCCTAGGACAACTAAAAATAAAAGTGTGTACTGTATGACAGAGTGATAGGCCATTTCGTCAACATGAAAGAGAAGAGGATGACATTGGCGTTTCTCTCAAGGAGAGTAAGTCAACATGTGTTCCTGCTTGCACGAACGCCCACACTAACACACACACACACACACACACACACACACACACACACACACACACACACACACACACACACACACACACACACACACACACACACACACACACACACACACACACACACACACACACACACACACACACACACACACACAGAAATCAGAACCAAGGACAGCCACATCAATTTAGCTTAAATTGTTTTTGGTATCTTTTAGTTGTCACTGTACTAGACTAAGAATAGATGATTTGATGAGGTTGAAATGTTGAAGTTGAAATGGTGCTGGAATACTGGAGGCAGCTCCTGTTTTCTTTACGACTTGCGGTAACTCTCCGTGGTTCTAAATCAATAGTTGTTAAGTGATCCGAAAATGTGGGAAACATTAACTTGCTTGACCATGCTGTAGCTCATGCAATATGTTTTGTGGACTTCACTTGACAGAGGTTACTATCTGGTTTTGTGATAAAACAAAGGTGCGGTTGAATTTACTCTGCCACTGTGTCTTCTTATTGTCTCGGCCTTCATAGGCCTATATATCACGGTCGCAAGGCATATGAATTAACAGGTTAAAGAGTAAACAATGCAATTATCACAACACATAGGTTGTAATATGGCTTTTTTGTTGTTGTCACAGTTAAGAGATTGAGTGGAAGAGAGACAAGTGGGTAAAATGCTCCATATATCCCTATCTTCTAGCCCAGGCAGGTGAGAGTTCCAGTGTGTTCCCCTCTCTCTTATCCTCCAACAGTTCTCTTCCCCTCGCCGTTTATGTAATAAATACTGCACTCCCACTTTGAGATCCAAAGATGGGGGATGGGTTTGGAGGCAGAAAGATGGAACAATGCATTTTTTCATTAAAAAAAAAAGTTTTTTTTCCCCCTCGCACCTCATGGTTTCTTCTCCTCTGAGCGACTTGAAAGATGGGCAACAATGTGGCTACACAGTGAAACCCTAGTTACCATATGAAACGCTCCACAGACCCAGTGGTGAATTGGAGGAAAGAGTAAGGGAGGAAAAGTGCTGTGTTATTTATGATGTCGGGCCTGTAGCAGTGGAGGCTTCTCAGAGGAGGAAAATTTCAGAAAAATGTAAAATAATACTTTTTTTATAGAAAACTAAACTAAATATTCAAGTCACCAAATACCTGATTAAAACACATTGTTTTGCAAATCAATTCTACAGTAGTCTCAACAGCACCCTCTACCGTAGCACCATGGTGTAGCCGGAGGACAGCTATTTTCCGTCCTACTCTGGCTAGATTAAATTCAACACCAAACCAAGACACTCGTGCTCCTCACCCCCTTCCTTAGACCTACATGGTAATTATGACAACTTCCGGAGGACATCCTCCAACTAATCAAAGCTTTTGCACTATGAACCAGCATGTTGTCCATCCAATCAAAGGATCAGATAATGAATCTAGTACTATGCATGTGTGATTTAGAAGCTTGGTGAGTTGGTGACATTGTTGGATAGATTGAGAGATTGAGATAATTGAGCATTTTTAGTATATTATCCAATTCAAATGAGTTTCATCAAACTACTGGAGACGGAGGGAGTAGATTATACAGTGTATATAGAAAGTATTCAGACCCCTTGGCTTTTTCCATAATTTGCAAAATATTTACCTCATCAATTTACATACTACCCCAGAACAACAAGGCAAAATAAGGTTTTTTAGACATTTTTGCAAGAAAATATAAGGTCCAACAGTTGACAGTGCATGTCAGAGCAAAAACCAAGCCATGAGGTTGAAGGAATTGTGTTTAGAGCTCAGAGAAAGATTGGGTCGAGGCACAGATCTGGGGAAGGGTACCAAAACATTTCTGCAGCATTGGAGGTCCCCAAGAACACAGTGTCCTCCATTATTCTTAAATGGAATAAGTTTGGAACCAACAAACCACTCTTCCTAGAGCTGGCTGCCCAGCCTAACTGAGCAATCGGGGGAGAAGGGCCTTGGTCAGGGAGGTGACCAAGAACCCAATGGTCACTCTGAGAGAGTTCCAGAGTTCCTCTGTCGAGATGGGAGAACATTCCAGACTGGGCGACTGCTCAACTTCCAACAGGACCCTCGGGACAAGTCTCTGAATGTCCTTAAGTGGCCCGCCAGAGCCCGGACATGAACCCAACATTTCTGGAGAGAGATCTGCAAAGAAGAATGGGAGAAACTCCCAAAATACAGTTGAGCCAAGCTTGTAGCATCATACCCAAGAAGCTGCCCAAAAAGATGCCAAAGGTGCTTCCACAAAGTACTGAGTAAAGGGTCTGAATACTTATGTACATGTAATATTTCATATTTTTATACATTTGCAAAAATGTATAAAAAACTGTTTTTGCTTTGTCATTATGGGGTATTGTGTGTAGATGGATGAATGTAATAAGAATGTAATCCATTTAAGAATAAGGCTGTAACGTAACAAAATGTGGAAAAAGTCAAGGGGTGCGAATACTTGCCGAATGCACTGTGTATTGTTTTCTTGGTTTTCTAACTTTATTTTTGTGTCCATTTATTCAATTTATTTATAGCTAGCTAACAAAGTGCAGTTTTATCCGCGAGAATGGCTAGTTAACGCTAACTACAATGTAGTGGATTCTTTGTTGAAGACCCCTTTAATTGCCCACATCAGATTGAAGCTTCTGGGAAACAGCTGCATCGATCCTGTGTTGGACAAAGTTCTGTGAATTCAAACTGCGCAACACAACCAGAAGGTAAGAGGAAACAGGGACGTTCTCAAGTGGCTTATCGACGCTACTGCATTTTTGGACATGTAAGAGTTGTCTTTTAGGGGGAATGACGAGAGGGAACATTTTGCTAACAACGGCCACTACAAGGAGATTTCAGAGGTAACTGTAGAAACGATGCTTAACTTGTTGAACATACGGAATTTTCTGCTATCATCTCTGGGATGTCGAAATCAATTCAGAATGATTTGATAGCTGCCATCGCATCATCCATAAGCTTCCATCTCATCATCCATCATCCAGTGCATTTTTGTCACATGCCAAATAGGTGAATCCACAGGAATCAGCGGTTGCTTGCAGTTGTCAGTTGTCGTCAGGTATGTGAATGATCAGGGCTTCATTCAGGAAAGTTTATTGGGATGCTTTGATGTGTCAAGTGGGCAAGATGCGAGTGTGAGTTGAACTTAGTGGAGAAACGTGTTGCCGATACCTAGGATGACTCTAATGTAATAGAATGTCTCTGCTATTTGTATTTACGTCTAAGTCCCATCCTGCTCCCTGATTAAGAGGTGATGACCACTCCAGTCATGTCACCAGTGTCAACTCTCTCCTGACATGAACTACAGCCATGTCTCATGTGTTCTTTCATCCACTGGCACATTGAATGTTTCCTCTCCCAGCCACGTGGCCCTGTCAATTTTCTCTCAATAATTAATGTATGTAGAGTCAACCACATACACAAATACAATCACATTATTACACATCAATGTGATTTAAATCCTTGCTTGGACTAACTCATTCTTAGCTCTTCTTTTTCCGAACTGTGTTGTGTTGTTGTTTTTTGTCTTCCCAGTCAAATCCTGTTCTGCCCTCAGTGGAAGAGTTGAGCCTCCGAACACCTCAACCACTGTCCTCCACTGAAGCCAAGCCTCTGATCACCTCAACTTGTGCCTCGTACTCTCACTCAATCACTGCTGTGATCGCTTCCCAACACTGTATAAGTAGTCCTCTCATTTCCATTCCCCATAATATTTTACTATAAATGCCTTCATTAAATGTTTTAGGTTAAAATAATTTGTCTTTGATGATTTTTGAAACACCCGTTACTGTCTCCGTGTGGTCCATGCCTGTACCATTGGTCTCCCATCCTCCTCAATTTCTCAAGTCACCAGCCTCTGTTGGCCTGTAGCTATATGGTTCATCCTTCATGCAGACTCCCAAGGTATAGATCTATAGAGAGCGGGGCATAAATGCAGGTTTAAAAAGTTCCTCTCCCCCCCTACCTCCCATCTCTCTTTTGATCTTCTCTGGGTTTTGAAGAAGAACAGAAGACGGTATACTGGCTTCATGACTGTGAGGGGTCCCTTTCAACTGCTGAGCTGTCTTTCAGTGTGAGAAACAATTGAAATGAGAGGTCACAGCTATTACCAACCCTCCTATAGCCTGCAGGCTATACTGTAGATACAAGAAGATA
Source organism: Oncorhynchus tshawytscha (assembly GCF_018296145.1). Taxonomy (NCBI): domain Eukaryota; kingdom Metazoa; phylum Chordata; class Actinopteri; order Salmoniformes; family Salmonidae; genus Oncorhynchus; species Oncorhynchus tshawytscha. The sequence goes on from NC_056431.1 coordinate 23,632,035, forward strand.
TTCACAACTAGAGGAATGTTTGAAGCCTTCAAAGCCACCATTTTGACTAATTCAGCTTGATGTTTGGAGAATAGTAGTACTGTCCTGTCCTACAAAGGCAAAGTGCACTAACTGCAAATTCGGTCCTAAATATTTGATCTGTTGTAAGGTCCAGGTGTAATATCTGATTAAAGTGGTATTTCGTTTCCTGACACAAGAACAAGCCAGACAATCAGAATAAATCATAAAGTACTAAATATTGCTCTCTGTCTGGACAGAAACAGACTTTGAAGTCAGATTTTGCAGTTCAATATTTTACGTAGTTCCTGCACTTTCCGTGTGTAGGGCAGTGTAGTAGTACGCCCTATAGCTACAACTGGATCTATAAGAATAAGGAAGAAGTGCAGATGGGGACAAAAAAATATACTTTTTTTTTTTTTTAGAAATGTCCTCTGGTCTGATGAAACAAAAATAGAACTGTTTGGCCATAATGACCATCGTTATGTTTGGAGGAAAAAGGGGGAGGCTTGCAAGCCAAAGAACACAATCCCAACTGTAAAGCACGGGGGTGGCAGCATCATGTTGTGGGGGTGCTTTGCTGCAGGAGGGACTCGTTCACTTCACAAAATAGATGGCATCATGAGCAGTAAATGTATGTGGATATATTGAAGCAACGTCTCAAGACATCAGTCAGGAAGTTAAAGCTTGGTCGCAAACGGGCCTTCCAAATGGACAATGACCCCAAGCATACTTCCAAAGTTGAGGCAAAATGGCTTAAGGACAACAAAGTCAAGGTATTGGAGTGGCCATCACAAAGCCCTGACCCCAATTCTATAGAAAATGTGTGGGCAGAACTGAAAAAGCATGTGAGAGCAAGGAGGCCTACAAACCTGACTCGGTTACACCAGCTCTGTCAGGAGGAATGGGCTGAAATTCACCCAATTGTGGGAAGCTTGTGAAAGGCTACCCAAAACGTTTGACCCAAGTTAAACAATTTCAAGGCAATGCTACCAAATACTAATTGAGTGTATGTAAACTTCTGACCCACTGGGAATGTCATGAAAGAAACAAAAGCTGATAGAAATCATTCTCTCTACTATTATTCTGACATTTCACATTCTTAAAATAAAATGGTGATCCTAACTGATCTAAAACAGCGAATTATTACTAGGATTAAATGTCAGGAATTGTGAAAAACTTAGTTTAAATGTATTTGGCTAAGGTGTATGTAAACTTCTGACTTCAACTGTATACATCTATAGGCTATATCTACAGTATAGCCTGCAGGCTATAGGAGGGTTGGTAATAGCTGTGACCTCTCATTTCAATTGTTTCTCACACTGAAAGACAGCTCAGCAGTTGAAAGGGACCCCTCACAGTCATGAAGCCAGTATACCGTATATATATATATATATATATGTGTATATAGTAGTACAATCATTTTCAACCCATTGCCTGTATTCATATACTGTATAATGTTGTTCACGGAGCGGGTGTGAAAAACCACAAATTGTAAATGTACCTTAAAAGAGACATCCCAAAGATGATCCGGAATACCGTGCTGTGCCAACCTATTCATGAGTGCTGTGTATTCAATAGTTGACGTGTGAAATCAATAATGCTTGTCCTATATTGTCATGAGTGCTACAAATATGCATGTCCTAAATTCTCACTTGCGCCATCTATTAAGCTTGTTTGCCAATGATATGCTCAGGGGTGAAAGTAAGGTGGTGCGGTCCGGCACGGTGTCCCGGCCAAAAGAAATAGTGGAGGTACCCCAGTAAAAACTTGAGTGTATCACAATCATGAACACAAAACGCCAACAGAACTACAGGCTATTACACCATCCTTTAACATTACCGCATGTCAGCCACATTTTAAAAAATGTGAAAAATTGACTTGCAACCGGGTGGTATACACTCAAAATTGCATTGTGGTTTGACGAGAACAGTTACATTTTGCCAAAGCGGAGATGAGTGGCCAAGACTGAGACGTGCGAACAGCAGTGGACGCATCAATTCGGGTGTAGGCCTAATGACAATCCCAGAATGTTATTAAAATACATGTTTAGGTGTTTGGTAACAGTTGTCTCTTTCCATTCGTCAAATTGTGGGTGTGCAGTGTTTTGATGCTGGAATCATTTTGTGAGTAGACGAACATGGCCAGGTAGCTTACAAGAATGATTCGAAGTGATTGTTTTACAGTCAGATGAAAACATCATGACCGGTTGTGTTATGCCATATTAAAAGGTAATAAACTCCTCTCACTGTCAACTGCGTTTATTTTCAGCAAACTTAACATGTGTAAATATTTGTATGAACAGAAGATTCAAAAACTGAGACATAAACTGAACAAGTTCCACAGACATGTGACTAACAGAAATGGAATGTCCTTGAACAAAGGGGGGTCAAAATCAAAAGTAACAGTCAGTATCTGGTGTGGCCACCAGCTGAATTAAGTACTGCTGTGCATCTCCTCCTCATGGACTGCACCAGATTTGTCAGTTCTTGCTCTGAGATGTTACACCACTCTTCCACCAAGGCACCTACATGTTCCCGGACATTTCTAGGGGGAATGGCCCTAGCCCTCACCCTCCGATCCAACAGGTCCCAGACATGCTCAATGGAATTGAGATCCGGGCTCTTCGCTGTCCATGGCAGAACACAGGATTTGCAGGAAATCACGCACAGAACGAGCAATATGGCTGGTGGCATTGTCATGCTGGAGGGTTATGTCAGGACGAGCCTGCAGGAAGGGTACCACATGAGGGAGGAGGATGTCTTCCCTGTAACGCACAGTGTTGAGATTGCCTGCAATGACAACAAGCTCAGTCCGATGATGCTGTGACACACCGCCCCAGACCATGACGGACCCTCCACCTCCAAATCAATCCCACTCCAGAGTAAAGGCCTCTGTGTATGCTCATTCCTTCGACGATAAACGCGAATCCGACCATCACCCTTGGTGAAACAAAACCGAGACTCGTCAGTGAAGCGCAGTTTTTGCCAGTCCTGTCAGGACCAGCGACGGTGGGTTTGTGCCCATAGGCGATGTTGTTGCCGGTGATGTCTGGTGAGGACCTGCCTTACAACAGGCCTACAAGGCCTCAGTCCAGGCTCTCTCAGTCTATTGTGGACATTCTGAGCACTGATGGAGGGATTGTACGTTCCTGATGTAACTCGGGCAGTTGTTGTTGCCATCCTGTACCTGTCCCGCAGGTGTGATGTTCGGATGTACCGATCCTGTGCAGGTGTTGTTACACGTGATCTGCCACTGCAAGGACGATCAGCTGTCCGTCCTGTCTCCCTGTAGCGCTGTCTTAGTCGTCTCACAGTACGGAAAATGCAATTTATTGCCCTGGCCACGTCTGCAGTCCTCATGCCTACTTGCAGCATGCCTAAGGCATGTTCACGCAGATAAGCAGGGACACTGGGCATCTTTCTTTTAGTGTTTTTCAGAGTCAATAGAAAGGCCTCTTTAGTGTCCTAAGTTTTCATAACTGTGACCTTAATTGCCTACCGTCTCTAAGCTGTTAGTGTTTTAACGACCGTTCCACAGGTGCATGTTCATGAATTGTTTATGGTTCATTGAACAAGCATGGGAAACAGTGTTAAAACCCTTTACAATGAAGATCTGTGAAGTTATTTTGGTTCTTCCGAATTATCTTTGAAAGAGAGGGTCCTGAAAAAGGGACGTTTCTTTTTTTTGCTGAGTTTACATGTTAAAAGTTATTTGATAAATCTTTACTCAGCCAACTCGGCCCACAGAGATCATATGAAATGAATAGGGATTTTATATGTGATTCTATGATTACACCTATGCCAATCCGGATCGCGGAAGTTCAGCTTTACAGCGTGATTGAAATGTAAGCGGTAAACACAGCATATCTTAGCTCAATCGGAAATGACCTTTACATTTCTATGAAGGTATCTGTAACGCTTCTGCTTTACAGATCGAATAGAGCCCCTAAACTATAAAAAAAATATACTTTTAAAAGAGACTTCTAAAGAGATACGGCACATTTTTGTACCACCACTTTTAAAAGACACTTCTACCTTTTCCAAATAAAGTATTGCTCATTGTGAACTTACCTGGTTGTCTGTCATACTTCCTGAAATTGACCTGGGGCGGCATGAAAATAACCTGAGTTTGACCATATCTCACACACACACACAAACACGCACACACCAGTCAAAACAGAACAACAACAAAGATTTGAGCAAGCAAATAAATAAAGGGGGAGGGAGGGAGGGAAAGAAGGGAAGAAAAGACATATGGACAACAGAAGCACAGACAGACAGAAAGAGAGAAAAAGATAGAGAGGTAAAGAAGGAATTATATGAATGTGGAGAGAGTTGGGCTCATAAATATTCAGTTCAAGACACTTATGAAAACTGATGAGGATGAAAACCCCAAAGCCCAAATAGACACTAGGCTTTGGAGAAGAGCAGGGAATGACTTAGGTAGTAGCAAGGGGTGAACTGAGACAGAGACCTGCAACAGGGAGGCATCATACAGCTTTGGAGGTCAAGTATGAAGATGGACAGAATATATCCCAGAAACAATGCACTAACACAAACACAGAGAGAAATCCCCTGTTCTGGAATCAGCTGTTTTACCATTACTAAAAGCATCACCATCACAAGGTCACCTCTAAGCACAAGGACAAAACCTTCCCTTTAGAAGCACTACTCATATCCTCGAGGCATAGGGACATAATACAAAAGAGGAGATGGCCTCTTCTTCTCCTCGTAATGAGGAAAGCCCAATTAAAAAGGCTCCAGTCCTCCTACTCCTCCTCCTCCTCCTCTCTCTCCCTATCCCTTCCCTTTTCCTCTCCTCCAGTGCCCTGTTATTGATCCCCTTTAACCTCGGCTTTCAGCGGTGTCAAAACTACCATTTAGGGGGTTCCCCAGGGCTGCTTGTGAGGGCTGTGCGTCAATCGCACCCTGACCCATAAATCATTACAGGGCCTGTGAGTGTCTGACGCCCGGGGAGGGTGAGGGGGATGGGGGGTGACATTCAGAGCCACCACTCGTGGGACTCCCCCATTCACGGCCCCCTGGGGTCAGGGGTCAGCGGCGGCCCATGGATCAGGGACCCAGATGCCCCCGCCAGGCCCTGACACACACACACCCCAAGGCCCAGCGGTGGCACCTTTTTGATTTTTAAATAAGACAAAGGTCAGGTGGCGAAGGCGTCCTGTCCCTGGCCCCGCCTCATTGGCGTTCCCTACGTGACACATCCTCTTTATTCATGACTCTTAATTTCATGGAGCTTAAGTTACCTCTGCAGCAGACAGCATGGAGGCAGGGGAAAGTTAGCCAGACCAACCTGGAGAGGGAGATTTAGAGACAGACAGACATACAAGGTTTTGAATGTGTCTTGAATTATCTGTCGTCTGATCATGATGCTAAGGGTCCATTGTTATGACACCCTATCTGCCTGGTTGTGGTTCTAACGGTCCATTGTTGGGACCCTATCTGTTCCTCTATCTGGTCCCCTCGCTCCTCTCACCTCCTCCAGGGCTTGAGGCGCCTCACCGCCTGAGTACTCGTCTGTCTGCACGTTGGCCAGATGCCGCCCCCTCTCCAACAACCCCTCCACCCCTCCTTTCTTCCACCCCTCCACCCCCAAAAAGCAGCACATGTGACCGATCCACTCCAGTGACTCAGCTGTTGCCAGTGCCCATCCCACTCTCTTCCCCTCTTCCCCCTCTCTCATTCTCCCCCTTTCTCCCCTCCCTCTCTGTCTCTCCCCCCGTCAACCTGCTGCTCCCTGCATTGTGGCATGAAGAGATGACCCAGTAGGGGACTATAGTGCTTTGCAAAAGTATTCGGATTTCTTCACATTTTATTGTGTTACAAAGTGGAACTAAAACTTATATATATATATTTTGTGTTAAAAAGTGGGATTCAAAGGCGAAGGTCGAGAGACATGCGTCCTCCAAAGCACGACCCTGCCAAGCCACACTGCCTGCTTAACCCGGAAACCAGCCGCACCAACGTGTCGGAGGAAACAGCGTACAACTGGCGACCGGCCCACCACAGGAGTCGCTAGAGCGCGATGAGACAAGGACATCCCAGCCAGACCCTCCCCTAACCCGGGTAACGCTGGGCCAATTGTGCGTCGCCTCATGGGTCTCTCAGTTAAAAACACTTTTGCCAAATGAGTCTTCTTGGGTAAGTCTATAAGAGCTTTGCACATCTGGATTGTACAATAATTGCCAATTATCCTTTTCAAAATTCTTCAAGCTTTGTCAAGCTCTTGGGGATCATGGCAATACACCAATTTTCTTGCCATAGATTTTCTTGCCATAGAATGAGTGGACCCTGACGTGTCACAGAGCTTTTTCATGCGCAATCCCGAGAGAGTGCATTTCTTGTTTACCTTTTATACTGACGTTATTGTCCGGTTGAAATATTATATAGATCATTTAGGCTAAAAACAACCAGAGGATTGAATATAAACATCATTTGACATGTTTCTATGAACTTTACGGATACAATTTGGATTTTTTTGTCTGCCTGTTTTGACTGCGTTTGAGCCTGTGGATTACTGAAGAAAACACGCGAACAAAGCGGAGGTTTTGGATATAAAGATACTTTATCAAACACAAGGAACATGAATGTCTTCTGAGTGCAATCATATGAAGATCATCAAAGGTAAGGGATTAATTTTATCTCTATTTCTGAGATTTGTAACGCTTCTGCTTGGCTGGTTACTGTTTGTAATAATTTGTCAACTGGGCTACGTTCTCAAATAATCGTAAGGTATGCTTTCGTCGTAAAGCATTTTTAATATCTGACACCGTGGTTGGATTCACAAAAAGTTCATCTTTAAACCTATGAAAAATATGTTTTGTTTTCTGAAATTTTATAATGAGTATTTCTGTATTTGAATTTGGCGCTCTGCAATCTCACTGTATGTTGGCCAGATGGGACACTAGCGTCCCACATACCCTAGAGAGGTTAACTTCTTGTTAATCCAGCCGCTTTGTTAGATTTCAAAAAGGCTTTAAGGTAAAAGCATATCATGCAATTATCTGAGGACAGCGCCCCGGATACAAAAGCATTAAAAACATTTTCCAACCAAGCAGATGCATCGCGAAATTAAGAAATAGCAATAAAATAAATCCCTTACCTTTTAAGATCTTCATCTGGTTGCAATCACAAGGGTCCAGTTACATAACAAATGGTCCTTTTGTTCGATAATGTCCTTCTTTATATCCCAAAAAAGTATGTTTATTTGGCGCTCTTCATTCAATAATCCACCTGTTTCCCCTCATTCAAAATGCATACAAAATGAATTCCAAACGTTACAAATAAACTTGGTCCAAACATGTCAAACAACATTCCTAATCAATCCTCAGGTACCATAATATGTAAATAAACAATACAATTTAAGACGGAAAATAGCATATTCAATACCGGAGATAAATAACCAAGTGCGCGCCCTCACCGGAGCTCATCACAAACATTTTCCAACCAAGCAGATGCATCACGAAAGTCAGAAATAGCGATAAAATACATTGCTTACCTTTGAAGATCTTTATCTTTTTGCAATCCCAAAGGTCCCAGTTGCACAATGAACGGTCGTTTTGTTCGATAAAGTCCTTCTTTATATCCCAAAAATGTCAGTTTATTTGGCGCCGAAATACACCTATGGCAGAAATACACCTGTTCCAACTCGACCAACATGCCTACAAAGGAATCTAAAAATGTACCTGTAAACTTGGTCCAAACATTTCAAACAACGTTTCTAATCCAAACTCACGTACCCTAATATGTAAATAATCGATAAAATTTAAGACGGAATAAACTGATTTCAATACCGGAGAAAAACAACGAGGAGCGTGCACTCTAGAGTCCTTCTGAGTGACACTTAGAAAGAATACGAACACGTCTTCATTTTTCAAAACAAAAACATCAAACAATTTCTAAAGACTGTTGACATCCAGTGGAAGCCATAGGAACTGCAATCTGCGTCTTAATAATTAGGCTTTCCCATAGAAAACTATTGGAAAGTTCCTCAAAATGACCTCAAAAAAACGAATTCCTGGAGGGATTGTTCTCGGGGTTTCGCCTGCCAAAACAGTTCTGTTATACTCACAGACATTATTTTAACAGTTTTAGAGACTAGAGTGTTTTCTATCCAATTCTACCATACATATGCATATCCTAGCCTAAGTAATCCTAGCTCTTCCAAATGGAAGACCCATTTGTGACCAAGCTTTAACTTCCTTTACTTAACTAACTTTACTGATGCCTTGAGATGTTGCTTCAATATATCCACATAATTTTTCTTCCTCATGATGCCATCTATTTTGTGAAGTGCACCAGCCCCGCCTGCAGCAAAATACCCCCACAACATATCAGACCAGAGGACATTTCTCCAAAAGGTATGATCTTTGTCCCCATGTGCAGTTGCAAACCGTAGTCTGGCTTTTTTATGGCAGTTTTGGAGCAGCGGGCTTCTTCCTTGCTGAGTGGACTTTCAGGTTATGTCGATATAGGACTCGTTTTACGGTGGATATAGATACTTTTGTACCTGTTTCCTCTGCACCTTCACAAGGTCCTTTGCTGTTGTTCTGGAATTGATTTGCACTTTTTACACCAAGGTACGTTCACCTCTAGGAGACAGAATGCGTCTCCTTCCTGAGCGGTATGATGGCTGCGTAGCACCATGGTGTTTATACTTGCGTACTATTGTTTGTACAGATGAACGTGGTACCTTCAGGTGTTTAGAAATTGCTCCCAAGGATGAACCAGACTTGTGGAGGTCTACAATTTTCTTTCTGAGGTCTTGCCTGATTTATTTTGATTTTCTCATGACGTCAAACAAAGATGCACTGAGTTTGAAGGTAGGCCTTGAAATACATCCACATGTACATCTCCAATTGACTGAAATAATGTCAGAAGCTTCTAAAGCCATGACATAATTTTCTGGAATTTTCCAAGCTTTTTAAAGGCACAGTCAACTTAGTGTATGTAAACTTCTGACCCACTGGAATTGTGATACAGTGAATTATGAGTGAAATAATCTGTCTGAAAAAAATTGTTGGAAAAATTACTTGTGTCATGCACGAAGTAGATGTCATAACCGACAGGCCAAAACTAAAGTTTGTTAACAAGAAATTTGTGGAGTGGTTGAAAAATGAGTTTTAATGACTCCAACCTAAATGTATGTAAACTTCCGACTTCAACTGTACCTATGTAAATGTGATATTTCAGTTTTTATTTAATTAATTAGCCAGCATTTTTTGCTTTTCCATTATGGGGTATTGTAACGCTCGTCTGAAGAAGAGGACCAAAGTGCAGCGTGGTACGTGTTCATGATTATTTATTCAAACTGAACACTGAAACAAAATAACAAAGTGGAACAAAATGAAACAGTTCTGTCTGGTGCAAAACACAAAACAGAAAACATAGAAATAAATAAACTAGAATGCCCACCCTAGTCACATACCTGTGACAGGTATTGTGTGTATGAAGAAAAAAATGTATGTAATCCATTTTAGAATAAGGCTGTAACATATCAAAATGTGGAAAAAGTCAAGGGGTCCGAATACTTTCCGGATGCACTCTATATGTGTTATCTAATGCTGTTCTTTTCTATTTATATGACACTTTCTGATCAATTGTATTCTTATTTAGCCTAGATCCATTATGATTTGAACTGAGCATCATGAACATGTTCTAAACATTTTATGAAGGCATGATCATGGTGTTGTTATGCCTTCCGTGCTGTGAGCTTGTTTTTATAAGCCGGTGTCAAGAGACAAAAGGTGAGACGGCGAAGTTGGGGGATGGTAAGGGTGATATGAATAAGACGGGTCTGGATTTGGTACCCATTGTTGGGGGATCTTTACATGTCTCCCCACCCACTCTTTCCCCACCTCTGTCCCAAATGGGACGACCCAATTCTCCGCCCCCCTACCTCTTTCCCAGTGGGGCAGCCCAGCCAGCGGGAGTAGGGTTCGGACGGGACAGGCCTTCACAAAGATAATTAATTGGTGTGACACCTCTTTGGTACGCATGGCCACAGCAATTAAATGGTGTCCCTAGGCCCTCGATCGGTGCAGCCATTATCATGTGGGTGACAACACTGCAAATTGGGCCTTTCCATTCAATATGTTGGCTATATGTGTGGGAATATGGTTGTACATGCATGGGTGTGTGTGTGTGTGTGTGTGTGTGTACGCAAGGTGCATGCAGGGAAGTGTGCAGGTTGTGGAAACAGGACCAGAGGGAGGATAGGACCAAGGAAATGAGAGATGGAAGGCAGTAGGGTTTCTCAACGGATGCCTCCTGAGATAGCCAGCGTGTGTACATTTTCTGTGTGTGGAGTATGGGGGGAATCTGGTGGCTTTTATATAGCTCCCTCTGTCTCTCCCACTCCCTCCAGCCATCAATTAGTGGACTTGGGTTCGTGAAGGCCTCACGTTATTTCACAGAATCCTTTGTTTCTGGCGCATTGATTCGCTCTATCCTCTCTCTCCACCTATCTCTCTCTGTGTGAGCGGGCGCCCCAGTGTTTGAAGGTTAAGATAAGACACAAGGTAGGTTACTCCCGCTCCTCCTTGTTTCTCTACTGGGTGTTGGCTCGATAGGGCCAGGGCCTCCCTGGATAAAGAGGGCCTGAAGCAGAGTCCAAAGAGCTTTTAAACAGAGGAACACAGACGTGGCCACCAAGAGCAGAGCCAGTATTCACAAAGCACATCAGAGAAGGAATGCTCTAGGATCAGTATTTCCTTTTAGATCATAAATATGACTATATGGACAGTGGGTACCTAATCCAAGATTCACACTCTGAAACACTATGTGAATACAGGCCCAGAGCTCCAACATATAGCTCCATCAGACACACTTCAAACACTCTGTTTTGTGATTTAATACGATGATTGTAATAGAATTTGAATTACTTTTCAGCCGAGACGCAGAAATGCAATAAAGTGCACTAGTATGTGAGCAGGACTGCTTGCACACTGTTTAAATAAAGGGACGTGCGTAAGGTATACATTAGCCTTTACTGTGGTATTGTGTCCCTGTCCCTCTCTCACGTTCTTCCAGCCTGTTATCCAGCCTAGCCAGCTGTTTTCCCTAGAAGGTGAAATCAGACAGTGTGTGTCTAATGAGGGGCTAGACATCACCACCCCTTAGCCCTCCATCCCCACTCCCCCACCCCAGACACTGGGACAGGGAGAGGGGGTCCGAGGCGGGTTCCAGCCCCATCCATCACAGCCTCTGACCCACCCCGCAGTGCTGAAAAGACCATGGTTATCACTCACCCCTGACACGGCCATCGATGGTCCCCCTCTCCCTCTCTCCTCCACTCATTCTCCCATAGCTGCAGTCATTCCGACTGACCTTTCACCCCGTGTCATCTCTCCTACCTACATCCATCACTCCTCCTCCAAAATGCCAGCACTCTCAACAGATTGGTGTTTATTGGACAGAATTAACCAATCAGAATATGATCAAATGTTGGGAAAACCCCAGCAGAAACCAATCACAATGGTCAAAATATGAGGACACCATTTTGAATGCCCTTCTGGTTATTAACCAATCAGAATAATACAAAATGCCATAAAACCCCAGAAGAGACCAATCGCGATGCTCAAAGTAGTAAGAAGACGAGAATGCCTTTTGGAAAGAGCTAATGTGAGTACACATGTCACGGGTGTGAGGATTTGCATGTTTAATTTCAGAAGCATTTCTATTCGATGATTAGCCTGTCACTCGATTACATTTGGCATAGTCGGCAAGATGTTACACATCTGCTGTTGGGTTTGGGTGCGCACTTGTGTTTGTTTATGACTGAATTCGGTTCCGCAAAAGGAGTGTTGTGTTTCGAGAGCACTCAAGCTGTTCTGAGTTGGTGTTCCCAGAGACGAGGACCTTACTGTCCTCAAGCTCTCTCCCCTTTATGACATATGTATGTGTTGATTGCAGTAAAACAACAATGCAAGTGCATGGCATTACCACGAACAATAACAGTGATGGTTGCTCTCCTACTCGGCGTTGGTTGGTTATCCGGCAGATCCCGGTGTCCCGTCCGACTGGTGTGAAATGTCACCAGAAGGGCCAGCTTCAGAATATTGAGAATGGGAATTGAAGTTCATCTCTCATGAATGTTTCTGTTATACAGTGCCTTGCGAAAGTATTCGGCCCCCTTGAACTTTGCGACCTTTTGCCACATTTCAGGCTTCAAACATAAAGATATAAAACTGTATTTTTTTGTGAAGAATCAACAACAAGTGGGACACAATCATGAAGTGGAACGACATTTATTGGATATTTCAAACTTTTTTAAACAAATCAAAAACTGAAAAATTGGGCGTGCAAAATTATTCAGCCCCCTTAAGTTAATACTTTGTAGCGCCACCTTTTGCTGCGATTACAGCTGTAAGTCGCTTGGGGTATGTCTCTATCAGTTTTGCACATCGAGAGACTGAAATATTTTCCCATTCCTCCTTGCAAAACAGCTCGAGCTCAGTGAGGTTGGATGGAGAGCATTTGTGAACAGCAGTTTTCAGTTCTTTCCACAGATTCTCGATTGGATTCAGGTCTGGACTTTGACTTGGCCATTCTAACACCTGGATATGTTCATTTTTGAACCATTCCATTGTAGATTTTGCTTTATGTTTTGGATCATTGTCTTGTTGGAAGACAAATCTCCGTCCCGGTCTCATTAAAATATGTCATAATAGGGATGTTTAACAATTGCGGTTATATGTCATGTAAACCGACATATTCGTTATATGTCCCTTTCCATATGAGTTTGTCACTTAGGTGACATATGACTTATTAGTTAGAATGTTGTGAGTCTATGAATAATACTCTACATTGGGCCCATGTAGATGTGTTAAATTGATACAGTGCCCACAGAACAATGGGCCAACATGACGTCCTCAATCTTAGGGTTCAGAGGTCACCTAGGCCACCCACGTCAACAAGCTGTCACAAGTGAGAGTGGAATGCGTCAGTCCAGACCAAAACCTTAGCTCTGCCACTCCTCGCCCCGCCATCGCGATTCACCCAAAACTATGCAATACCCCCGTCAGCACTTAGTCCTAAGACCCCTTAGTCCCAGAGACCTCCCCACCCACCCTTTCTCCCCCCTCTATCCCATTCACACAAAACCACACATGGGCGTGCATAGACAACAGCCATCACTGATGCCCTTCTGATTCTTTGCCTCTGATTCTCCTGGCATCTGGGTGGAGGGAGAGGTTAGACTGTTTAGACTGTTTGTGTGTGTCTCAGAGAGAGAGAGAGAGAGAGACCGTGTGAAAGAGAGTGTGAGTGAGTGAGTGAGTGAGTGTGAATGTGAGTGAGTGAGTGTGTGTATGTGTGCGTGTGCACGTGTGTGTGCCTGGGAGTGTGGTGCTTGCGTGCATGCGCGTCCACCCGTGTGTGTGTGTGTGTGACTGAGGTGACGAGCATGCGGGGGAGATGTCCCACAGCAGTGGCTCATGAATGGCTACTGTTGTGAGCGCGGCGGGGAAACGCGTCGGAGGCCTGGCCTACGCACAGCAGCCACTTGAATGGGTGGAATTCAAGATGGCCGAATAGACGAGCCGATGCGCGCAGACTGAAAACAATGCACCCTCACACGCTCTACTTCTCTCTCACTTTATCTTCCATTCACTCTCTCTCTCTCCTCTCTTTGACACGAGCTTCTCATGATTCTCCTTTTCCGCTCTCCCCGTCTTTTGTAGGTCCATTGTGACACCTAATTTCCTCAATATGGGGATTCAACACCTTAAATGTATGGTTAATCAAAAAAGGATGCTTGATTGATAGGCCTATTTCTTAAATAATAGATCCATATAGAAAGACGCACACACAAGATGGATTTGAGAGGCTGCGATTTTCCTCTCTTCTTGGTGCTTACAATGAGAAATAGCTGAACCATTGAAATAAAGCAACATAGGAGGAGGGAGAAGGGAAACCATGCCGTAATTGATTTGAATTGGTCATTTTATGATTGATCTACTGATTAGCTGTCTTAGTGGTCCTCCCCTTGTTACCAGCAGACATACGCCTTCACTCAGGGGATGTTAAGCAGGCCTCTAGTGGTTTACACCCCTTTATCCTCACTCCACACCCAACCTTCCTCAATATTCCAACCCCCCCCAATGGTAGCCTACATCCACCACATGACCATAAAAGGAAGAAGAGACAGGAGGATAGGACAAAAAGGCTACTCCCATTAAACATCTGTCACACTATCCTAATATTTACACTTGCCCAACAGTTCAAGGGTGACAGATCTACTCCAGGTCAAACATTGTGGTAACTATTTCCATTTAAGTGGTTATCGGTCAACTCTCTCAGATTGCAGGTGAAAACACCAGACAAGAGAAAGCCGAGAGGAATCCAGAGAAATTAGGAAGATCAGTCATGTACAGACATGAATTCGAAAATGACTGACACATTTAAAGATATAGTATTTCTTTGGGTCAGGCACCTCCACTACCAGGTGGTAGTGAGAGGAGGACAGCCAGACTGCAGAGCGCTCCATTCTCTTTTCCTCACAGACCGATACAGTACATCAACACCACCCCAGCACTGTACAGACATGGAGGAAAAACTGAAAAATAGAACAACAGGAGATTTCAAGACGTAAAAGAGCAGCGTGTTCAAAGAGAGAGAAAAAAAACAAGTCTTGTTTTGAGGGGCCATTGTTCCTTGGCTGGGTCCTGGGCGTAGGCGGACCAGTGTAGATTAGAAGGAAACATTATCTCTCTCTCCACTCCGGCCGGGGCCAGTTAACTGGCACGGGCCCCGGCTCCTCTTGGTAATTGAGTCTCTGAGTGGCCCTTGTCCACCGCAAACAAAGTAGCGGCTTGTTGGAGAGGGCAACTCTCTGAGGGTGACTCCCTGCTCTCTCCTCCTCTCTTCTCCCCTCTGGGCCTAGACCCGCCACAGGGCTACCGGAGTTCAAGCGTGGCCACGTGTTGCCCATTAACCCTCCCACAATGGACCTCTTGAGTCACAAAATTGTGGGTCCCATAAAAACATTATTGTCCTGCTCCTGGGATCATTTGTCCACTCCACAAAGGAATAGAGAAAACCAAAATGTTAACCCGGCCGGTCTCGTCCGGGCGCATTTTTCAAATACTGCCCCCCAAACCCCCGCCCCGTTGGACCGCTTTGCGCCCACGTCGACGTCCTTCCCAGTGCCGGTGCCCACGGAGCTCTGCCTCCTACGCCACAGCAGTCAGGGGAAAGGTATGCAAAAGGTTGCCTGGTCAAAGTTCTGCTTCTGCCTATAATGTGCCATTTGGTCCTTGTTTTTTTGCCCATAAAAAAACCCAAAATGCTGTTTTTGTTCTGCAACCATCACCAGGTGGTTTGATGTATCATTTTTTGGACCCCTTTTAACTGAACGTTCCCAGACAAAAAGATCCTGCCCCTTTTCAGATACATAAGTATGTGAACCCATCAGGGTTAGCCTCTGATGGTCATTCCTCCTTCTCTCTTTAAATACAACCACTTTATATGGCTGAGATCCTTTATTGTGTGTACCTGCCTGCTGAGTGAATGGGCAAGGTCATGCCACCCTATTAACCATATTAAAACCCGGCCCATTATGGTAATTCAAGTTAAGGTTGCTTAGCGCCCATCAATTAACCTTGATGGATGACTCTGTGATTAGCAGTGAAAGGTACAGTGCTGCCTACACGCTGCTTTGCTTTCACAATCCTCTTGACGAGTACTCTGACCTCAGTCACGTCCACTCAGGTCAGTTCCCAGCTAGAATTTCGGGTCACCTCACATCTGCATTTCCTGAACGTTAGTATAGAGAAGTTATGAGAAGGTTAAAATGACGGGTATTCAAAACATTTCCCAGAGAGATTCCCAGGGATCTTCGTTAACACATTCTAGAAATGTCAAAAACAAAGATTATAGGGAAATCATCTCCAATGCTAACATGAACCAAGTTGTGACCTCTTCTGAACGTTACCAAGCATTGTAGGAACCTTCACTGTTTGCTGGGGTTGGACAAGAATGTCTGTTTCCTAGATTGGAAAAGAGTCAGAACTCTGAAAACTGCTGCAGACCATGCCTCTGTCACACACATTCTATCATCTCAACAAACATTTGATCAACTCATGGTAAAAAAAAAAAAGTGATGTTTTGTGATATAGCGCACATAGGGGTTATATTACAGTAGAGGAAGCACTTTTCTCCCAGGCATGTGGCAGATGATATCAATAGAGTAGTATATCAGGAGGTACGGTGGAGTGGTTGGGTCTCCGTTCTAGAAATAATGGGCCTGTGTCCTAAATGGCACCTTTGTAGTGCACTCATTTTGACCTGGGCCCATAGTGCACTATGTAGGGAAGATGGTGCCATTTGGGATGTGACCTAGGAATGGGACTTTAGATTCTAAGATGATTATAGTAGCCTACTTCACTTCAAGCCTTATTTTACATCTTCCGGCTGAACTATAACTGAAGATACACAACTGACAATGACAAAAGTATCAAACAATTTCTCCTAGAATAAAAAATATAGTGTTTAGAATTGGGAGGCTTGTCCTGTTTGTGTGATACACACCCCCCCCCCCCCCCACCCCATCCCCATCCTCCTCCTCTCGGAGCGGCCCTGACTGGGTCCTTCTGGGAGGAGAGCGCATTCTCCTTTCATCCCCTGTTAGAGGACAAACATCAGTCCCATCTCGCTGCCCATCCATATTCATGAGCCTCTTATAAATATCTGATAGCAGCCTCGCTACAGCTGTTTAGCTTGGAGAGCAACGTAGTGAGCCCTGCTATACGCACACACACACACACTGAGACACACACACACGCAATAAAGAGAGAGACACACATACACAGGCACACACACAGTGGTCGGAGGAGGCCTGATCTTGGGCCTTCATCTCCCCAAAGCTGTGCCTGCCGTCGTGGCCCCCTGATAGCATCGGCTCATTGTCGGGGTATCGCCGGCGCTATAATTAAAGCGTAAGTGTGACCGCCAAATGAGAGAAGAATCCTTAAGTGCCGTATTTACCTTCCCCTCTGACAGCCCTGGTGCTTATCAGAGAGCTGGTGTTTTATTAAAGGAGCCGGGAGAGAGAGAGAGAGACAGGGGCTTCTCAAAGACATAGCTATCGCCAGAGTTGCGCACACGCACACTCTCGCAGGCACGTACATACACACACACAAACACACAGACACTTAAATGGTCGTTTCTCATCTAAACTAGAGGAGAGGATTTTCAAGTGTAGCTGCCTACCTCGGAGGCTTTTCAGAATTTGGACATAACGAACTTGGGTAGTTTGTAACTACAGTAAACCAAAGAATAAACGCAACATGAAAGAATTTCAAAGATTTTTCTGAGTTTCGGTTCATAGAAGGAAATTGAAATAAATTCATTAGGCCCTAATCTATGGATTTCACATGACTGGACAGGGACACATCCATGGGTGGGCCTGGGAGGGCAAAGGCCCACCCACTGGGGAGTCATGTCCAGCCAATCAGAATTAGTTTTTCACCCACAAAAAAGGGTTTATTAGAGACAGAAACACTTCTGAGCGTATGGAAAATGTCTGGTATCTTTTATTACAGCCCATGAAACTGGCTTGTTTTAAGTATCATGTAGGCTACAATGGGCACGCTCGTTTTGCAACGCCCGGTGGCCCGGGTGGGTGGAGATTTCCCTTTAGAAACAATGGAATGGCCTAAAGTGAGCAAAATCCTCCCACGTGGGGAACCAATGCAAATCTAACGGAACCAGTACCTTGAGATGTAACTGCAAAGTGCAAACAGAATATGGGGTTACAACAATGACGTTTACATGAGGTTGCTGTTTTCTAAACAGAGTTACAATTACTGTGTTGTTAGCCAACTTTAACCTTGGCCTATTCACATCATTTCCAATAAATCTCAGTGCATTTTATTCCTTGCTTTTTTAATTCCCTATAGATTTGTGATGAAAAGCCTTGCAACCATTTACAATGCAGAACTCATCCGAGAGGAAAACAGAAGGGCCCTCTACCTCAAGCTTCAGATTAAAAAGGTGATATGCACACGGCATACCTCCATATCTCGTCTGCTAGCCTAGTGGTTTCCCATCCTAATCACATCCCTGGAATTGATACAGTGAGAGAGAGAGAGAGAGAGAGAGAGAGAGAGAGAGAGAAAAGAGAGAGAGAGACAGTGGAGGCAGGGTGGGTGGGAGGGATGGTGGGTGGGAGAACATGAGAGCGAGTAAGAGGGGAAGAAAGAGAGAGAAAAGGGTGAGAGAGAGACTGAGATCCTGAGAAGGAAAGGAGAGAGAGAGGCTGAGATACTGAGAGAGAGGAGAAGCAATCTGGAAATCAAATGCCACCACAACTGCCTTGTGTTCCGCCGAGGCACAGATATGGGTGACAATGACAATATTCAAAGGTGACATTGCAATCAAGGGAACATTGGACAAACGCTGGCAACAGTCTGAGTCTTGCAGGAGGGCGACTAGGAACACAACCAACTGCACTTCTGAGGAACTTTCTGTTGGTTTTCATGTACAGATACCGCTTCCAGTCTACTCCGACTCATTAGAAACATTAGAATTGCTGATGCATGCAAGAAAAATGCATTTTGCTTCGGTCTCAAAAATATCTTTGTTCTGTTTCCAATACAAATAGAAGGACATTTAAATATTGTGCTCTCCCTCCCATGTATGTGTGTACGTGCATGTGCTGTTTGAATGTGTGTGTGTTTGCGTCCACCTGCACGTTTTTTTTTCACTAAGAGTATTTCGAACTTAAAGATAAGCACCATTGTACCCTGTGGACCAGAATAATACTACAGCATCAACATAAACCAGAGGAGGGGCGAGAAAAGTGGTGAAATGTACACTACAGGAGCGCTTTTTTTAAAGGAACTCACTCCCGGCTTTAAACTTAGTGTTGAAAGTGGTAATAGTAGGTGTGGTACTGAAGCTAAGGGAGAAGACGCAATTACAAGAAGTCAGAGTGAACTAAAGACAAACAAATGGAGGGTGGAAGCGAAGTTAAGAGAGGGAAAGAATAAGGGGGCATGGGGGTAAAGAAGAAGAGGTATAAGACAGGAGGCGGAGAGAGACAGAGGGAAAGTAAAAACGGGGGGATTTGTGAGGAAGGGGAGATGAAACAGAGAGGGAGGGGGTGAGCGTAGTGGAAGCAGACAGAAGTAGAGTGCGAGGAAATGAGGTGAGAGGTGTCGGGAGAGAGAGAGGGACAGCAATACAGGCACAGAGAGAGAATAGAGGATAACAGAGAGCGAGAAGTGGGGAGAGGAAGGAGGGATAGAGCATTACAGGCACAGAGAGAGAATAGAGGATAACAGAGAGCGAGAAGTGGGGAGAGGAAGGAGGGAGAGAGCACTACAGGCACAGAGAGAGAATAGAGGATAACAGAGAGCGAGAAGTGGGGAGAGGAAGGAGGGAGAGAGCATGACACATACACAGAGAGAGAGAGAGAGAGAGCGGCAGAGAGGAGAGAGTAGAAGACAGAGAGAGAGGAGGTGTTTCTAGAAGCTAGCTAGCGTTGTTTCTCATTACCGATGCAGAGCGCCTTCCTTGGCTCCTCACCCACACCTCCCGGCTCATTACAGCCTGGGCCCTTGCTGCCAGCGTGCCCCCATCCCCTACCCCACTGTACCCCCTACCCCTGCACACCCCATAATCACGCCCGCAATCACAGCCTCTAATTAGGTTAATTAATTTGTAACAGCCCTTGTAGGGACTTGGCTGATGAGGCAGCCATAATAGCGTTAGAGCTTGCCTCTTTCTCATAAAGAGAGAGAGAGAGAATAAGCGTTGTCTATTTAAGACTGAGACAACCCCGCCGCCTGGGACGAGACAGGGCCATAAACCACGGGGGATCGTCCCCCTTCCCATACACACACATCCCATCCTCCCAACCTGTCCCTACCCCCAGTACTCTTAATATTCATAGACCCATGGTGTAATATCATCTGTTGGTGCATTCATGTCCATTGGGCATCATATCCGTTGGGACGGAAGCATTCCCATATTGGTGTTTGGTGAGAGCGAGTCAGAGTCAGAGAGACAGAGCGTGAGAGAGACAGAGAGTAAGAGACAGAGACAGTACCGTATGATTATCATATCATGTAGTGAGCCTTGGTGCGTGGTGGACGTCTTTGGCATCGTTGTGATGTCGTCAGAGACCTCCAAGGCATCACATTACAATCAGCGGATCGGCTCGCCACTCATCAGGACACTGACGAACACACTGATTAAAACAGAGATCTGATTACAGCAATCACACCCGTGCTACGGTGTCGTAATGCCCTGCACACACACACACGGTTACACATAACCGCAAACACATACACACACAAACTGAGAGAAAGAAAGAGATTAGATCATGTCATGTCAGATCATGATGAAAATGAGAGGATAGGGGGGGGGGAGAAAGGAGACTCAGTTAGAAAGTGGAAAACAAAAAACAACTAGACCTTGATGCTTCTCCAGGACCCTGGTAAGGAGGCCTGAGTATATGTCTCTGTACCCCTGACAACTCTCTCGCTCTCTGGGGTGTTGATGCTCTCGCTCTGAGACAGACACCCAGACAGACAATGACACAGGGGAGCCGGTAGACAAGGACAGATCCAGTAGTTAAAACGTAATGAACACGTCCCTAAGGCACGCGCCCCATGTCACAGGAGAATGATGGTCTGACGGTAATACATGGGCAGATGGGTGCTCTCCATGCCCAGTTCTATACCCCCCTCCTCCCTCCCGCTGTACATTGCTCCCCCCGGCCCATCCTGTCCCCTCACCCGCAGCGTACCCCCTGTAGGTCTGATGGGGCGCTGGCGGGGGGGGGTGAGACCCCTATCATGATTTAGGCTCGGATGCAAATTTAATCAATTCGAGTACCTCTCGCCAGCCAGCCCCGTGGCTCATTAGAGGCAATTTAAAGGGGGATCTGTGATCCCCACCTCCTAACACACACACACGCATGTGAGCATGCACACAACTGTCAGGGTTGTAAAAGATTTTCCTTCAGACGTCTTCCCTCTGGCACGAAGCCATCCTGAGTGCCATCCTCCGCCCGCCCCCCTCTGTCTTTCCAGTATCCACTACTTCAAACACACAGTGACACCAAACTCAAGTTAAAGGGAGGAGATTTAACGATAAAGCCTAGCTAGATACTATCCTCTCTCCATTCCATTCTACCCCCCTCCATTCCATTCTACCCCCCCCTCTCTCCTCAACCCCAGGCTAACTCTTTCTTCTCTCCTCTTTCTGTCTCTCGCTCTTTCCTCCTCGCTATCAGTCTCTCCAGTTTAACTGGAGGATCGATTAGCACTATCCTTAACTATCCTTAACCTCTCCTCCTAGGAAGGCTGTCTTTGAGCCAGAGCAGAGCTGAGCAGGTAGAAACTCCAGTGGTGTTGGGTCCTGCAGGGATCAACTGCTAGTCATGGGCCCCCGAGTGGCGCAGCGATCTAAGGCACTGCATCTCAGTGCTAGAGGCATCACTACAATCCCCGGTTAGATTCCAGGCTGTATCACAACCGGCTGTGAGTGGGAGTCCCATAAGGCGGTGCACAATTGGCCCAGCATCGTTAGGGTTTGGCCGGGGTAGGCGGTCATTGTAAATAAGAATTTGTTCTTAACTGACTTGCCTCGTTAAAAAAGGTTAAATAAATGAATAAAATAAAATCTCAACGCAGGCCATGAGAGTTGCTTGGGACTACTACACTGATCAAAAATATAAGAGCAACATGTAAAGTGTTGGTTTCATGTGCACACATTTGTACACCTCTGTTAGTGAGCAGTTCTCCTTTGCCAAGATAATCCATCCACCTGACAGGTGTGGCATATCAAAAAGCTGATTAAACAGCTGTCACACCCTGATCAGTTTCACCTGTCCTAGTTATTGTCTCCACCCGCTCCAGGTGTCGCTTGTTTTCCCCAGTGTATTTATCCCTGAGTTTCGGGTCACTCTGTGCCAGTTTGTCTTGTATGTTCAAAGACAACCAGCGGTTTTTCCCATATTCCTGCCTTTGCTATTCTCTTTTTTTTCTTGTCCTCCCAGTTTTGATCCTTTCCTGTTCCGGACTCTGTACCTGCCTGCCTGACCATTGCGCCTGCCTTGGCCCTTTCTGCCACGCTGTACCTCCTGGACTCTGGTCTCCTGGACTCTGGTCTCCTGGACTCTGGTTTTGAACTTTTGCCTGTCCACGGCCATTCTCTTGCCTACTCCTTTTGAGTTATTAAACATTGCAAGACTCCAAATCTCTGCCTCCTGTGTCTGCATCTGGGTCTCGCCGTGTGTCATGATACAGCATGGTCATTATACTTCAAAATGTGCAGTTTTGTCACACAACACCACGGTTTTAAGGGAGTGTGCAATTGGCATGCTGACAGCAGGAATGTCCACCAGAGCTGTTGCCAGCGAATTGAATGTTAATTTCTCTACCATAAGATGACTCCAATGTTGTTTTAGGGAATTTGGCAGTACTTTCAACCGGCCTCACAACCACAAACCCCATGTAACCACGCCAGCCTAGGACCGCCGTATCCGGCTTCTTCACCGGCGGGATCGTCTGCGGAAGGGGTGCTGAGGAGTATTTCTGTGTGTCATAAAGACTTTTGTGGGGAAAAGCTCATTCTGATTGGCTGGGCCTGGCTCCCCAGTGTGTGGGCCTGGCTGTCAATTGTGTGGGCCCCTGCCCAGTCATGTGAAATCTATAGGTTAAGGCCCCTGTTTATTTCAATTGACTGAACTGTAACTCAGTCAAATCTTTTAAATTATTGCATGTTGCGTTTGTTTTTTTGTTCGGTATATAAGGTTTATATGAAATGTCAGTTTAAAAGAGGATTTTTAATCCTTGAGACAATTAAGACAATGTATGTTCAAAGGGTGAATTCAGTTTCCCGTGTGTATCAAGTATGGTCCACCACCCAACGGACATCCAGCCAATTTGACACAAACGTGGGAAGCATTGGAGTCAACGTGCGCCAGTTTCCCTGTGGAACGGTTGACACCTTGTAGACTCCATGCCCCGACAAATTGAGGCTGTTCTGAGGGCAAAAGGGGGTGCAACTCAATATTAGGAAGGTGTTCTTAATGTTTTGTACACTCAGTGTAAAATCTAGCCGTTTTGATGGCCATTGCACACAGACACTTTGCTTAACACACCCTAAAGGTGTATTTTTCCCAAAAACATGACTGTATAATTAAGTAATAAGGCCCGAGGGGGTGTGGTCTATCGCCAGTATACCACTGCTAAGTGCTGTTCTTAAGCACACGCAACACGGAGTACCCTTAGCCATGGTATATTGGCCATGCAGAATACCAGAAACCCCCAAGGTGGTGCCTTATTGCTATTAGAAACTGGTTACCAACGTAATTACCAAATCCCCCCCCCCCTGTACAAATGACCCAGTCTAACCTGTACCCTCGCACATTGACGAGGTACCGGAATCCCCTGTATATAGCCTCGTTACTGTTATGTTATTTAATTTTGGCGCAAGTGACAAATAAAACTTGATTTGCATTGAATTAGAGCTGGAAAAATAAGTGTTTTTGCTTACCCATAGTATGCAGTCTGCTATACCACAGCTGTCAACCAATCAGCATTCAGGGCTCAAACCACCCAGTTTATAACGACACATATTAAACTGGTATACAGTAGGCCTACATACAAACATATTAAACTGGTATACAGTAGGCCTACAAACAAACATATTAAACTGGTATACAGTAGGTCTACAAACAAACATATTAAACTGGTATACAGTAGGTCTACATACAAACATATTAAACTGGTATACAGTAGGTCTACATACAAACATATTAAACTGGTATACAGTAGGCCTACATACAAACATATTAAACTGGTATAAAGTAAGCCTACATACAAACATATTAAACTGGTATACAGTAGGCCTACATACAAACATATTAAACCGGTATACAGTAGGTCTACATACAAACATATTAAACTGGTATACAGTAGGTCTACATACAAACATATTAAACTGGTATACAGTAGGTCTACATACAAACATATTAAACTGGTATAAAGTAGGCCTACATACAAACATATTAAACTGGTATACAGTAGGTCTACATACAAACATATTAAACTGGTATACAGTAGACCTACATACAAACATATTAAACTGGTATACAGTAGACCTACATACAAACATGTTAAACTGGTATACAGTAGGCCTACAAACAAACATATTAAACTGGTATACAGTAGGTCTACATACAAACATATTAAACTGGTATACAGTAGGCCTACATACAAACATATTAAACTGGTATACAGTAGACCTACATACAAACATGTTAAACTGGTATACAGTAGGCCTACAAACAAACATATTAAACTGGTATACAGTAGGTCTACATACAAACATATTAAACTGGTATACAGTAGGCCTACATACAAACATATTAAACTGGTATACAGTAGGTCTACATACAAACATATTAAACTGGTATACAGTAGGTCTACATTCAAACATATTAAACTGGTATACAGTAGACCTACATACAAACATGTTAAACTGGTATACAGTAGGCCTACATACAAACATGTTAAACTGGTGTACAGTAGGCCTACATACAAACATATTAAACTGGTATACAGTAGGTCTACATACAAACATGTTAAACTGGTATACAGTAGGTCTACATACAAACATATTAAACTGGTATACAGTAGGCCTACATACAAACATATTAAACTGGTATACAGTAGACCTACATACAAACATATTAAACTGGTATACAGTAGGCCTACATACAAACATATTAAACTGGTATACAGTAGGTCTACATACAAACATATTAAACTGGTATACAGTAGGCCTACATACAAACATATTAAACTGGTATACAGTAGGCCTACATACAAACATATTAAACTGGTATACAGTAGGTCTACATACAAACATATTAAACTGGTATACAGTAGGTCTACATACAAACATATTAAACTGGTATACAGTAGGCCTACATACAAACATATTAAACTGGTATACAGTAGGTCTACATACAAACATATTAAACTGGTATACAGTAGGCCTACATACAAACATATTAAACTACATACAAACATATTAAACTGGTATAAAGTAGGCCTACATACAAACATGTTAAACTGGTATACAGTAGGCCTACATACAAACATATTAAACCGG
Organism: Oncorhynchus tshawytscha; assembly: GCF_018296145.1. Lineage (NCBI taxonomy): Eukaryota > Metazoa > Chordata > Actinopteri > Salmoniformes > Salmonidae > Oncorhynchus > Oncorhynchus tshawytscha. The sequence goes on from NC_056431.1 coordinate 23,657,189, forward strand.
TATACAGTAGGTCTACATACAAACATGTTAAACTGGTATACAGTAGGCCTACATACAAACATATTAAACCGGTATACAGTAGGTCTACATACAAACATATTAAACTGGTATACAGTAGGCCTACATACAAACATGTTAAAGTGCAATATTTCAGAAACAACGTTATATATAGCTGTGAATTTAAACGTGTTGCGTCCCTCTTCCTCTTAACCAGGCTGTACGTTCATGTTCCTAAAACAGTTCAGAGTCAGTGTCATGCCCTGCAGCTGTGTAAATGACATAGGGCGCACCCCCGCATCGCCCCATTCCTCACCCCCTCCTATAACTGGTGACACGCAAGACCTTAACAAACCTCCAGGGTATCAGAGTGGGGGGCACACAGGATGCCCTGTGTATGTCGGAAACAAGAGCTCAAACTACCAAACAATGCAGAGGAAGAGGAACGCTACGTCAATATCTTTAAAATCGGAGGATCACCCCCCCCCGCTACCCCACCAACCCACCCCGGCCTACCCTCTCCAGGCTCTGGCTGAATGAAAGGCGGGCTTCAGGGGGAAACAGTGGACTGTCTGTTGCGGCCGGACAGAGGGACAGAGGGGTCCCGGAACTGCGCACACAGCGGTGTGACCGCTGTGGCCCATGCCGCCCCCTCCTACCACCACCCTCACTGCCCCTGGTCCTGACAAACGCACACTCCTCTGGTCATGTGACGCAGAGAGAAAGGGGTAGGGTGAGAGGGAGGAGAGAGGGATGAGGTAGGGAGGAAAATAGAGGGAGGGAGAGACCAATAAAGGGAGAGTGAGTAGGGAGAGGGGTAGGGGGGGGACGTCAGTCACACCACCACCGGGTAGAACAGGACAGGAGGGTCAATATTGAAATGCCACACAAGGATTCATGTTAAGTAGCTCTGTGGCTGTGTGTGCGTGCATGGGTCAAAGTGCGCTACATCATTGTGACTTATTTCGATAATCTTGAATATTATTGAATATTGCTCATGGAAATTTGAATTCCAAATCTAGCCAGAAGGCAACACTTCTTATTTAGTATTTGAGGAACCAAATTATTCCATCTGTCTTCTTTTATTTTGATACCTCTGGCTGTGTAGAAACAGGCGAAAAGTTTGACCTCTTTGACTATGTTGAGTTGTGCATATGGCTATGGTGTCCATCTTAAGCCAGACTCAGAGTCAAAATAATTGGAGCTGCTTCGTGTGAGGCCTAACCTAAAACATCACTCCCCATTTATTTGTGGCCTCTCCTCAGCCAACTCACCTTTGCTCTGGTCAGCACCGCAACAGCCAGACCCAAGCTCGGTCCTCCGCCCCCCAGGCCAGGTGACATTTGTGCAGGGCTCCCTCCGTCCTCCCGTGGGTCCCAGGAGAAGCTGATGGATGGGGCCTGTTCATGAACCTGCTGCCTCCACAGTGATCAATCAAGCCTGACTCAGAGTGATCTGGGCTCAGGGCCTGCAATCTTCTGTTTGTGAGAGAGCTCGAACACACACACACACACAGAGAGAGAGAGAGATCGGCTCTCTCTCAAACACACAGCAAATCTCTTGCAGCTCCTTCCTGACGAGCACACAAACAGGCACAAAGGTGTGTACAAACACACACAATCTGACTCAGTTTCAAGCAATTAATCTTAATTGATCAATTTCTAGAGTGGGATGTTTTCCTTTGAGTCGATTTGAATTCTTGACGCAGTAAGGCCGTAACTCGTGACTTTCACCTGGAAGTCAGCTGTGGGTACAGTTCTCACCTGCTCCCAGACCAAAGTTGTTGGACATCAAAAACAAATGAGAGGACAAATATGTGAACCCGGTAATGAGATTAAAGGGAGGTTGAGTCTATATTGAGTTTCGGATGGGGCCACAGTGTCTCCTGACCCCTCCTGTCTCAGCCTCCAGTATTTATGCTGCAGTAGTTTATGTGTCGGGGGGCTGGGGTCAGTTTGTTATATCTGGAGTACTTCTCCTGTCCTATTCGGTGTCCTGTGTGAATCTAAGTGTGCGTTCTCTAATTCTCTCCTTCTCTCTTTCTTTCTCTCTCTCGGAGGACCCGAGCCCTAGGACCTGAGCTCCAGGACTACCTGACATGATGACTCCTTGCTGTCCCCAGTCCACCTGGCCATGCTGCTGTTCCAGTTTCAACTGACCTGAGCCCTAGGACCATGCCCCAGGACTACCTGACATGATGACTCCTTGCTGTCCCCAGTCCACCTGGCCATGCTGCTGCTCCAGTTTCAACTTCCACCTGACTGTGCTGCTGCTCCAGTTTCAACTGTTCTGCCTTATTATTATTCGACCATGCTGGTCATTTATGAACATTTGAACATCTTGGCCATGTTCTGTTATAATCTCCTCCCGGCACAGCCAGTAGAGGACTGGCCACCCCACATAGCCTGGTTCCTCTCTAGGTTTCTTCCTAGGTTTTGGCCTTTCTAGGGAGTTTTTCCTAGCCACCGTGCTTCTACACCTGCATTGCTTCCTGTTTGGGGTTTTAGGCTGGGTTTCTGTACAGCACTTTGAGATATCAGCTGATGTACGAAGGGCTATATAAATAAATTTGATTTGATTTGAGTTGAGTAGGAAGAGCCGAGTAATTGGCAGGTTAAATCTGATATTGGAAACTTGTGTTTACAACTTTCAAAATGTACACAGAGTGTACAAAACATTAAGAACACCTGCTCTTTCCATGACATAGACTGACCAGATGAATCCTGGCGAAGGCTATGATCCCTTATTGATGTCACTTGTTAAATCCACTTCAAATCGGTGTAGATGAAGGGGAGACAGGTTCAATAATTATTTTTAAGCCTGGAGACATGGATTGTGTATGTGTGCCATTCAGAAGGTGAATGGGCAAGACAAAATATCTAAGGGCCTTTCGTATGATAGTAGGTGCCAGGCGCACTGGTTTGTGTCAAGAACTGCAACGCTGCTGTTTTTATTATTTTACAATCAACAGTTTCCCGTGTGTATCAAGAATGATTAACCAACATGGGCCAGGATCCCTGTGGAATGCTTTCGATACCTTGTAGTCCATGCCCTGACAAATTGAGGCTGTAATGAGAGTTGAAGGGGGTTAACCTGAGTGAACAAATAACACAACATATTAATACTTTTTTTTACATTTATTTAATAAACAAAAGTTACGCAACACCCAATGCTTGAAAAATTGGCCGCTTACACTCAGTAACTGGTTGTGCCACAGAACTCCTTTAACTCAGTGACATTTGTGGGTTTGAGAGCATCAACAGTACATTTCAGGTTCTGCATCAGGTTCTGCATCTGAATCAGGTTTAGGTCTGGATTTTGACTAGGCCATTCCAGAACTTTAAATGTGTTACTTTTCAGCAATTCTCATGTTGACTTGCATGTGTTTTTTTTGGTTCTTACTGTGGAATGCAGGTCTACATCAGAGTAAGTCTACATCAGAATGTCTGAAAAGCAACAAATGTCATGTTCTGGAATGGCCTAGTCAGAGTTCAGTTAAAGCAGTTCTGCATTGAAGAGCGGACCAAAATTCCTCCACAGGGAGGTGAGAAATTGATCAAATCACATTTGTTATTTGTCACATGCGCCGAATACAACAGGTGTAGATTTTACTGTGAAATGCTTACTTACGAGCCCTTTCCCAACAACGCAGTTACATTTGCAAAAAATGTAAAAGGAAATTCTAACACGATAAAATATCAATAATGAGACTATATACAAGGACTACGGGTACCGAGTCAATGTGCAGGGGTACGAGGTAGTTGAGGTACAGTAAATGAGGTAATATGTACATATAGGTAGTGTGACGGCCCTCCCACTCTGTCTGCCGAATTCTTTCTCTTTAATCTTGTTTCCCTTCATAGGATGTCGATGGGCGGAGCCTGGAGGGTTTCGTCAGCGAAATGGAACACACCTGGGCTCGGGTTCATCCCGGGGTTAAATACACCTTTCCCACATAAATTGAGAAAACTCTCTCCACGCAGACACACTGTTGTTTTTTTCGTTGAGGCAATTGGGGCTTCTTGGCGTTCATTTGTTTTGGCACGCCTCAACACCCCTCATTATCACCATCTATGCAAACATCCACTCACTTACAATACTGACTACAGACACCATTGTTACTTGCATATAGTTGACTTTATTTAATAAAACTCTCATTTCATTATCTCCGCGTTGTCTCCCTCTTTGTTACGGGCTACGAGCCGGTTCGTAACAGTTGGGTTAAAAGTGACTAGGCAATCAGGTTAGATAATAAACAGAATAGCAGCAGTGTATGTGAAGTGTGAAAGTGTGTCTGAGTGAGTGGCATAAATAAGCATGTGTGTGTGTGAGCGTGTATGTGTGAGCGTGTATGTGTGCGTGCGTGTGTGTGTGAGCATGTGTGTGTGTGTGTGTGTGTGTGTTAGAGTGTCAGCGTAGTATGTGTAAGTATGCATAGAGCCGGTACAAGAGAGTCAACGCAAATAGTCCGGGCAGCCATTTAATTTACTGTTCAGCAACGTTACAGCTGGGCGGTTGAAGCGGTTCAGGAGCATTTTGGTCTCAACCAGTTATTGAGACTAAAGGCCCTGCTACACTATAGCCATCGGGTGTCTGGCGCTGTCACCAGCTGTCAGACATTGAGGAAATGCTTCCATTGAAATCAATGAAAGCTGCTTCACTGCCCGTGTTGTGCTCGCGTTGTGTCCCATCCAATGGCAGCGTCCAAGCTAAAGAATCGCTGAGGTTCAATTCTCAATGGCCGACGCACACGTTAATTCGATCTGGGTAATGTGTTGTACTGGATTTGCCCCAAACATAACACTTTGTATTCAGTACAAGAGGTGAATTGCTTTGCCACATTTTTTGCAGTATTACCTAATTGCCTTGTTTAAAACAAGATGCATGTTGTGGAATATTTGTTATTCTGTGCAGGCTTCCTTTTCTTTTCACTGTCAAGTAAATTAGTATTGGGGAATAATTACAATGTTGTTGATCCATCCTCAGTTCTCTCCTGTCACAGCCATTAATCTTTTACTGTTTTAAAGTCACCATTGTCCTCATGGTGAAATCCCTGAGTGGTTTTCTTTCTCTCCAGCAACTGAGTTAGGAAGGACACCTGTAATTTTGTAGTGACTGGGTGTATTGATACACCATCCAAAGTGGAATTAAAAACATAATGCTCAAAGGGATAGGCAATGTCTGCTTTTTTTTACCCATCTACCAATAGGTGCCCTTCTTTAATGAGGCGTCGGAAAATCTTTGTGGTTGAATCTGTGTTTGAAATTCTCTGCTCGGGTGAGGGACCTTACAGATCATTATATGTGTGGGGACAGAGATCAGGTAGAAATTCAAAAATGATGTTACTATGCGAGTCCACGCAACTTATTATGTGACTTGTTATGCAAATGTTTACTCCTATTTAGGGTTGCCATAACAAAAGGGTTGAATACTTATTGACTCAATTCATTTCCCCTCTAAATGGTTTATTCATTTGTGAAAAAAAAAAAAAAACATAACTCCAATTTGACATTATGGGGTATATTGAGTGTAAGTCAGTGACGAAGGGTCTACATTCCATCCTTTTAAATTCAGGCTGTAAAACAACAAAATGTGGAAAAAGTGTGTGAATACTTTCTGAAGTATATCAATGCTAGTCAATGTAGCTAGCTACATTGACTAGCTAGGTTCACAATGTAAACAGCAACTTGTGAAATTAGAGGATGATTTAGTACAACCACTAGCAACATTTGAATGAATATTTACAAAAAAATGTAACAAAGCTATTGTACTTACGCATAAATCGATGAATATGGTACAGTAGAGTAAGATACACGGAACCCAAACCGGCTGCGCGTGTGCGCTATTGTGCATAAATTTATTTAGCCCCCCCACACCAAACGCGATCATGACACGCAGGTTAAAATATCAAAACAAACTCTGAACCAATTACATTAATTTGGGGACAGATCAAAAATCATTAAACATGTATGGCAATTTATCTAGTTAGCTTGCACTTGCTAGCTAATGTTAATTTGTCCTATTTAGATAGCTTGCTGTTGCTAGCTAATTTGTCCTGGGATATAAACATTGAGTTGTTATTTTACCTGAAATGCACAAGGACCTCTACTCTGACAAAAACGTCCAACCGAATCGTTTCTAGTCATCTCTCCTCCTTCCAGGCTTTTTCATTGTTTAACTTATATGGTGATTGCATCTAAACTTTCATTGTATTACCACAACTACCGGCAAAACAGTTAGTCTTTCAGTCACCCACGTGGGTATAACCAATGAGGAGATGGCACGTGGGTATCTGCTTCTATAAACCAATTAGAGATGGGAGAGGCAGGACTTTCAGCGTGATCTGCGTCAGAAATAGGAATGAGTTCTATTTTAGCCCTTAGCAGTGTGGGTGCAATAATTGAATAACATGGATTTCTAAATTTAATTTGCGACGCTCGCCCACGCGACGTGTCCGGTCTGGTCAGCATGTTATAGTGGAGCTGAAGTGTAAAGGGGCAATTCATTTTTCACACAGGGGATTTTGGTGTTGCATAACTTTGTTAATGAAATAAATAAAATCATTATTAACATTGTGTTATTTATTCACTCAGGTTCCCTTTCTCTAATATTTGGTTTTGGTTGAAGATCTGAACATTCAGTGTCAAAATTATGCCAAAAAAGAGAAAATCAGAAAAGAGGAAAACTTTTCACAGGTATAAAATGGCAGCTATAAAAACTGGACCAGTCAAACTTTTGGACACACCTACAGTGCCTTGCAAAAGTATTCATCCCCCTTCACGTTTTTCCTATTTTGTTGCATTACAACCTGTAATTTAAATGGATTTTTATTTGGATTTCATGTAATGGACATACACAAAATAGTCAAAATGGTTTAAACTTGTTTCAAAAATGTATAAAAAAAAAATAAAAACAGAAGTATGCACAGAAGTGATGAGTGCATATATATTCACCCCCTTTGCTATGAAGCCTCTAAATAAGATCTGATGCAACTAATTACCTTCAGAGGTCACATAATTAGTTAAATTAAGTCCACCTGTGTGCAATCTAAGTGTCACATAAGCTCAGTATAATTAATATATATACACTGCTCAAAAAAATAAAGGGAACACTAAAATAACACATCCTAGATCTGAATGAATGAAATATTCTTATTAAATACTTTTTTCTTTACATAGTTGAATGTGCTGACGACAAAATCACAAAAATTATCAATGGAAATCAAATTCATCAACCCATGGAGGTCTGGATTTGGAGCCACACTCAAAATTAAACACTACAGGCTGATCCAACTTTGATATAATGTCCTTAAAACAAGTCAAATTCAGGCTCAGTAGTGTGTGTGGCCTCCACATGCCTGTATGACCTCCCTACAATGCCTGGGCATGCTCCTGATGAGGTGGCGGATGGTCTCTTGCGGGATCTCCTCCCAGACCTGGACTAAAGCACCCGCCAACTCCTGGACAGTCTGTGGTGCAATGTGGCGTTGGTGGATGGAGCGAGACATGATGTCCCAGATGTGCTCAATTGGATTCAGGTCTGGGGAATGGGCGGGCCAGTCCATAGCATCAATGCCTTCCTCTTGCAGGAACTGCTGACACACAGCCACATGAGGTCTAGCATTGTCTTGCATTAGGAGGAACCCAGGGCCAACCGCACCAGCATATGGTCTCACAAGGGGTCTGAGGATCTCATCTCGGTACCTAATGGCAGTCAGGCTACCTCTGGCGAGCACATGGAGGCCCCCCAAAGAAATGCCACCCCACACCATGACTGACCCACCGCCAAACCGGTCATGCTGGAGGATGTTGCAGGCAGCAGAACGTTCTCCACGGCGTCTCCAGACTCTGTCACGTCTGTCATGTGCTCAGTGTGAACCTGCTTTCATCTGTGAGGAGCACAGGGCGCCAGTGGCGAATTTGCCAATCTTGGTGTTCTCTGGCAAATGCCAAACGTCCTGCACGGTGTTGGGCTGTAAGCACAACCCCCACCTGTGGACGTCGGGTCCTCATACCACCCCCATGGAGTCTGTTTCTGACCGTTTGAGCAGACACATGCACATTTGTGGCCTGCTGGAGGTCATTTTGCAGGGCTCTGCCAGTGCTCCTCCTGCTCCTCCTTGCACAAAGGCGGAGGTAGCGGTCCTGCTGCTGGGTTGTTGCCCTCCTACAGCCTCCTCCACATATCCCGATGTACTGGCCTGTCTCCTGGTAGCGCCTCCATGCCCTGGACACTACGCTGACAGACACAGCAAACCTTCTTGCCACAGCTCGCATTGATGTGCCATCCTGGATGAGCTGCACTACCTGAGCCACTTGTGTGGGTTGTAGACTCCGTCTCATGCTACCACTAGAGTGAAAGCACCGCCAGCATTCAAAAGTGACCAAAACATCAGCCAGGAAGCATAGGAACTGAGAAGTGGTCTGTGGTCACCACCTGCAGAACCACTCCTTTATTGGGGGTGTCTTGCTAATTGCCTATAAATTTCCACCTGTTGTCAATTCCATTTGCACAACAGCATGTGAAATTTATTGTCAATCAGTGTTGCTTCCTAAGTGGACAGTTTGATTTCACAGAAGTGTGATTGACTTGGAGTTACATTGTGTTGTTTAAGTGTTCCCTTTATTTATTTGAGCAGTGTATATACAGTGGGGAGAACAAATATTTTATACACTGCCGATTTTGCAGGTTTTTATGTCGTGCAATAAAATGCAAATGAATTACTTAAAAATCATACAATGTGATTTTCAGGATTTTTGTTTTAGATTCCGTCTCTCACAAGTGAAGTGTACCTATGATAAATTACAGACCTCCACATGCTTTGTAAGTAGGAAAACCGGCAAAATCGGCAGTGTATCAAATACTTTTTCTCCCCACTGTGTGTAATATACACACACACACACACACACACACACACACACACACACACCTGTTCTGAAAGTCCCCAGAGTCTGCAACATCACCAAGCAAGGGGCACCATGAAGACCAAGGAGCTCTCCAAACAGGTCAGGGACAAAGTTGTGGAGAAGTACAGATCAGGGTTGGGTTATAAAAAAATACCCAAAACTTTGAACATCCCACTGAGCACCATTAAATCCATTATTTAAAAAAATGTAAAGAATATGGCACCACAACAAACCTGCCAAGAGAGGGCCGCCCACCAAATCTCACACACCAGGCAAGGAGGGCATTAATCAGAAAGATAACAAAGATACCAAAGACAACCCTGAAGGAGCTACAAAGCTCCACAGCAGAGATTGGAGTATCTGTCCATAGGACCACTTTAAGCTGTACACTCCACAGAGCTGGGCTTTACGGAAGAGTGGCCAGAAGAAAGCCATTGCTTAAAGAAAAAAATAAGCAAACACGTTTGGTGTTTGCCAAAAGGCATGTGGGAGACTCCCCAAACATATGGAAGAAGATACTCTGGTCAGATGAGACTAAAATTGAGCTTTTTGGCCATCAAGGAAAACGCTATGTCTGGCGCAAAGCCAACACCTCACATCACCCCGAGAACACACCATGTTTTTTTTTTTTTTTTTTTCCCCCATCGGCAGGGACTGTGAAACTGGTCAGAATTGAAGGAATGATGGATGGCGCCAAATACAGGGAAATTCTTGAGGGAAACCGGTTTCAGTCTTCCAGAGATTTGAGACTGGGACGGAGGTTCACCTTCCAGCAGGACAATGACCCTAAACATACTGCTAAGGCAACACTTGAGTAGTTTAAGGGGAACATTTAAATGTCTTGGAATGGCCTAGTCAAAGACAAAATATATTTTATATTTGAGATTCTTCAAAGTAGCCACCCTTTGCCTTGATAACAGCTTTGCACTCTTGGCATTCTCTCAACCAACTTCCCTTGGAATGCTTTTCCAACAGTCTTGAAGGAGATCCCACATATGCTGAGCACTTGTTGGCTGCTTTTCCTTCACTCTGCGGTCCAACTCATTCCAAACCATCTCAATTGGTTTGAGGTCGGGTGATTGTGGAGGCCAGGTCATCTAATGCAGTACTCCATCACTCCTTCTTGATCAAATAGCCCTTACACAGCCTGGAGGAATGTTGGCTCATTGTCCATATTGAAAAACAAATGATAGTCCCACTAAGCGCAAACCAGATGGGTTGGCGTATTGCTGCAGAATGTTGTGGTAGCCATGCTGGTTAAGTGTGCCTTGAATTCTAAATAAATAACTGACAGTGTCACCAGCAAAGCACCCCCACACATGCGGAGATCATCCGTTCACCTACTCTACATCTCAAAAAGAGACGGCGGTTGGAACCAAAAATCTCAAATTTGGATTTCCACCGGTCTAATATCCATTGCTTGTGTTTCTTGGCCCAAGCAAGTCTCTTCTTCTTATTGGTGTATTTCAGTAGTGGTTTCTGTTGCATCAATTCAACCATGAAGGCCTGGTTCACGCAGTCTCTTCTGAACAGTTGATGTTAAGATGTGTCTGTTACTTGAACTCTGAAGCATTTATTTCAGTTGAGGCTGGTAACTCTAATGAATATCCTCCTCTGCAGCAGAGGTAACTCTGGGTTTTCCATTCCTGTGGCGGTCCTCATGAGAGCCAGTTTCATCATAACGCTTGATTGTTTTTATGACTGCACTTGAATAAACTTGAATGACCGTATTGACTGACCTCTTAAAGTAATGATGGACTGTCATTTCTCTTAGCCTATTTGATCTGTTCTTGCCATAACATGGACTTGGGTCTTTTTCCAAATAGGGCTATCTTCTGTATACCACCTACCTTGTCACAACACAACTGATTGACTTAAATGCATTAAGGAAAGAAGTTCCACAAGTTAACAAGGCACACCTGTTAATTGAATTGTATTCCACCTCATGAAGCTGGTTGAGAGAATGTCAAGTGTGCAAAAGCTGTCATCAAAGTAAAGGGTGGCTACTTTGAAGAAACTAAAATATATTTTGATTTGTTTAACACTTTTTTGGTTACTATATGATTCCATGTGTGTTATTTCATAGTTATGTCGTCACTATTATTCTACAATGTAGTAAACTTTAAAAATAAAGAAAAACCCTGGAATGAGTAAGTGTGTCCAAACTTTCGACTGGTACTGTATATCAATGACAATTCCGATTAGTCTTATGTAGATCATAATTGGTCTTTAAACAACGCAAAGAAAATGCTAACTACACTAGAATGTTCTTGAATTGAGCAGTCCTGAGCGGCGAGAGCAAGTTAAGCACAACTGTACTTACTTCAAATCGTCCATCTAGACCCTCAAAATAAAGGAAACACCAAAATAAAGTGTCTTAATAGGGCGTTGGGATACCATGATCCAGAACAAATCTACCACCGGAGAATATCAACTCCAAACACATTGGTTCACCGTTCCACGGGACCGGACAGTACCATAATGTTCTGAATGATGGCCAAGTCTATCTCGCTTCCTATTCCACTGAACCGCTTAGGCGTAACAAACACAAGTCCAACATTTATCGGAAACTGTTAAACTACCTGTTCACTACCCTCCTGCTCTCCGGGGATGTGCAACTGAATCCTGGGCCCAACGTCACCGAGCCAGCGATACGCACCGGAGTGGAAAGCGGTGGATGGCCTCGTCCACTGCTCATCGCCGCTGTGGAAGTGGGTGAGTGCTATGGTCCCATGGTTTCTCTCGACTCACCCGGCTCCAGGATATATTTTGACTCTTCAAACATACCCAAGTCGCTATACGCGATCACAGACTCCAACCTTGACTTCCTCCGCCTCTCAGAGACATGGCTCTATAAAAACTCTCCATATGCTGCTTTGATTGTGCCTGGCTACAATGTTTTCAGGAGAGACAGGATTGAAGGAAGAGGAGGGGGTGTGATGATTTACATTAAAGAACATATCCGATGTAAACAAATTGAGTGGTCATGTGATAATGAACTAGAATGTATTGGCCTGAACGTTACACTGTCTCCTCAAATGTCTTTTACCCTTATTGGAATGTATAGGCCACCTTCCACCAAAAGTGTTTTTTGATCAGTTTAATAACATGCTTAGGGGATGTGACTTTGGGAAAGAGGTCATTTTAATGGGAGATTTTAACATTAATTATGAAGACAAGTTTTGTAGGAAAACCCTCAAACGGATCACTAATACCTTTGACCTTGCACAGCTAGTTAAAGGGCCAACCAGGATGACTTGTTGCTCTAAAACACAGATTGATTTGGTGTTCAGTAATAAACCAGAGAGAGTGACTAAATCATTCAATATGGTTACTGGGCTATCTGATCATAATCTGACACTTATAGCCAGAAAGCTGTCTAAGAGCAGGTTTAACCTCTCTACTGTTAGGTATTCTTAGTTGATCCGGCTTTCTAAGAGTGAATTAAGCTATTTTGAAAACGCAATTAAGGGAATTAACTGGAATGATCTCGTCCTATACAGACGTGGAAGCTGATAGTCAGGTTTTTCTATCCACAATCCAGACTACAATAAATGGTTTCCTAAAGAAAATCAAATCCAAACCTGGCCAAAAGAGCACTCTTCCTTGGCTAAATGGAGAAATCTGGAAATTGATGAAAGAACGAGATTTATGCTCTAAAAATAGCCCTAAAATCCAAATTAGAGCATGACAGACGTAGGTTTAAAAACTCCAAAAAGACTAGAAATCATGGTGAATAACAATCTAACACAGGATGCAGTCGAAATAGCCTTCAATTCCTACTTTATTGACTGTCAGGGTACTGACACAGAACCCCTCCACTGGTTTATTGGGCTCAGTGCTAGTAAATGATGCTCAACCGGTCTTCATCATAAGGGAGGTTTCTGAGTCAGAGGTGAACAAGGTGATTAGCTCACTAAAGAACTCTAAAGCCAAAGATGTGTTTGGGCTGGACTCTACCTTTCTTAAAAACTACAAAGAGTCACTCATTGACCCCATTACTAAGGTCACCAACACATCTATTGGTCTCGGGGTGTTTCCAAGGGTATGGAAGTCGGCCATAATAACGTCCATCTTTAAATCGGGCGACCCTGCTGACGTGAGTAACTACAGGCCCATTAGTATACTACCTGTGGTTTCAAAGGTTATTGAAAAGTGTGTAGCAGAACAACGGTTTGCCCACCTCAACAGCCCCTTCACATTACACTCCATGCAGTTTGGCTTCAGAGCGAAACACTCCACAGAAACGGCCAACTGCTTTCTTCTGGAAAATGTGAAGTCCAAGATGGACAAAGGGGGCGTTGTTGGGGCTGTGTTTCTGGACCTAAGGAAGGCTTTTGATACTGTTAACCATGAGATTCTCACCACAAAATTGTCCAAGTTCAACTTTTCCCCTGATGCCTTGAGATGGATGAAATCATACCTCGAAGGCAGAACTCAGTGTGTCAGAGTGAGCAATGAGCTGTCGCCCACTCTTAGATATGATGTGGGCGTGCCCCAAGGGCCAATACTGGGGCCCCTCCTGTTCAGCCTGTACATCAATGATCTGCCTTCTGTATGTACTGGGTCTGAAGTTCAAATGTATGCAGATGATACAGTGATATGTGAATGGAAAGAGCAAACAAGATGCACAAGAACTCACTACTGTAATGGTCCAGGTTACAAAGTGGCTCAGTGACTCGTGTTTGCATCTCAATGTAAAAAAAAAACTGTTTGCATGTTCTTCACAAAGAGGGCAACAGATGCTACTGAGCCAGATGTCTATGTGTCAGGGGAGAAGTTCCAGGTGGTATCTGATTTTAAGTACCTTGGCATCATACTTGATTCCAACCTCTCTTTTAAAAAGCATGTGAAAAAGGTAATTCAAATAACCAAATTCAACCTAGCTAATTTCCGATTTATACGAAATTGTTTGACTAGAGGTAGCAAAACTGTACTTCAAATCTATGATACTCCCCCACTTAACATACTGCTTTTGACTAGTTGGGCCCAAGCTTGCTGTACAACATTAAGACCTATTCAGTCTGTCTACAAACAGGCTCTCAAAGTGCTTGATAGGAAGCCCAATAGCCATCATCATGGTTACATCCTCAGAAAGCATGAGCTCCTGAGTTGGGAAAATCTTGTGCAATACACCGACGCATGTCTTATATTCAAGATCCTAAATGGCCTGGCTCCCCCTCCACTCAGTATTTTTGTTAAACAGAAAGCCCAAACATATGGCAGCAGATCCACAAGGTCTGCCATGAGAGGTGAATGTATAGTTCCCTTAAGGAAAAGCACCTTTAGTAAATCCGTTTTCTCTGTGAGAGCTTCCCATGTCTGGAATACACTGCCATCAGACACACATAACTGCACCACACATCACACTTTCACAAAATGCTTGAAGACATGGCTAAAGGTCAATCAGATTTGTGAATATGGTCTCTAGCTGTGTGTTGCCGCTTTCCATGTCTGTAACTTGTGAGGTGTGGAAACACTGCTGCTTTTATGAATTTTGTCTTGCTGCTTTTTGTTCTATGTTGCTCTGTCTGTATGCTACGTCTTGCTTATCCTGTTTGCTCTGTCTGTATGCTATGTCTTGCTTGTCCTATGTTGCTATTGTCTATATTGTAATTGTTTTTAATAACCTGCCTAGGGACTGCGGTTGAAAATTAGCCGGCTGGCTAAAACTGGCACTTTTACTGAAACGTTGATTAATGTGCACTGTCCCTGTAAAAATAAAATAAACTCAAACAGCTTCAGTACATCCCGTCATAGATTCTACAAGAGCCTGGAATTCTATTGGAGGGATGAGACACCATTCTACAACAAAAATGTCTATAATTTTGTGTTTTGGTGATGGTAGTGTAGAGCACCGTCTCAGGTGCCGCTACAGAATCTCCCATAAGTGTTCAATTGGGTTGAGAACGGGTGACAGCCGGCCATGGCATATGGGTTACATAGTGTTCATGTTCTTCAAACCATTCAGTGACCACTTGTGCACGGGGGCATTGTCATCCTATGGCGGCATAGCCATGGTAGCCAAAATAATGCCCAGAATAATGGCGTGCCAAGTATTTCTATACACGACCTTAAGAATGATGGGATGTTAATTGCTTAATAAAAATCAGGAACCACACCTGTGTGTAAGCACCAGCTTTCGATATACTTCGTATCCTTTATATTTACTCAAGTGTTTCCATTATTTTGGCAGTTACCTGTACATTGATGAAGTACACTAGTGCCATCTACTGGTAGTATAACTGAACAACATGAGATTGATAAATGCTCATATGAACCTATAAAAAAGACTTTTGGCATAGACATATACAAGATTGAGGCTTAGAAATTGGTCTCAAAACAATTTATTCATACAAAAATCTAACTTATATCCTTTGATGAATATGTACAAAAACTCTGCATTGCTGCAACCATAGAGATCAATCTATGCCTCCAACAACAATTGAGAGGGTATTCCCTGACCATTTCACCAGTCCATATCCACATGAATTGCAATAGGAAAACCAACGTTCACATTACTGTCCGATGGAGACCGACTGGTGATTGTATAACAGGCCACAGAACTGTCTGGTTGATGATGCGTTTCCTGTTCAAAGAGGTTTACCTTTCTCATCGCTTCCTCTTAGCTTCAAACTTGTAGACGGCAGAGGCATTGACCGTCTCTTTGCTCACCTTCTCGTTCTTATCCTGGACAGAGACACCATAGAGATGGTAATACTGTTGAACATTCTACTGTTTAGTGTGTCATCGTATTCTGTGGGAGGCACACACAAGCACAACGAGGATCAAAGAAACCTCCTATATAGTTAAAAAGCAGGCTGTTCTTTCTAGAAGTAGATGCACCCTTTGGGACAGTGGATAGAATCAGATGAATTAGAACAGAACCCAATTGAAAAGCCTAGAATTAAGCACAACTTGTCCACCAGGAGGAAATGTACCTTTGGTTTTGCTAACATGTGACACGCCTAGAAAAAAACCCATCAATACAATTATCATGGGGAAATCCATGTCTTCCCCAACCACGTCTTAAGCATTACGACTCATTAAGCTTCTATGGCTTGTAGTCATCCCCTACTCACGTGTAGGTCTTTGCGGGTCTGGATCTTCTGACCAATGACAAACATCTTCTTCTCCCGGTCAATCCGCTGGGACAAGATATTATACTGGTGCTTCCTGTCTGGCCATCTTCTGCAGAGAGGAAAACAAACAAAAACATCAATACATGTAACAGAGAAATACACTGTAGAGAGTTGAATAACCACACAACATCATCATTTATGCTAACAAAGGCCTTAAATGAAAGACTGGAATGGTCTAAAATGTGCAAACTCTACCCACCCCGGTGCCCTGGGTGAGCTAAAAAACAAATGTACCCATTGCTGAGGAACAGTGTGGCTGTCAGGCTATACAGGGACAGTCCTGACTGACCTTTATACTGAGAGGCTCCACGGCGCCCTGGATGGTCTTGCTCTCCGGCATATGGAGGGTGGTCCAGTTGTACACTCTGTCCACCAGCTCAGGGGCTGTATCCAGATGGCTGGCCAGGTCAAAGTCTGCTACTGTAGTGGAACACAAAACCAGGAGAAATCAGGGCTCTGTCAGTTTCAGATGGTCTTTAGAAACAGTCTTCAGTTAAAAGAAAGATTCATCCATTTTAAACGTTCTAACATATTTGTGCATCTCTGAGCGATGTTTTATCGATTCCCGGGGTCATTTCATGTTTTCATGTGTATCTGAGCTATTTGCCATTCAAGCAGGCAGAGATACAGCCGCTGGATCAGACATTTTTCCTTTAACTATTCATAATGCGTCTCAGATTGAGAGTGCTGATCTAGGAGCAGTTTTGCTTTTTACATTGTAATGAATTACATTATATTACAAGGACAGGGGGACCTGATCCTAGATCGTCTCTCCTATTCTTAGACGCTTTATGAATATGGGCCCTAATTCCTTGGTGTACAAGAAGAATGTCTGTATGTATGACAAAAGTGGGATGGCCTTCTGTATGACATATCCAATGCAATACTACAAAATAACACTGCGCAGTGTGTGTATACATTGGTGTTTGTATTAATGTATTCCTCTACCTTTTTGCTTCGAGCCCACGTAGAAGGCGTGCCCGTTTTTCTGTTTGCCGTCAGCGTCCAGGAGATGGAGTTCCGATTTCAACCTCTCAATTTTCTGAAGGCAATTCAAAACACTTAAGCCTGCACTTTCACCACTGTATACCACCATTGACAACTTCAGTGACTGAACTGAGTGAGTAGAAGAAAGCAACAGTCTGCACGTTGCACCCCACAAGATAAATTGTTGTTCAATTGCTTTTCATAGGCTCTTAAAAGGTGCCGACTGGCATACATTCCCCTCACAATTTCACACTGTACATATTCACAGCCCATTCATTTATCTATTCATACAGCTAAAAGGAAATGAGGTCATTCAAGAACATAAGGAACCATTTATTCCAGTTTACAGGGCACCACAGTGAGCTCTTACCTTGCCCTCAGCCACTCTCTTCATCTCCACGTATCTGATATCCTGCGTCCTCATCAACTTCCTCTGTTCCTCTGTATTCTCCTCCTCTGTTCCTTTAGCCTTATTCGACACATGCACTCCGTCCTTTCAAAACACAAGAGGACCAGAGATGAGAGGGGATTTTATTATCAGACTGCAGAAATGGCACAACCATTAATATATCATGTTTTGGATGAAAGCAAAGCTGACATATGGACATGGTAAAACATGAAATGATCATATATAGGCTAGCTATTGTATTAGCCCGAGTGTCAGTCTGTTTGTGCCATCATGCCAACTGATTATCACGCTTGACAATGAGCAATAGAGTTGGCAAGTGCACAAAAAGATCTGGGAACCTGGCTACTCTTGTATAACCTGGTCCCAGACCTGTGCGGTCTTACTCCACTGTGTTTAGCTTGACAATGACCAGAGGAGTTGACAAGACAGCACAGACCTGGGACCAGACCAACATGATGACTTACCTTAAGCTGAGAGCTGACCATCTTGAAATAGAACTCATCAGGGTTCTTGTCCAGGGCTTTTTTTAACGCAAAGCAGCAAGGGTGTTCGGATTCTTGTGGTAGTCACTGAAAATGTCCAGACAAAAGGGTATAAGATCAGCAACCAAATCAAATCTGTACATGGACCACACATAGTTAGCTGTGTAGCACATGTGACAGTTCAGCAAAGGTGAATAAGGGGTGGGTATAATTTGTGGGAACGTTCCATCAGGAATCTGTTCCAAAAACTTAGTAAATAACAAAGTTGCCAACAAGCAACACATAAAGTAGTATAGCGGCCGAATAAGATACCGGGTAAGGAGCGGGCTATTTCATTATTTTTTTCACTCACCACGTTTATTCCGAAAAATGTCTGTCCTCACTCTGGTAGCCTATGGACAAACATTAAGAATAAACTACGTGGTGAGTTGATGCCTATTCGGCAGCTAGTTAGCTAGATGAATTGATCGTGCTACTTTGTACGCGTTGTTTGTTAGCAACCTTGTACTTTACGAAGTTAAAAGTTTGTAATCCTTCTTCTTTTCAAGATGTCCCAGATGTTTTCGAAAACCAGGCTGTGGCACAAAATGAAACAGATAAATTAGTTAACGTTAGTTATTACAGTAGGCAACAGGAACCAAATGCACAATGCCGTTAGCAACACAATGCTACATGTCAACAACCACCAATCACACCAGTTGAACAAACAACAATAACATTGATTCCTGGAAAGCTAACGTAACAACTATCTAATCCTTAAAAATGTTTTTTTTTTTTTTTTACTCTCTCATCCTTACCTGGGATCTTTCTCTGTGATTTTTTTGTTGTTGTTGGGACTTCAATGCCTTTCTAAACGAGGACATATTGACAATTTTCAAAGTAAAAAAATAAATAAAAAATCAATCGACTGTCTGGCTAACTACAAAGCCAAGATGCAAATGCCTCAAAATTCTTCCTTAGTAAAACACGTGGGTATACAGGAAGCGCTACCTCACTTTTCACTTAAGAAGATTCGTTAGTTCTTCTCTCTGCCGGCTACCATATGTAGCACAAATCAAACCATGATGATATCATGGTGAGCTCTCTTGATGTTATGGTGGGTGAAATTAGTGATGACGAAATATTAATATATGTTTAGAATTTCCGTTAGTGTCCTTATTCATATCAACAAAATACACAACATCAAACTTTTGTTGACATTATCAGATGTGGTTGTTGCAATATTCGCAATTAAACAGCAGGTGACAATGTTGCACACATTTTGACAATTACCCAGGCACTCCTGCCCTGATGTTGAAGGTACTATGTGATAGGTATTTGGGTATGGTGATGAGTCAGGCTCCTGTAAGTGTCACCTGTCTGGTGCTGAATGTCCTAACAGAGAAGATATAACGGACACCTTGGTCCTAAGGCCTTACATTCTAGAATTCAGCAGAATATGCACACTACACTGAGGGGCTTAAAATATATACAGTATTATAATGCTATTATGCGTGTATATTGTTATTAATGTCAATTTTCAGGGTGAATTTAAAAAGTAGCTTTAACCTCTGTTGTTGTGAGGATAATCAAATAAAAATCAGTGATAAGACAACCAAATAAGCCATTCAGCCCAGTAAATCCTTAAAGTTTTATTGTGTTGAAAGTTTTACATAAAATGTTTTACTGTGGCTTTAAAATATAAACTTTGGCAATCTGTCTTCAAGCAGACCAAGGCAGATGCCAACATCCTGCTACAGAGACACTAAGCACACATCACCACGTTAGCTTTATATGGACTTTTTAAGCATCCAACACTGGGATTGTCCTGTCTGGTCTGTTCTGTCTCATGCTGCACAATGCCAGGCTTGGAACAAGGAAGAGATCCATAACAAACCCAGATCACTGCACTAGTCAGTTTATATGTCTTGGCCGCAGTTTTGATGCTCCAAATGACTTTGGTCACTGTAATGAAGGCCTGCCTTTGCCAAAGAAGTTGTTTAACACTAACATATAATATGTTTGTGTTTTTCCAACATGAGTTCTTTATGTTTCCTGCTGGGGACCAGACCCCCATTATGGTTCATATCCAAGTCAATGGTTTCAAATAACCTCAGTGATAAACATCAGTGACAAATGCCTTTGTTGATGGACACCTGAGTGGATCTGTCCCTCTCATTTTTACTCTCACATTCCCCTGGCCATGTTTCTGTTTATGATGTGGGAAACATGGGAAAATAGGTAATATACAGTACCAGTCAAAAGTTTGGCCACACCTACTCATTCAAGCGTTTTTCTTTATTTTTACTATTCCTACATTGTGGAATAATAGTACTGACATCTTTGCACACTCTTGGCATTCTCTCAACCAATCATGAGGAATGCTTTTCCAACACTCTTGAAGGAGATCCCACATATGCTGAGCACTTGTTGGCTGCCTTTCCTTCACTCTGTGGTCCAACTCATCCCAAACAATCTCAATTGGGTTGAGGTCGGGTGATTGTGTAGGCCAGGTAATCTGATGCAGCACCATCATTCTCCTTCTTGGTCAGGTAGTCCTTACACATCCTGGAGGTGTGTTGGGTCATTGTCCTGTTGAAAAACAAATGATAATCCCACTAAACTAAACCAGATGGGATGGCATATCGCTGCAGAATGCTGTGGTAGCCATGCTGGTTAAGTGTGCCTTGAATTCTAAATAAATCACTGACAGTGTCACCAGCAAAGCACCCCCCACACCATTGCACCTCCTCCTCCATGCATCACGGTGGGAACCACACATGCGGAGATCATCCGTTCACCTACTCTGCGTCTCACAAAGACACAGCGGTTGGAACCAAAAATCTCAAATTTGGACTCATCAGACCAAAGGACAGATTTCCACCGGTCTAATGTCGATTGCTTGTGTCTCTTGGCTCAAACAAGTCTCTTCTTGATAGTTGTATTTTAGTAATGATTTATTTGCAGAAATTCAACCATTAAGGCCTGATTTACGCAGTCTCCTCTGAACAGTTGATTTTGAGATGTGTCTGTTACTTGAACTCTGTGAAGCATTTATTTGGGCTGCAATCTGAGGTGCAGTTAACTCTAATGAACTTATCTTCTGCAGCCGAGGTAACTCTGGGTCTTCCTTTCCTGTGGTGGTCCTTTTCCGGATTGACTGACTTTCATGTCTTAAAGTAATGATCGACTGTCATTTTTCTTTGAGCTGTTCCTGCTGTAATATGGACTTGGTCTTTTACCAAATAGGGATATCTTCTGTATATTACCCCTACCTTGTCACAACACCAGTGATTGGCTCAAAAGAAATTCCACAAATTAACGTTTAAGGCACACCTGTTAATTAAAATGCATTCAAGGTGAATACCTCATGAAGCCGGTTGAGAGAATGCCAAGAGTGTGCAAAGCTGTCATCAAGACAAAGGGTGACTACTTGAAGAATCTCAAACATAAAATATATTTTGATTTGTTTAACACTTATTTGGTTACTACATGATTCCATATGTGTTATTTGATTGTTTTGATGTCTTCACTATTATTCTTCAATGTAGAAAATAGTACAAATAAAGAAAAACCCTTGAATGAGTAGGTTTGTCCAAACTTTTGACTGCTACTTTATGTCAAAACATGTGGGGCCACAGTGCATGAACCAGAATCATGTCGGAAATTACACACTCCCCATCTCTCTAGCACAAAAATAGTTATTTTTCATACATTCCATATACTGTCACGTGCAACGAAAGCATGCTCTTCTCCTCAGTGACATGGTTTCATGACCACAGCATTCCATGGAGAGGATAAGGGGGTCACAACACCTCCTTGGGGAACACCGCTCTCTCTCGCTCCACTTCCTGATACAGTAATCCAAGGAGAGACCAGGCAAAGCCACAGTTGCCCCAGGTCCCTAATCCCTAATCTCACGTAAACTCTCGCTTTGGGAATGTTGTGGAAAAAGCTCAAGAAGGAAGAGGGATATTGCACTATTCCACAAACCATATTTTTCTTCTGGGTCGCACTCTCTGTGCTCTGTCCCCAATGACCACAGAAAATGTGTTTAATATGTGTAAGATTTGCCCAGCGAGCAGAATATTCTGCGGGTGATGAAGAAACCTCTGAATTGGTTCAGTGTTTCCACATTATGTCACCCACTTGTTTTTCATTTTCATCTCTAATGACCCTACTGTTAGGGGTCCGCCTCGGGGCCGCTGTGATATACTAGCCCACTAACATGAGTCTAATTACCAAAACACAGACAGCACTTCAGGATTTACGGGTTAAATAATGTCTGAGTAGATTCTGACTAATCAGCACTTATTGTAAGGGGTAAATAGTAGAATGAAGATTGTGAGTCATAACAAGTCGATCCTAGAGTGGGGGGATAAGAGCATTCGCCAAGGGTCAGGGATTTTGGAATACCCTTATGGTGGCAGATCTATGTCCTATTTGGTTTTTAATATGACCCTGTAAACATAACAGCAGTGACATAAGCATGCTAGACAGTGGCTGAGTTCAGGACTCTGGTCCTGTTTCCGCTGGCCCTGACCATTGCAGGAACTTTTTTACAGCAGGCCGACCCCGTCAGAAAGGCCATTGAAAGGAGTTCCTTAGTGTGGTTCCAGATCTGTTTGTGCTGTCTTGCGGGCTCCTATGGTCATTGGCGTGACAATGGCCATAGAATTTGGCAAACAACCCAAACAGATCTGGGACCAGGTTAGGAGTTTAACATTTTAGTCCCCCAACCAAGACCACAGTATTTTCCCAGTGCAATTACATTAAGTTTCTACGAGGAGACCCAGCCTCTAAGACATAATAGTGCGAGATGTAGCATTCTTCCTGTCTTTTCTCCCCTTCTCCCCCTCTGTTCCTCGAGAGCCAGCAACAGAGAGTGCACCCCTGGACGTGATTCCCTCTCCGACCGCAAAATTCCTATAAAACGTAAATCGTCTACAATTAACTGTTAAGTCTGCTGCTGAATTGCTCTGCTTGAGGTTGTGGTCTATGTTAGTGGATTACCTGTTTTATTATGGAGCCTCAGAGTGAGGTAGAGTGGGTGGTGGATGTTGTAAGTCTCCAAAATATGTCTGCAATCCTGAGGTTAAGACAGTTCATCTCAGGCTTGCTGTGAGCTCTAGGCCTGGGGTTCTCTTATTGTCTTCTAGGTATGCATAGCCCTACATTTAATTTTTGGACAAGCAACCAATTGGATATTGCGTTTGGACAAGCAACCACCACTTCTTAGACGTGGTCAAATACATGTGGTCTTAGACGTGGTGTATAGATATCTACTCTAGCCTATGGTGACCCATTATGGCTAACTCGCTTGGCAGATGCGACAACACCCTTCAGAAATGAACATTTTATTTTTCGTGACGTTTTATTTGGCACATTACATGACAGTCACCTGGCTAAACTCATAACAGGTCATACCAGGTCGGCATTTCGAACCGCATCCAAATCTGATTCTAAATTGAATCTAAGACTCTAAATCTACATCAAAGGTCAAAATACTGGACTCTTGTGGAAAATTGGCACTCGTGTTATTTTTGCTGTGACGGTTCTCAACCCGACACCCCCCACACACACACAAACACGACAGGCTGGGTGCAGAATGGGGTCAGCCACAAAGCAACATCCCTGGAGCAGTTTGGGGGATAATACCTTGCTCAAGGGCACAATGGCGGTACAATTGGTGGTACCTGAGATAAATGCCAGCCTCCGATTGCCAACTTACTCCATATTTTTCCCATCAGCACAGGCAACCCTCCCCCGCCATCAGGAAATGTATCATACTTATATCTCTAGTCATAGGGCTTCAATTAACCTCTGTGCTTGTTTTCCAAAATTGAGACAGAGAGTTGTTCTCTGTTGGGGTATAATATGGATCTCAACATCTCTAGGAAGAAGATCACTTTTTCCCTGTGTGAATAGAGCGGCTTCTATTCTCTAATTTGTTGTGCAGGACTGATGTGTTAAATACAATTTTATAATTAGGGGAATGAGGTGTTGAGAGGTCCTGACAGTATCAGGCACCACACTCTTCCAATTGTCTTGCCTTTGATCCGTGGAGACTGAGGAGTCTCACATGTCGTAGGAAACGTGAAGAATCCTTGTTTGTCAGCCCTCATCCCTTTAAGAAATGAGACACAATAGTTCTCTGCATAACGTTTTGCAACTCATGACGCAGGTTGCAAAATATGAATAGGATTTCTGATATGGTTTACATCACATGCGTGTCTTCTTTACCACATTAAATATATTACACTGAATCTAACAGTAACATAATCAAATCAAATCTAATTGTATTAGTCACATGCGCCGAATACAACAGGTGTAGACTTTACAGTGAAATGCTTACTTACGAGCCCCTAACCAACAGTGCAGTTCCAAAACATACGGATAAGAATAAGAGATAACAGTAACAAGTAATTAAAGAGGAGCAGTAAAAAATAACAATATATACAGGGGGTGCCGGTACAGAGTCAATGTGCGGGGCACCGGTTAGTTGAGGTAGTATGTACATGTAGGTAGTGTTAATTAAAGTGACTATGCATAGATTACAACAGAGAGTGGCAGTGGTGTGGAGAGGGGAGGAAGGGGGGGCAATGTGAATAGTCTGAGTTGACATTTGACTAGATGTTCGGAAGTCTTATGGGTTGGGAGGTAGAAGCTGTTTAGAAGCCTCTTGGACCTAGACTTGGCGCTCCGGTACCGCTTGCCATGTGGTAGCAGAGAGAACAGTCTATGACTAGGGTGGCTGGGTTCTTTGACAATTTTCATTGCCTTTCTCTGACACCACCTGGTATAAGGGTCCTGGATGGCAGGAAGCCTGGCCCAAGTGATGTACTGGGCCGTTCACACTACCCTCTGTAGTGCCTTGCGGTCGGAGGCCTGAGCAGTTGCCATATTAGGCAGTGATGCAACCAGTGATGCAACCATGCTCTCGATGGTGCAGCTGTTGAACCTTTTGTAGATCTGAGGACCCATGCCAAATCTTTTCAGTCACCTGAGCGGGAATAGGTTTTGTCGTTCCCGCTTCGCAACTGTCATGGTGTGCTTGGACCATGTTAGTTGGTTGGTGATGTGGACACCAAGGAACTTGAAGCTCTCAACCTGCTCCACTGCAACCCCGTCGATGAGAATGGGGACATGCTCAGTCCTCTTTTTCCTGTAGTCCACAATCATACACACTCTTGCTTCAATGTCAAAACCATATCCACCCAGTTACTTTTCCCAACTACACAATCTTGTTCTCCATTTATGTACTTTGATGATTTCGAGGCAGCACTCAAAACCCTTTCTTTTAAAAGTTTCTTTTAAGAATAATCAAAGCAGTGCTCAAAACTATTTCCTTATTCCTTTTTTTATTATTATTTGAAAATATAGATTTATTTTATCACGTCCATCTTTTTCTTGTCCTCAGTGAACTGGTACTGTTGGCACCCAGTTGGCACTCGTGCCTAGTTATGTAAAGGGGGTTTGGGCTGAGTGCAGAACCACATGAAATGGTGATCTGCTAGCACTAGCCTAGGCACTTGTCTCCGTGTAGTCTAAATCAAATGTGACGATCAAAACATGCCTGTTCAGACCAGAACAATACCATGGCGTAGGGGGATGCATGTGTCAACATCATGTTCTATAACACTTGGATTAACCTCTCCACTGTTCTAGGGAGTGTATAGAAAAAGCTTCTAGACGTGCTGATCTTAGGATCAGGTACCTTCATGTCCTTATAATCGTATTCATTATTATCTAAAAGGCCAAACTGATCCTAGAGCAGCACTTCTACTCAGGTGAGTATTTAAGGTGAGTATTTCATTTCTAACCCAAGGACATACTGTACAGCTGTTGACATTTATATCGAGAATGCTCCCTCTTGTTGACTCATATCGTCAAGATGAGACAGATGAGAAAAAGAGGAGAACAGAAGACGAAGTGAAACAGGAAGTGAGATAATTACCCATATTGGGGCAAAGTGCGCCAGATAGATCATGCCTGAGTTAAGAGAAAGAACAGCTGTGCAGTTTTGGGAAAATAAGAGAAAGTACTGATACTGGTCACAAAAATACATCCACACATATAGGTTTCAGTTTAACACGTGTAAAATCTATCAATAAATTTACAACAACAGAAAACGTAATGAAAGTATGACCAAAGGATATGAAAGCAATACCAATCCCCCAGGGCCCATTGTGCACTTGTTGACAACATTGGATGAACTCTACACTATGGCAATTCAAGTCCATAACACCAACACAATACAGCAGTAGGCTTATTGTCCATATTGTTGTGCAAGTTTGATTGTCAGTGTTGTGTATAAACCAGGCCTACCTGTTGTCTGTTATCCACCTACCTGTCATGTGTGTCTAGCAAAATAATGATATCAGCTCAAGCATAGATTTCAATCAAATCACCATTTACATGAAGTTATTTTTGGGAGAACTTGCATCTGTGTAAGGTGTGAATATATTTTGTTATCAGCAAAAACAACTTTATCACTGTCAATCAACTTCTTCGCTCAATAGTTGCCTAAAATATATATGTATGCAAATGTAGGCAAATCCATCAACACTACATGTCTATTCATGTGGTGTCAGGTGACATTGGAGCAAACAGTCTGGAGTTCAAATTTGATGTAAACTAGGCCTATGCTGGGGGAGTAGGCCCCACTGAGGAAGGGCTACTATAATATGGCCTACATAATGGATGGGCAACCTTGATGCGGGTGGGGGCCACAAAACATCTACATTTATCAGGAAGGGCAGCAGCGGCTCTGTGTACCCACATTTAATATATCTGAGCGAGAGTGACAAAGCAGATCAATGGGGGTCCTGGTCAGCAATTCAACCGTTATTAATACACGTTTGGATAGCTGTCTAGACTATGGGCTACTTGAGTGACTGTCAGTGACTGACATAACAATAGAAAAACTGCTGAGGCATAACCAAATTTAGGAATTGCACCTTGTGTATTCTACTATTCTTACTCTCCCCGATTTATTTTTGGGGGCCGCCATTTCCCATCCCTGGCCCACAGTACATGACCAAAGCGCAGCACAGTCCGAAGGTTCGAAGTCAGAAGGAGGAGATTTTTCTCCAATATCGGGGCGGGGTCTTGTGACTCAACACTAACTTCCTCATAGACAGTAGAGCCGGTGAACTCTGTCACTCTTCAGCATTGTACAGTTAGAGGTCTGAGTAGGCTGCAGTGGAAGAGGAACGGGAAAAGTTGTACAGTATAGTAATCTGCCCACTGGAGTAGCGACCGGTATACCGGCTGCAATTCTCATCATTTGAATGTCTGGTGACACAACGCGAGAGGTGGGCTTCGAATGTCAAGTCGCAAAGGTGCATTCAACAGCAGATATAACGTCGGGTAAGCGCAATCACCCATTCTACCTTCAAGAATGAATTGCAAACTTTTCGCCATCCTATCGCCACTATTCTTGGGTAGGCCTACGTAAAATCTAGAGTAGGCCTACACACACGTTTCTTATTCTTTGGTTTTCATCAAAGAATCCATGTGCATTCTTTATTTTTAATAATTCGTTTGTGCTATTTTGAATCCCATTCATTACGCATTTTTAGCCTGACGTCAGTAATGTAGGCCTAATGTGCATTTATTGAAGTAAATACTTTTTAATTTGAATTTTTCAGTTTTTAACTTTTAATTTGCAAGGTGAGGTAAAGGTAAATTCAGCAGTGCTCCGGGATTATGAATGAATGAATGAATGATACAGTAATGCGCATAATCCATGTCAGGACAGGAAGAAAGGATCATCAGACAATTTAGAAATAGCCTACTTTGTAGCAGTTTTGTTCATATTATACTACTGGCACTAAGTAACCTGAGAACAACTGGAAATTGAGACTAGACTATACTTAAATGTTAGCTTTCTGCTGGGCAATGCAACAAAGGGAGTTATTAAGTAATGCCATAACAGCATGTAGGCTTTTGTTTTCAAGTGTCAAGCATAAGAGCCTCATAGAATGGGATCTTTTGACGAATGATATGTCAATTTCAATATGAAATTTCTACTTTTCACATTTCTAAAGCAACAACCGGTCAGTAGACGACTCCAAATATCTCCTTTTATAAGTATAGTAGGAAAGGTGACCTAGTAGTGCATGTGGTGCACTATGTAGGGAATAGGGTGCCATTTGAGACAGAGCCATGGAATACTTATCACCACTATTCCCTCTGTTTTCACTGGCTTTCGTGCTACCTGTTGAACCTTGAGGCTGTCATCAAGACTAGCATGCCTGGGGCATCCTGGCACTGATGCAGGTAGGTAGCTGAGTAGTTCCCTCCTCATTGACTCGGTGGTCAGTCCCCAAGGCTGAGCAGTTCTCAGTGGCAAGAGGAAATGAGATGTGGCCATGTGTTTGGGATGGGTATGTCGCTGTGTTTTGAGTTATGTGAATTTTCATAGTTGCATAGTACTGTAAATGCTAGCCATATTTAGGGTTGAACTTTCCCCAAATTCCCTGGTTTTCCTGAAATCCTGGTTAGAAAACATCTGGAATCAGTATGGAATAAGCAGGAAAACCTGGGAATTTTGCATCCCTAGTCATGTTGCTGTCTCATCTGTTGCCGTTTCACACATGTTACATTGGGCGAGAAAGGGAAGATAAATCATACCCTTAAAATAGCTGTGTTACCACGCTTACTGTGGGTTCCAGACCGACTAGGTAAGGCGCCTGCCTATGCAGTTGGTTCTCCCTTCCATGCTTCCTGCCTCCTGCCCCACCTGGGACATCTTTAGAGATCCCTGTTTTTCTACACTCAAAAGACTACAATAGCCACAAGGCTGTTGACAACCAAAGCAACCATTATTGCAGTTGTTTAGCAGTTAACCCACTTCTTGTAGTTTGTTTCAAGTAATAATTTTATTTTCAAGTGGAGCACACTTATTAACATATAAAATAATGTCATTCAAATAAGTTGACTCACAAACATAAGTATACCTGGATGCATATGTATCAACTTTAAAATAGGGTGTGCTTTGTTTGGGCAAATGGCTAGGTTCCAAGATGGTGCAGCAGTCGGATGTCTGTTTTGTCTTGTCCCGTGTATATATCGTTTTCTTCGTATGTATTTTTATTCTCAATATCCATCTACGGATTGAAAGAGGGTGGTAACTAATTCCATCAGCGGCATCATTTAGGTTGGCCCCTAGGTATACTTAGGGACCAACCTAAGTTTGGCTATGAACCGAGCGTGAACCAGCAAAGTTCCCCCATTTGTTGTTGCGTCACCTCGCCTTAGCTGAGGAGCGCACCCTTAACCTCTCTCACTAAAGTGTCAGAGGTCTGACAAACTACAGTGTTCTTTAAAGGAGCTCCTCTTCTGGGTGTGTTGATACAGTATAACAGATGCCCAATCTAATTTATAAATCGGCACCATTCCAATTACACTATATATACAAAAGTATGTGGACACCCCTTCAAATTAGTGGATTCGGCTATTTCAGCCACACCCATTGCTGACAGGTGTGTAAAATCGAGCACACTGCCATGCAATCTCCATAGACAAACATTGGCAGTAAAATGGCCTTACTGTAGAGCTCATTGACTTTCAATGTGGCGCTGTCGTAGAATGCCCCCTTTCCAACAAGTCAGTTTGTCAAATTTCTGCCCTGCTAGTGCAGCCCCGGTCAACTGTAAGTGCTGTTATTGTGAAGTGGAAACGTCTAGGTGCAACAACGGCTCAGCCCCGAAGTGGTAGGCCATACAAGCTCACAGAACGGGACCACCGAGTGCTGAAGCGCTTAATGCATAAGAATCGCCTGTCCTCAGTTGTGACACTCACTACAGAGTTCCACACTGCCTCTGGAAGCAAAGCCAGCACAATAACTGTTCGTCGGGAGCTTCATGAAATGGGTTTCCATGGTTGAGCAGCCTCACACTAGCCTAAGATCACCATGCGCAATGCCAAGCGTCAGCTGGAGTGGTGTAAAGCTCGCCGCCATTGGACTCAGGAGCTGTGGAAATGCGTTCTCTGGAGTGATGAATCACACTTCACCATCTACCAGAAGTACGCTACCTGTCCCAATGCAGATGTTTACTGTAAAGTTAAGTGGGAGAGGAGTAATGGTCTGCGGCTGTTTTTCATGGTTCGGGCTTGGCCGCTTAGTTCCAATGAAGGGAAATCTTCAGGCTACAGTATACAACGGCATTCTAGATGATTCTGTACTTCCAACTTTGTGGCAACAGTTTGGGGAAGGCCCTTTCCGGTTTCAGCATGACAATGCCTCCGTTCACAAAGCGAGGTCCATACAGAAATGGTTTGTTGAGATTGGTGTGGAAGAACTTGACTGGCCTGCACAGAGCCCTGACCTAAACCCATCAAACACCTTTGGGATGAATTGGAATGCTGATTGCGAGCCAGGCCTAATCGCCCAACATCAATGCCCAACCTCACTAATGATCTTAAGGTTGAATGGAAGCAAGTCCCCCCCAGCAATGTTCCAAATTCTAGTGGAAAGCCTTCCCAGAAGAGTGGAGGCTGTAATAGCAGCAAAAGGGGGGCCAGCTCCATATTAATGCCCATGGTTTTGGAATGAGATGTTTGAAGAGCATGTGTCCACATACCTTTTGGTATTGTAGTGTATGTCTTCATAAATGATTTTAAATACGACAATAAGCTTGATTCATAAACAAGGATGGAAGTAAGTGTCTTACCACTAAATCTTACGCATAAACCTTAGATTTAATAGATCAAATACAAAGCTTGTTTCATAAACATGGATAGAAATAATAGTACTCGTTGATCTATATTAAATTACATTTGATTTATGAAATTAGATTGGATGGGAATTAGATTACTTTCTACATTGATGCTCTTCTTTTTTCCGTAGCATCACATTGTCACTTATGAAAGTCAGAAGGTCAAAGATCATACCCCCAAAGACATGCTTACCTCTCACCGTTACCAATATGGGGATATGATATTTGACCCCCTCTAGGGCCTTATTAATTCAGTGCTGCGGAGAACACGGACGGAATCACAGAATCAAGACATTAAAACGTAACTCAACAATATTAAAACATTTATTGAACATAGGATATCAACTAAGTGGATTGAATGGACGTATTAGAAAATGCGTTAATATGCCAAAGATTATCATAAGTCCTGAACAAAATGCATCAGTAATTCATATTTTCCCGTAAACTTTCTGAAGCGGCACAGGAATCCCCTTACCTGAATTTGCGCATTTGTCTACCACTTTGTGTAGCCATTAGCCATGATGCTAATGTAAGACAACTTCTTCTGGTAGATGGAAAGGTTCCCAAAAACCTTCTCAATTAAATGTTAACTACAAAGTAGCCTATGCCTACCTGGCAGAATGATATGATTGTTTGTATCAATCCAGTGGCCATTTTGTTTTGCGAAATCCGCAACCGCATCATGAGCATTACAGTAACATCACTAACCAAATGGTCTCAGGATGGTGCAACGTTAAATTAAAGGGTAACTACACCCACAGTGTCTTTAGATTTTTCCAGACCTTAAAACTGGTCTCCTGATGTGGTTTAAGCATGGTTGTGGACTTAGAACAACCAAACCTGAAAAAGAAGGGAAAAACAGAAACATGAGGGGGGGGACTAACAGAATCAGGCATAAGATTTGACTGATTTGTAACTCCAAAAGACAGAAACTCCAGTTATTTGTTGATTGCTAGGCATACAAATAAGATCATTTGTTGATGCTTTTGAACAGCTCTTGGCAGAATGCATTGCTTGACTGCCGTGAGGGTGATTGGCACCATATCGTTCGCAAACTGCAGCACCCCAACGATTCGTTCTCGAGTTCGAATTTGTTGCGCAAAGGCTGTGTGTATGTTTTGGTTCTGCAAATCTGTGTCCATCATAACATTCCATAATAAATGAATTGCATACATTTTTCCACCATGTGATCAATTATCAGTTCTATAAATGTATTACTTTTTTTGTGTGTATTTCACCCCCCTTTTCTCCCCTATTTTGTGATATCCCGTTGCGATCCAATTATGATCTTGTCTCATCACTGCAGCTCCCCAACAGGCTTGGGAGAGGCAAAGGTCGAGTCATGCGTCCTCCGTAACATGACCTGCCAAACCGCACTTCTTAACATGCGCCCGCTTAACCCAGAAGCCAGCTGCACCAATGTGTCGGAGGAAACACCGTTCAACTGATGACCGAAGTCAGCCTGCAGGCGCCCAGCCCGCCACAAGGAGTTGCTAGAGCGCGATGAGCCAAGTAAAGTCCCCCTAACCCAGACGACGCTGGGTCAATTGTGCGCCGCCCCATGGGACTCTCGGTCACGGCCGGGGTTGTGACACAGCCTGGGATCGAACCCGGGTCTGTCGCGACACTCAGGAGGCCCATGTATTTTCTTCTTTATGCGACAATCTTTTTCCCTGCGCACATATATGACAGACAGCTGTTGGTCGGAGCACGGCCACTGAGCCGTATTTCATTTGAGCTGTTTTATCCATTTTGATGTAAAATAAACAATTTTTTTGCTTACAATATAGCTCATTATTTGAATGATTTATTTTAGAAATATATTGCTCATCTTTATCAAGGGTGTCAGTCATTTCTGACCCTATATGGACAGTGGTAGTTCAGCTCAAAGCCATGTACCGCCGTCAACTTTGAAATAAAACCGCTCTTCCTCTCACTTGTACACCACAACTGGGGTGGCAGGTAGCCTAGTGGTTAGAGTGTTGGGCCAGTAACCGAAAGGTTGCTGGATCAAATCCCTGAGGTAAACATCTGTCGTTCTGCCCCTGAACTAGGCAGTTAATCCACTGTTCCCCGGTAGGCCGTGATTATAAATAAGAATTTGTTCTTGACTGACATGTCTAGTTAAATAAAGGTTGAGTAAAAAATAAACTCAACTTCCTCCTATGAAGAGCTGTGTGATCTGTAGTGTCCTGCTGTGCCAACAAGGCCAGTCTGTTGGTTTTACAGTCACTTTTTTTTTTCGGAGGGCAATAGAAGCCAACATCCTTTATGCAATATGTAGTGTCTGGCATTCCTGCCTTGACCCAGCTTATGGCGTATATAATGTGTTTTGCCTCTCTCTCGCTCTTCTTTTCTCTCTATGGCATTTTAAGCGACCACGGTCACATTCTTTGGAGGTCTCTGTGTTTTGCTGAAGGTTAGTAGTGCTTTGTTTTGGAGTGGTGTCATGTTTAAACTTCAGTGGGACCATAATGACTTGTAATCAAATGTATTGGTCACATACACATATTTTGCAGACGTTATTGCGGGTGTAGTGAATTGCTAGTGGATGGGTTTGGGGGCTGACGGTTTCTAGCCCATAGTACAATGATGACGGACAACCCACAGTCAAGTGCTTGCAGGTCGCTAAAGACTACAATGTTGAATTGTTTCTCCAACTCTGTTGAGGAAGGTTCCAGTCGTTGTTACTTTTTGCGGTCTGCTTGCTGTCTATTTGCTGACTCTCAAACACTCTTAAGGGGAATTGTTATTGTGGTCTGTGAGATATTGGTTAAGCTACCGAGGCAATAAGAAAACAGCTAGTTTTACAGAGAAAAAACAAACATAATAAAGGTATTGAGCACACAAGTGGTCCTGAAATGGACATGTCAAGCATTACCTACAAAGCAGGCTTTTCTTTCTGTATTCTGTATCCTATATCCTCAACCCCCATTTCCCTCGTCCTCCTGCCTTCCTCTGGTAGCCAGACTAGCCACTAACCAGGCACCCTTCAATTGAGTGTGGGGCTGCGTGGCAGGCAGCTGGAGTGTGTTTGGCCTGTCTGTGAATGGGGGGGGTGACCTCATGTTTCCTGCGTGAGTGGGGGTGGGTGTCCAGGTGCTGCAGTGTTATTGTGAGGGGGCACGGCTTCCTCCAGCGGCTGCTTTGTTGGTAAATGACTGAAATATGATCCTGAGAGTTTGACCCTCTGCGGGAGTCAGCGTAGGTGCTCCCTGTTCTGCTGTCTCTTCTCCTCTCTTGTCTCTCTCTGCTATAAAGGTTATTTATGCCATATGTCGTTCTCTTCCATATGTTGTTGTTCACTTCTCCCCTCACCTCTTTCTATCATAAATGTTTATTTTGTCCCTCCTATGAATGACATCAAGTAATCCTTCATCTCTACCCGATCTTGTCAATGCATGTTGTTAAAGAGTTTGGCTATTCCAATAACATTTTGTGAGAAAGCCCTGTCCACTCTCCTAGCTGCGGTTGGAACTGCATGACGTCAGCTCCAGCTCCATAGTTCTCGTGACGAAGCAGATGTTTAGGTGCACGATTCCTGTCGGGTCATCACCCCCCCCAGTCATGTATCCGGCTCTTGTGAGTCAGCCATGACTGGTTCCCTGGCCGCGCCCAGGCCTCTCCGGTAGGAGGATGTTGTCTACTGCAAGACTATGAGAAGTATAGCTATTGAGATATTGAAAGGCGTGTAATCATAATTAGTCCCCTCCTTCCACAAAACAATCATGTGACATAGCAAGATTTTATCCTGTATTTTAAGCCTCATCCAAAAATAAGAATTAGACAAATGAAAGCAATTGGCTGAGGATGATGCTGGACCATCTGACCCACAAACAAAAAAATCTGGGCATATCACATGACTGCGCAAAACACATGGCCCTAGTCATGACGTGAGATTGGCTGTCTAGATAGTATCAACACCTTCCCTTGTGATTTAATGTTATCCTGTTTGAAATTGTTCATCATTTTAATGGCACGTCTATAGTGTGGTAACCTGCCATCTCAGTTGAACTGTTGTGAAACAACGTGAGGACAGTGTTCAGTCTGGCTTAGGCAGTCTGATGGTTGATTTCATCTTCTGGCATGCATGACGATCCCCCTCGCCTAAACTTGCAACACTGTTAGATAATGTGCCCTAGAACACTGGCAGGGCACACCACAGTGCCTAGTCAGTTATAAACATCACTCTCATTCCCCATTTTCCAATAAATGGAGGCCGTGAATATATATGTATTTATATATTTTTCCTACAGCAAACATGCCTCCAAAACCAACAAGCAAAGTCACATCAAGCCGTAACTCATAGGATGGGCCTAAATGATTAACAGAGGCACTTGGGGGGGGTGTAATGTCATCCAATAATCTATACAGCGTGGTAGGGTGTGTAATTTTGTCTTGCAACACACCTGAGAGAGACACCATGTGTACAGGCCTCTTTGCAACTGTTTACTCTGCAGCCCTATGTCCTCCATTGACGTGGGAGTGTATATGTTACACAGATATATTCGCCATGCAGTAACTTAAACGTCCCTTTCGTAGCTGTCCCCTGTTACTTTGTCAACTCCCAAAAGCATTTATTTCGAGGACCGTGACCTGCCAGAAACCTACTGGCTGACAACAAAATGAAATGAATAACAATGAGGAGGAAGGGTGACGTTTTAGCGAGAAATCCATTGATCAATCAAACGCATCAGCCCAAACCTTTTTCTGTTTGCTTTCTTCTAATGGTAGTAATACATGGGTTATGTATAGCGTCTTTCAAGACCCAAGACGCTTCTGCTCCGTGAACTTAAAGGCGGCTGCCAAAAAACCCACATCTGTGGGACAGACTGTCCTGAAGGATCACCCGCCCGTGATAAGCATGTTGTTTCTCTTGTCGTCTTTCAGTAATCTCATTCTCTGCTAGATTTACACCTCCCATAATGTATGTGACAGAAGTCATTGTTCATCTGGAGTGTCATGGATTTTTGTCTTCTCCTTTTTTGGGTTGCTCTCACTCACCAAGCACATGGCCTAATTGGCCATCACTTTGAGGCATTGTGGCTTGCTCTGATCCCCACCACAGAGTGATTCTCAACAGCCCTGAACAAGGCCCAGCACTGTTGCTAATGCTAACGATACAACCAGAGAGCATTAGAGGGCCTGACATCTTTCCACCACAGCATGCTCACAAGGCTTTCTCATAACAGTGATGTCCTGGCGTAGCAATCCTTGTTTGTTCCAACATGCCATCAACACCACTGCAGTGGCTTTGTCTTTTATATGGCTCGGCTACCCACCTCGCCCCAGCACTCGCGCGCTCACACACTGAGCTAAGTGCCAAGGCCGGTGTATTAGGCTTGATTGCCTCCCACCACATCTGCAAGAAATTAAACCAAATGACTGTGACATCGCCACAGATGTGGAATAATCGGAGGTGTGTTTGTGTGTGTGTGCATTTCCTTGAATTTGTGTGTGTGTTTGGATGTATGTGGAGTGGACCCCTTTTTGTTCAGATACTGAACCCTGTACCATAAGTTGTTACTCAGCGCATCATCTTTTCTGAAGACGCTGTGTGAAGTGTGTACGTGCGCAAATTCCTCAACCCAAGTTATGGATTGGCTCACCCTAGCCGACCCTGGACGGACCCGTCTTGCATGGATGTTACTTGTACAGATTAGATATGTGTTTTCTCCTCTGTTAAATTCATATGGCTATTTTGTTTATTTGGAGCACAGCTGCGAGTGAGTGTGTTCCCCTCTCTGAGTAAACACAGGCAAATCTCTGCTCCGCCTGATGGAACTGGTGGGCCATCAAGAATGTGACTCCTTATCCGGGTATCTTCAGTAGCCGCCTCTCTCCTTTTCTCCCGCGCTCCCTCTTTTCTCTTCCCATCTCCGTCGTCGAATAGACAGTTGAGTTCTCTCTCCAGAGGAGGCAGGCTTAGACTAGGCCAGACCGACCTGCCACATTCACACATTCCGATAAAGGTGTGAGTGCATGTCACTCCGTGGACCATAAATCGAAGTGGATATGATAAGTTGCCCAAGTCCAACATAAACATAGGGGAGTGTTTACTTGGCAGCACCATGGGTACATGATGGCGCTAATGTGCAAGAGTCAAAGGCAGAGTAGGAGGGGGGAGGCTGTTCCCATCACAATGCCTTGTACTTGCAGGAGCCATAAATGGGAGAAAGTGTCCTTGGCTTGGATATAAAAGAACACCAGCTCCTGGTTGATGAGGAGAGGAAGACGGAGGTGATTTACGACAGGACGAGCAATGGCGAGCCACTGCCAGGGATGTTGAATGAAGGGCTGCAGAGAGGAGATGGAGAGAGGAGTGGCCCAAGAGGAACACCGTTAATGCTCGAAGGAACATCTGTCAGTGGCCTGTCACAGCTTGGCTTAATCTGAGATTACTACAAGTCCCTACTGTTTAGATGGCGTTCAGTCCATACTAATGCTATTGACTCTCGCTTGTAATGAATGGCTTGTGTTAGGCACTAGGCCGGAGATATTCCACTCCCTTTTTTGCTGCATGTTAAAGGTAGACTCCGTAATATGGCGTAGATGCAGAAAATAAACATTGCAGTGGGTACATTTCTGCATCTCTCATCTCTATCTGCAGTGCTGCACATGGCAACGTAATTTAGCGGTGTCTACCTTTTTAATTCAACAGAGCGGAAGAGAACAAAAATATAAACGCAACATGCAACAATTTCAAACATTTTCCCGTGTTTCGGCTCATATTAGGAAATCAATCAATTGAAATAAATTCATTAGGTCCTAATCTATGGATTTCACCATCCATGCACGTTGCCATCTCCATTTTGACTAATTTAACGGGGGTTGCCAGATTACCTCTCTACTCTCCACTGAGACGGAGTCAAAGCTACACATTCTCAACGCATTCCCCCATTCCTCTCGAGCAACGTCTGGCAAACATTATTAGTAGTTTGTTCTCTACTTTTTGATATACTTTAGCAATTTTTGCACTTCAAGTTGAGTAGGAGACCTAGGCATCAAACAACCACATCCAAAGCAAGTGCAAAGGAAATTAAATCAATGAGTAGAACGGGAGAGCGCCAGACTGCTTGGAAAGCAGTACAGCATAGGGCCAATGACACCAACACCATGACTAAACCCCGAAAATATTTCAACCCCCCCCTCGGCTGCCCTCATCCCCCCCGCCTGCTTCCTTGAAGAAGCTGGTAGATGGAGACCCGTATTCAAATTTTGTGATCGCCGAAAACAGTGGCACTCCACTGGTCAAAAACTGGTTGAATCAACGTGGTTTCCACATTTCAACCCCCCAAAACATCAATGTGATGTCGTTGAATCAACATGGACAAGTGATTGGATTTTGAAAAAAGTCATCAACGTACGGGCGTTTCATCTTCTTTCACCCATTTAAAAAAAATAATATCTAAATCCAATGACATGGTGACACTTTTGAATTCACAAAAGTTTATAACTCAACCAAATGTCAGTTCAACGTCTAGCTTTGATTTTACATCTGTGCCCAGTGGCACTATGATGTTAGAGGACTTTCGGTCTTCTTATGTCTGCATATAGATGATAAGGATCATAGGTCAGACCACGTCATACTTCTCTGTTGAACGCAGAGATAATTTGTGTATGCTGTATATGTGTGGTCCTACACGTTCTTGTGTGTGTGTGTGGGTGCCAGCTTTTTAACCTTTACAGTGTAGCCAGATTGAATGGTGTTTACTGTAGAGTGCCGTGGGGTGCCCTTTTATGTCACCATCTGTGGTTGACTGTGATGCTGTGCAAGCTAGCATCCCACTAATCAGGGCTGTGCAGTAGATCTCGTTAATTTACACCTTGTGTGACAAACATGTACTTTTAGTTGATCGATGGAGACGCCAGGTTTAGTCAGAGCAGTGGCTAAACCTGGGCTAAACCTGGAGCCTTTGCCTACACACTACAGGTTTAGTCAGAGCCGTGACTAAACCTGGTGCCTTTGCCTACACACTACAGGTTTAGTCAGAGCCGTGACTAAACCTGGTGCCTTTGCCTACACACTACAGGTTTAGTCAGAGCCGTGACTAAACCTGGTGCCTTTGCCTACACACTTTGTCTGTCTGCCAGGTTTCTGTCTTTTCCCGTTTCACTGCTAAAGTCATTTTCCTGTTCTTACTAGTGTTGCACGGTATACCGAAACTTCGGGACTTTTTCGTACTAGAACATGAAAAACGGTTCGGTACTAGAACTTGTTACTTTCGGTACTTCTGTGAAATCTCACGTCGTCTACTGATTGGGAGAGGATCAAGTCTGTCCTACGGCGCAGCCGATGTCCCCTCATAGCGCGAGCGCACCGTTCCTGCTCCACTACTCATTGCTAGCTCTAGCCTGTCCTGAGGAACCACTGCACTTACTGGGAGTCTTGGCTACATCATGTTAGCGCCACACTTAGGCTGCCCAGAAGTTAACACACTTGAATAATGCAACACGGCATGTTGAAACTGTTAATTACTGTTCGCAAAACAAGTTCATTACAGGCTAGAACACTTTACAATGAAAGATATTGGTAGCTTCCAGCTTTGTAGGCTAACTTTCCTTGCTAGTTCACAGCTGACGCTAACATCAATACACTACCGTAGTACCTCAAAACATAACGAAATAATAAAAACATATTGTTGAAATCCAAAGCTGATAGTCACAAAAACTTTATTCATTCCCTTCGTCTCCCCTGACTCGCATATCTCCCAGTCAAGATCATCCTTGCCCCATCCTTGAACTGACTGTGTGTGAATAAGCACTCACTTTTGTGAAATAACATACTGCTTCTTCTATGCAAATGTTGTTTATCAGTATAATAAACTCAGTCCCAAATGGAAAGGAAACTGTTTTTCATCTGTAGCCCCATGAAATCAGTCAATACAAGCTCAATAACACAATGCATGCACACACTTCTACTGAATATTCATTCACCGGTATTGTGAATAGGCCTAGGTTACATCTTGATTTACCCTGTTCATCAGTAGATTTACCATACAAATAAATCAATACCGTAGTTGGATTGGTAAAAAAGAAAGTCAAATTGATTGTATGAATGATTCATTATAATGCCTACATTTCAAAATTCAAACATTTTCTTCAAATGTAATGACATTGAAGTAAAAAGATCTGTCTGGATCAAGTGCTATTCTGTGACGTTGTTTTTTGCCGTTGTATCGCTTTGGTATCAAATATTGTCATGTTATCGCGTATCGTGATACCAACCTGGTACTGGTATCGAAGTAAAAATTCTGGTATCATGTCAACACTACTTCTTACTCTGTTTAATCTGTTCTTAAGTCCTAGTCTTGAGGTTTCACCTATACTGTTTCCTATAGCCTACCGTCTCCTAAAGAAGAGACATGTATAGGACCAGAGTAAAAGAGGGAGTTGAGAAAGAGCGGTGGAGATTGTGGATGATAGATTGCGAGAGATTAGACATGTCTGATTGGGACTCGACGTAATTCAACTCCCCTATCTGTGTTTACCGAAACACCTGTGCTTGCTTACGGTGTCTCTATTTATTTAACCAAAGTGCTGGGTGGACTTTGCAGTTTATCACTTTGCAGTGAATTAGGCGGAGAAGACGAATAGTGTTTTGCATGGCTGCATGATAAAGAGATCCCATGTGACACAGCGAGATAAGGGAGTGTGACGGATTGTGGCTCTCCTCTGGTAAAGTCGAAACTGGATTTCTTAGATTGGGCTCTCCTTCAAGCGCTGTTGAACACTACAATAGTCAAGTCCAAGAAAAACTCCCTGCCCATTCGCACCAAGGTATATCTGCTATTTTTGATAATGATTATGATAATTAAGAGGTGTCTACTGAGCATCTACTTATAACAACCTGCCACTCCCCAAATATCTTCTATGACAAGGAAGCAATGACCTGCCCTTGACCTGGCTACT
This sequence comes from Oncorhynchus tshawytscha, assembly GCF_018296145.1. NCBI lineage: Eukaryota > Metazoa > Chordata > Actinopteri > Salmoniformes > Salmonidae > Oncorhynchus > Oncorhynchus tshawytscha. The sequence goes on from NC_056431.1 coordinate 23,697,728, forward strand.
ACTAGTTCTGACTCCTTTTCATCAGCAGTGGAGGCAGAAGAAGTGTGCGACCAGAGTGAATGAGCATGGAGAATGTGCCTGCATTGCAAAGTCCAGCAGATAGTGCACCTTTATAGAATAAGGAGTTTCATCTCAGGGCCCATGAGCTACCATCTTTCATGCACAACTATGAACGTGGTCCAGGTTCTCAGGTTGGAGAAGGGCAGAGAGATGGAGAGGTAAGGGGAAGGGTAGCGGAGGGGCACGGAGTGGAGTCCTTGGCATGGCAGCTTGATTTATGGACACCTTTTAAAGTGTGCTCATTCCAGCCGGTGTGTGTGTGTGTGTGAGCCGGGGCGTTCTCCTCACGGTACGGAGAGGGAGAAAAATGACCCGCGGGTCGCTGACCCCCACTGGCTGCACCACTCACATATGCACTTCCTGATTTTGTGGCAATTCATCAGCATGCATTTGACCTCCGACGCTAAAATGAGCAACGCAGTCTTCTCTCAACAGACACGTGACATTCTCTTCTCTCGGGTCCTATGTGAAGGTCAAAGAAAATGAGAGAAGGGGGGGGGGAGAGAGAGAGAGAAAGGAGGTGGTCCTTTTTGATGGGTCTGCTGGGGATCCTAAAATTGGGTCAGGAGAGGCGTGTTTCAGCACAAGCCAGCAGTATTTCCTCTTTCTTCCTTCATGCCGGACTCTGGAAGGATGTTTAGTAACCGTGTGGTTGTGTAAGTGTATCATTATTCCCTAGTGGCCTAATGCTGAGATGTTTTTATTTTTTATCTCCCCCATGGCCGGTGTGTGTAAAACTTGTCACTTTTCCCTGTTATGACAGCTTCAGTGCAATCAGTGTTTGAATGAGCACAGCTTTCATTGGTCTCTTATACCAGTGAGGAGGGTAATTTGGCAGGATTATGCCTATTAAACCCTAGTGCTTCTTATCCCAGTCTGGTCCACTCTCTGTCTGGACTGGTTATCCACTCAGTGTGCTTTGATGACTGACCAGGATCTGCCCACTTTGTTTTTAGAGCTCATTTCCGAAATATATCAAGTTGTTTGATCATATCGGGTTCAATTATGAGTGGAAGAGTCGGAATTGTGAATATAAGCAATAATTACACTCAATGTGAAGTCCCCTAAAAAAGAGACTTTGTTTTCATCCTTGTTCCCTATATATGGTGCCCTACGTTTGACCAGAGCGTGAACTACAGAGAATAGGTTGCCATTTGGGACTCAGTTTAAACAAACTGCTGGTGTGTGTATACAGCTGCTCTCCGTGTCTGGTCTTCCTGCACAAGTCACCCATTGTCCCCCGATTTTTGTGTTTTTGTCTTTGAGCCCTCGATCTTCCCATTTAGCTTTTCAGTGTAAAGAAGTTGTGTGTGTGTGTGTGAACTTTTGCATGTGCTGTATATGTTTGTATGTGTACACAGTGGCCTGTGTGTGTTTCTTTGTCTAGTTGCTTGTCTCTGTGTCAGGCGTGTTTATACAGTACATGTCTGTTTTTCTTTGTGACCGTGTGTGCATGCCTGTGTCGGTGTGTTTTGTGTGCACATATAGTACTCGTGTGTACTGTGTACTGGGGTTGGGATCTCTGAGATATCCCAGAGCTCTCTGTTTGGGGGGACAGGAAGGAGCAACTGGCCCCCGCGTTGCCGTTGACCCCATGCTAGTCATAGGGGTCGCCGTCCAGCAGGAAAGGAACCCACTTCTGGCGCCTCCTACAAATTCCGGAATTAAAGAAATGGTCATTACGTTTTTATGAGTGGAAAATGTACATTTGAGATGGGGGGAGGGAGGGGGGGGTGGTACTCTCGACATAGAAATGCCTGCCTGTCGCTCCACCATTATCACACCCAGTTATTAGGTCTATTATTCTATTTTTGTACTGTAGATATTTAGTACGCTGCTTTTAATATGCTTCTGTTACTGTCCCTTACTGTACTGACATGGATTGACCTGATCTACAGGTTCTGGAGGCTTTTGGCCAACTTTTCCAGCGTTGCATCAGTTTTTTATATAAATTTTATTTTGGGCACCTCGGATCCAGCTGCCAGCTCCTCCGCCAAAGACATAATGTGGTTTTATCGGGGCAAAAGTAATGAAGTCAGCCCACAAGTCATGTACAATATCCCCTGAGAGTGAAAAAAAATATATCATGCACTACATTGAGTGAGAGAGTCAACATATTTCGCATTGCCACAGCATCACCTCCAGAACGCTGGTTGCTGCCCTCAGTGAACTCTGGGAGGACAAGAAGCAAGGGAACACTTCACTGCCAAACGTTTTATGGTGCCAGGGAATGAGGGCACTGTTTACACGTCTCCAAGGAGACCTTACTCTGTGAAGAAAAAAAGGGCCTCTGCATATTACTGGAAATGACTTACAACGGTGATTCATCCCAGTCGTTTCCCATTTGGCAGGTTCCCTCAGCATTTTCTGGACATACGTGATGTTTTTTCCCTACAAATAAACCCATCTTTTCAAGGTTATGGAGCGAGAGAGAGAAAGGGATGGTTTTTGGTGACCGCAACTTACTCTTTTGAGTTGCAGAGAACATAGCTAGGGTAGATGAGGTCAACTTTAGTACTCATTACAAGTGTACTTACTACTCTCACCCCCAGGTGGTATATACTGTACTCGATACCATCTACTGCATCTTGCCTATGCCTTTCTGTACCATCACTCATTCATATATCTTTATGTACATATTCTTTATCCCTTTACACTTGTGTTTGTGTATAAGGTAGCAGTTGTGGAATTGTTAGGTTAGATTACTCGTTGGTTACCACTGCATTGTCGGAACTAGAAGCACAAGCATTTCGCTACACTCGCATTAACATCTGCTAACCATGTGTATGTGACAAATAAAATTTGATTTACTAGGACCGATGTGCAACACTTCCAATAGGACAGATGCCTATACCTGCAACCTATACCTGCAAGCCACAAAGCCTCCAGATAGTCCCTATGTAGGTTTGAAATGGAGAGAGCGAGAAATAGGGAAAGAGACCATTGCCACATTGACCAAAAATCTGGCATCTTAACCCAAGGATCAGGTGCCACCATAGCAATCATGAGTGGCCATGTGTGTTTGTGGAATAATTGCTTGCAGTTGTGGCGAGCAGCAATTGTGCGTCGCCATCAAAGGGTGCTCAAATTGCTGACTGTGCGGGCTCTGAAACGCTACACCAGCTCCTTGATGCTGAGTCGGCAGAATCAGGCGACCCCCTGGGAATGGCCAGTTTACAGGAGCCATTTTGGCTCTGTGCCGCATGGTCTAGCCTTGGTTTTTGGTCCCTGTGGGTTGGAAATGGACCTATAAAAGGCGGTGGGGAGGTAGGGCATGAGGGGATGATGTCAAAACAACTTGCTGATGTATTCATGAACATTGTGCTTACTCTTGTCATGCTAAATGGTCTGTGCAGCATTTGACTAGCCAACTTTGTGTCAAAGGTTAAGGGAACAACACAGATTACCATTTTGGTAAGCAAATATAGAATGTGAAGTGTCATTCAGGTCAGATCCTTAGAAACCAGGGAGGATGGAATTTGCATTGTCCGTTACAGACGAAAGGAAATCCACTGCTCTGGAAAGGAAGGATAAGAGGCAGCATGGATCTTTCACCACTGTCTCTGCATGATGGACCGGGCTCTGAAAAATGCCTTTGTTCTGTATATCAAGTTACCGGTGTCCTATCTCAGCCATTTTGAATACAAAAAAAATGTATTTCACCTTTTATTTAACCAGGTAGGCAGTTGAGAACAAGTTCTCATTTACAATTGCGTCCTGGCCAAGATAAAGTAAAGCAGTTTGACACATACAACAACACAGAGTTACACATGTAGTAAAACAAACAAAGTCAATAATACAGTAGAAAAATAAGTCTATACAATATGAGCAAATGAGGTGAGATAAGGGAGGTAAAGGCAAAAGGCCATGGTGGTGAAGTAAATACAATATAGCCAGTAAAACACTGGAATGGTAGATTTGCAGTGGAAGAATGTGCAAAATAGAAATAATGGGGTGCAAAGGAGCTAAATAAATAAATACAGTAGAGGAAGAGGTAGTTGTTTGGGCTAAATTATAGATGGGCTATGTACAGGTGCAGTAATCTGTGAGCTGCTCTGACAGCTGGTGCTTAAAGCTAGTGAGGGAGATAAGTGATTCCAGTGTCAGATTTTTAGAGTTCGTTCCAGTCATTGGCAGCAGAGAACTGAAAGGACAGGCGGCCAAAGGAGGAATTGGTTTTGGGGGTGACCAGAGATATACCTTCTGGAGCGCGTGCTACAGGTGGGTGCTGCTATGGTGACCAGCGAGCTGAGATAAGGGGGACTTGACCTAGCAGGGTCTTGTAGATGACCTGGAGCCAGTGGGTTTGGCGACGAGTATGAAGCGAGGGCCAGCCAACGAGAGCGTACAGGTCGCAGTGGTGGGTAGTATATGGGGCTTTGGTGACAAAACGAATGGCACTGTGATAGACTGCATCCAATTTATTGAGTAGGGTATTCGAGGCTATTTTGTAAATGACATCACCGAAGTCGAGGATTGGTAGGATGGTCAGTTTTACGAGGGTATGTTTGGCAGCATGATTGAAGGATGCTTTGTTGTGAAACTTTGGATAGGAGATGTTTGATGTGAGTCTGGAAGGAGAGTTTACAGTCTAACCAGACACCTAGGTATTTGTAGTTGTCCACATATTCTAAGTCAGAACCATCCAGAGTAGTGATGCTGGACGGGCGGGCAGGTGCAGGCAGCGATCGGTTGAAAAGCATGCGTTTAGTTTTACTTGTATTTAAGAGCAATTGGAGGCCACGGAAGGAGAGTTGTATGGCATTGAAGCTCGCCTGGAGGGTTGTTAACAGTGTCCAAAGAAGGGCAAGAAGTATTCCGAATGGTGGCGTCTGCGTAGAGGTGGATCAGAGACTCACCAGCAGCAAGAGCGACCTCATTGATGTATACAGTGAAGAGTCGGCCCAAGAATTGAACCCTGTGGCACCCCCATAGACTGCCAGAGGCCCGGACAACAGGCCCTCTAATTTGACACACTGAACTCTATCAGAGAAGTAGTTGGTGAACCAGGTGAGGCATTCATTTGAGAAACCAATGCTATCGAGTCTGCCGATGAGGATGTGGTGATTGACAGAGTCGAAAGCCTTGGCCTGGTCAATGAATACGGCTGCACAGTATTGTTTCTTATCGATGGCGGTTAAGATATCATTTAGGACCTTGAGCATGGCTGAGGTGCACCCATGACCAGCTCTGAAACCAGATTGCATAGCGGAGAAGGTCCGGTGGGATTCGAAATGGTCGGTAATCTGTTTGTTGACTTGGCTTTTGAAGACCTTAGAAAGGCAGGGTAGGATAGATATAGGTCTGTAGCAGTTTGTGTCAAGAGTGACCCCCCCCCCTTTTGAAGAGGGGGATGATCACAGCTGCTTTCCAATCTTTGGGAATCTCAGACAACACAAAAGAGAGCCTTGAAACCAGTCCTACTTCAGCAGGGGTCCAACATTTTCTAGCTATTTTTAAATTTTGAAGCATGTCGCAAGCAGCTCATTAATTCTTTCCTAGCTTTCAAATAGGCAGTATTTTGTCATTTCACATTCTGTGTTTCTCCATTTTATTTTTCCTGGTTTGGGATTTTTTCAGTTATTCACTCAAAATTACAAGTATTCATAGAACATCCAATGTCATTGTTTTCTCTAAGTCCATGTTAATGCTTAAATTGCATCAGAAGAAAATTTGAGGGCTGAAAAAAAACAATGAGATTTTTTGTGTAATACCCCTTTACTTGTGCATTTTGTGAAAGAGGAATGTGCTGGTCTAGGGATGTTTTTACTGCTGCATATATCCAGTGGTGGGAAAAGTACCCAATTGTCATACTTGAAAAAAAGTAAAGATACCTTAAATGACTCAAGTAAAAGTGAAAGTCACTCAGTAAAATACTACTTGAGTAGAAGTCTAAAAGTATTTGGTTTTCAATAGACTTCAGTATCAAAAGTTTAAGTAATTTCATACATTAATTTAAGCAAACCAGACATCACAATTGTCGTGGTTGAATATATATATATATATATATATATTTTGTTTACGGATAGCCTGGGGCACACTTCAATACTCAGATAATTTACAAACGAAGCATTTAGGTTTAGTGAGTCCGCCAGATCAAAGGCAGTTGAGATGACCAGGGATGTTCTCTTGATAAGTGTGTGAATTGGACCAGTTTCCTGTCCTGTTATTAAGCATTCAAAATGTAACAAGTACTTTTGGGTGACAAGGATAATGTAATGAATAAAAAGTACATTTTCTTTAGGAATGTAGTGAAGTAAAAGTAGTCCAATGTAAATGGTAAAGTATAGTTACCCCAAAAATGAACTTAAGTAGTACTGTATTTTTACTTTACACCACTGTATATATATATATATATATATTTGACCTTTATTTTACTAGGCAAGTCAGTTAAGAACAAATTCTTATTTTCAATGACGGCCTAGGAACAGTGGGTTAACTGCCTGTTCAGGGGCAGAACGACAGATTTGTACCTTGTCAGCTCGGGGATTCGAACTTGCAACCTTTCGTTTACTAGTCCAACGCTCTAACCACTAGGCTACCCTGCTGCCACGACAGAGTTTTTAAATCAAAGTCCCACCCAATTTTTATATAAATAATCATTATATTATTCTGCCAGGTAAGCCTACTTTGCAGTTAACATTTAATTGAGAATGTTTTGGGGTAAGTGGTTTTCTATCCAGAAGACACTTCTCATTATCACAAACTGGTTACAAGAAGTGAATAAGAGACAAACGTGCGCAGCACACAGACATACAGAGGCAATATTGATGGAACTTAATTTGCAGATATTATGTTACGTTTGGCTTTTTAAGCCAGTTCTGGCTAACTAGGAGTGGGATCATGTCAATGTGGATTTGATTGGTTAGAGCTTGAGGTGTCTGATACTTGTGAGATTTGTTTCGGACAGTTTGTGCTGGAACTCATGCACTTTCAGAATTGTTTTGCGAGCTAATGATAGGTGGGCTGCGAGCTACCAGCGTTCGACCTGTTGGAGACGCCTGTACTACAGCATAACATGTGTGACCATTTCTATGACTGGTTCACTCCCCTCCAAATGAGAAAATCACAATTTCCGTACCAATATCCAAGTGTCAATAAAGCGCCACAGTTCAAAAATATCTGACAGATTTTGTGTTTTTTGTTTCTGGCTCCAGACATAACAGCCTTGTGACTGGGGAGGTTGTTGTGACTGGGGAGGTTGTTGTGTCTGGCTGTAGGTACAAACGTGGGGAACGGGGAGGGAGGTCGAGATGTAAAACACCAGCAGAGATGAAATTGTCACCACGCCAGTGAAGATATTGCATAGGAGGACTCCCTCCGTTTCCCCTTCTGAAGATATGTGCAAACACCATCCTCCCCGGAGACCAGCTAGGCTGACCTGCTGCTGAATCACTCTGAAAGGGATCCAGAGTGTATTGACCCACTGTAACTAAATATTCTGGTCGTACCGCTCTAGTAGCAACATTCTCCATTTAGGTGGGAGAAATGCAATACTTTTTCCAAGGATCAAGCGAGGGCGGCGTGTTTTTTGTTCTGTTGCAAGCATTAATCAAATTTGCCACACAAAAAAATAACTACAGCCTTCGACAGACATTCAAGCAATCCCATGGTATCTTCACGTCCGCATTTACACCTTGCTCCAATGACGCCTCAGAGGATGATATTGAGCCAAACCCCTCCCCTCACTCTGCCAGTGTCTGTAGGGTTCTGCTTTCAAAGAGATGAAAGAGATGTCCTGGCCTATCCCCTGGATTGGAGTGCAGATGATGACAGGCAGCCCAGCCAGGGGGAGGACAGGACAGTGACGAGAATGATGGGATGGCCATGTTTGGTAATAAATCTTCACGGTGCTGCTGGTCAGTCGGAAACGGGGGAGCAAGGCCACTCCTGGGAATCAGGGTCATTTTGGCTTCTGAACAGTACTCACCCCACTCCATATAACACACTCCCTACCAATGTCCACTAGGGCCCTAACTGAGAACTACATGCTTGCTCCTTTTTTCAGACATTTCTCTCTCGCCTTAGCGTTTAAGTATATTCTCTTGTTTAACTTCATACTCTTTCTTTTTTTTAGCATGACTAGCGTTTTATCCTTTGGTTGAAAATGATCTCTATATAGCCTTTTCTCTCAGCTCTTTAGTCTCTGCATTCCTTCACTTCCTGTATTCCCCTTGCAATGCTGACAGTCTTGTCATTATCTTTCCATCAACTAGTTTTTCCCCACTCAGGTCGAGGCTGATGTATCTCCCCGCTTGCTACCTGTCTTTGTCACTTACTGTACCTCTCGCTTTCTCTTTCTCGCTCTCTCCGTTTTTGCCTCTGCCCTCTTCACATTTACCGGCGAATACCAGCGCTGCAGAGAAAGTAAAGGCAGACCTTCCTGCATTCTCCAGTCAGTGACTGTCCAAAACCTCCTTTGGCATGCTGGAGTTGACTGCATACTTCCCCCGAATCTAAACCAGATGTGAAATTGTAATGTATGGCAGTGTTTTTTTTTCTCTTTCTCTTCAAAGGAAGACAAATGTGGTCCAAAAATGTAGTCTTTTGACCATCCACACAGTGATATATAAAAATACATCCAGATACATTTTCCAGAATCTAAAGCTGTCCTTCATGGTTGGTTGAAAAAGCACCGTAGGATTTAGAATAATTTTTCTGTTATTGCTTGGTGCTGGGGGAGCGTTATGGTAAGCTTGGATAGACAGTTCGCAGAGGGGGGAGGGGATATATGAAAGTTGCATTTCGGACTGCTTTACTTCTGAGTAGCTATTCATTCTTTCCTCACAATGAGCGTGTCCTCTCTTGGCAAGTAAGAATGTGCTTTTATCACAATGTACTTTTTTTGGCATTTACAGAAGTCCGTAATAGGCCTACAGCAATTACTGATGAGGGCTGCGTTACCTTCTTTCCTGTGGTTTACTGACATTCTCCATAAGATGCTTTAAATCACCATGAAACTCCTGTTCAATGTTAAACTCCATTTTTTTCCCCCCTCCCCTTCGGGGCCAGTAAGCATATATCCGTCTACTCACTGCGCAAAGTAAACCCTGCTAACGTTCTAGCGGAGGTTTGTGTCCCACATAAGCCTGTCTTTTCCCGGGTTTCCTCTGCCTCTCTTCAAATCTCTAAATCACATCTCTCCTCTACACCTGCTCGCTCATTAAAAGCTAAGAGAAGAGACAAATTACAAAGGCCCTGCCACAGGTAGTCATTTGGCCTCCTTTATGTTTACGACACTCCCCCTCATCGGAGCCCTCGGTGTCCTCCCACCACCACACCAGGCTGTGTTTAAATGCTCAGGGACAATGACCGGTTAGGCCTCCTGTGTCTGGTCCTCTGCCCAGCCCTCTTTTGGTGAAGTCAAACCCTCCCGCATGGGAACAGTGTACCCCTTTCTCGCTACTGAGCTAAACAAAGCTGAGCTGTACTGGGTCTGCCTGTTTACGCTTCCAGCGTAGTTGCTGAAACCATGTGGGAAGGACAATATGAGAAGAAGAAAATATCTGAGCCAGCACAGTATGGCTTGAGTCTGCTTGATAGTATGAAACATGGTCAGCCGAGACAAAGCATCTCGGTGGTGTTATTTTAGGGATCATGGAGAATAGCGATGGCCACAGCAGTAGTGTTTTGATGGGGCCTACTGATTGTAGCCTTATGAAATGTGTGAGAAATAAGGATGTTGGTGGGTGGGCCAGGTTGTTCTCGTCTGAAAGTCGGGGAGAAAATATGTAGAAGTGGCAACTCTTCCGCTGGAGCCGATCTGTGGCTCCACTCCGAGGCTGGAAGCGTAAACAGCGGCGGCCACAGATTGCGCAATGGCTATGCAAGCATCCCGACCCGTGGAAGCTATGGAGTGCTGGGGCGGAGTTGGCCTGTTCCAACCACACTTAAGGAAATGTTGGTTTGACGAAGGTTTGACCTACCGAAACGCATCAGTTTAAGATATTGTTCCATTGAACTTGCCACCTCAATAAAGGCATTTTAATCATGAAGAGTGAGTGCCTTTGTCCTCCTCGTTTTTTTGATGTTGGGTACTATTGGAAAGCACCTAGCTAGGTTCTGTGTCATCCCCATGTGGATTGTCATTCTTCAGTTAGAAGCCGAAAGCATCTTTGTGGTCTGTGTCTGTACATTGGGTTGTTATAGTGACTGTTTGTAAGCCTGGCGTTATCTCGTTTTCATGAGAAATTTTCCTCTGACTTCATTGGCTCACCCCTTCCTCATAGTTACTGTAGTGTCTTTATCTGATACTGCGAATGCCAGCAAGAGCAGTTCACAACTAAAAAGTACAAACAGATGTTGCACATGATATGTGTCCCCCTAGTTTGACTTTGTGTTGCCTCATCGTGCCTCTTCTCTCTTGTCAACCGACTTGCATAGGCCGAGTTACTGTCTTCAGAAACTTATTTCTGACTTATTCCACATTTTGTTGTTACAGCCTAAATTCAAAATTGATTAAATAGTATTTTTTTCTCTCGCCAATTTACACACACTACGCCATAATGACAAAGTGAAAACCTGTTTTTAGATTATTATTTTTTGCACATTTTTGGAAAAGGAAATACATGATCTAATTTGCGTTAGTATTTACACCGCTGAATCAAGAGTTTTGTAGATGCACCTTTGGGTAAGTCTCTAAAAGCTTTCCACACCTGGATTGTGCAACATTTCCCCAATAAAAAAAATGAATTCTTCAAGCTCTGTCAAATTTGTTGTTGATCATGCCTAGATAACCATTTTCAGGTCTTGCCATAGATTTTCAAGTAGATTTAAGTCAAAACTGTAACTCGGCCACTCAAGAACATGTATTGCCTTGGTAAGCAACTCCGGTGTAGATTTGGCCTTGTGCATTGTGAATTAATCTCCCAGGGGAATTCATATCCCCGTGTCTGGTGGAAAGCAGACGGAATCAGGTTTTCCTCTAGGATTTTGCCTGTGTTTAGCTCCATTCCGTTTATTCTGAAAAACTCCCCAGTCCTTAATGGTTACAAACATACCCATGACATGATGCAGCCACCACTATAGTAAAAAATAGGGAGCGTGGTACTCTCTAATGTGTCCTGAATACAAAATGTTAATTGCTTTGCCACATTTTTTGCAGTATTACTTTAGTGCCTTATTGCAAACAGGATGCATGTTTTGGAATATATATATATATATATATATATATATATATATATATATATAATTATTTTATATATATATATATATATATATATATATATATATATATATATATATATATATATAATTATTTTAATGTACAGGCTTTCTTCTTTTCACTGTCAATTAGCTTAGGATTGTGGAGTAACTACAATGTTGTTGATCCATCCTTGTTTTTTTCTACCATAGCCATTGATCTGTAACTGTTTTAAAGTCACCATTGGCCTCATGGTGAAATCTCTGAGCTGTTTCCTTCCTCTCTGACAACTGAGTTAGGAAAGACACCTGTATCGTTGTTGTGATCGGGCGTATTGATACACCATCCAAAGTGTAATAATTGTACCATGCTCAAAGGGATATTCAATGTTAGCTTTTAATTTTAACCATCTACCAATAGGTGGCTTTCTTTGCGAGGCATTGGAAAACCTCTCTGGTCTTTGTGGTTTGAATGTGTGTTTTTGAAATTCACTGCTCGACTGAGGGACCTTACAATTATCTGTATGTGTGGGATACAGAGATGAGGTAGCCATTCAAAAATCTTGTTAAACACTGTTATTGCACACAGAGTGAGTCCATGCATCTTATTATGTGACTTAAGCATTTTTACATTTTTACCCCTGAACTTATTTAGCTTTGCCAGCTTTGGGTAGCCTAGTGGTAGCCTAGTGGTTAGAGCATTGGACTAGTAACCGAAAGTTGCAAATTCAAATCCCCGAGCTGACAAGGTACAAAATCTGCCCCTGAACAGGCAGTTAACCCACTGTTCCTAGGCCGTCATTGAAAATAAGAATTTGTTCTTAACTGATTTGCCTAGTTAAATAAAGATATAAAATAAAAACGGGGGTTGAATACTTATTGACTCAAGACATTTCAGTTTTTTATGAATAAAAACAAAATCCGACTAACACAACACAATGTGGAAAAGGTAATGGGATGTGAATACTTTCTGAAGGCACCACTTATCTAGTACGACTAACAGTAGCTAGATCATTCTGTCCCCAAAAGCCTAAATAGGCAGTTGAACCTGACAACCCGTTGATGTCCTGATGTTAACCGAAGTGGCTAGGCAATTGTCCAGCCATCTTGGCCTCATAGTTTTCTCTATGGAGAGTGTAGTCCTTGAGAATGATCAAGTGTTTAAATCCCAAAGGACTCTGACCTTGCCTTGCATTCCAGTTTATGAGTCAAGGGATTGTAAATCCTAATGACAGTCTAGAACAAACAGGTTCTGGACCATTTAAAATATTGTTGTGTAATTTACGCCATTTGACATTTTAGCATTTGTCACCAAATGGAAAGTCTTATCTGGCTGACACGGCGTGATGCATTGAGTAAATAAGACCGGGGAGAGGTTCCCGGTTTTGGCGAAGTTCTGAAATGGCCATATTGCAATTGGGCTGTGACACAAATGAACTTTTCTCGATATGCTCAACCGGGCCTTAAATGATATAGTGAAGTGTCCAGCGCTGTATTTTTCTACCCGTCTCAAAGCCAGCCAAGGAGCTTTACTCTGTCTGGAAGACATCCAGACGGTAGAACTGAGGAACACAATGTGGTGGTATGTGTTTATCCAAACCCAACGTTTCACTTTTCCTCTGCTCTGATTTATGACGTGCCATAGGTTTCAGATCCCACGCCAAGATTGGATTTCCCTCTAAATGTCACCCTCTTCTTTGCTCTTTCTATCTATTCCATTTGGTTTCTTCTTAATTTCTCCTCACTCTGTCTTTGCCTTTTTGTCTCTGTCCCTCTCATCTTCCCCATTCAAGCCAGTTTAGCTAATGCAACAATTGTCATGTAAAATAAAATTTAAAAAAATACTAAGCAGGTTAATATTAAATGATACACTACATGACCAAAATGATGCGGACACCCCTTCAAATTAGTGGATTTGATCAATTCAGCATGGCCGAGCAGCCGCACACAAGCCTAAGATCACCATGCGCAATGCCAAGCGTCGGCTGGAGTGGTGTAAAGCTTGCCGCCATTGTACTCTGGAGCAGTGGAAATGCATTCTCTGGAGTCCTCTGGCAGTCCGCTTCATCATCTGGCAGTCCGACGGACAAATCTTGGTTTGGTGAATACCAGGAGAACGCTGCCTGCCCAAATGCGTAGTGCCAACTAAAGTTTGGTGAAGGAGGAATAATTGTCTAGGGCCGTTTTTCATGGTTCCGGCTAGTCCCCGTGAAGGGAAATCTTAACCCTACAGCATACAATGACTTATAGACATTTCTGTACTTCTAACTTTGTGGCAACAGTTTGGGGAACAGTCCTGTTTCAGCATGACCGTGTGTAAATAATTAGGTCCATAGAGAGCTGGTTTGTCGACATTGGTGTGGAAGAACTTGACTGGCCTGCACAGAGCCCTGACCTCAAACCCCATCGAACACCTTTGGGATGAACTGGAACGCCAACTGCGAGCCAGGCCTTATTGCCCATTCTCACTAGTGCTCTTGTGGCTGAATTGAAGCAAGTCCCCACAGCAATGTTTCAACATCTAGTGGAATCTCTTCCCAGAAGAGTGGATGCTGTTATAGTAGCAAAGGGGGGGGCCAACTCCATATTAATGCTCGTGATTTTAGAATTAGATGTTTGATGTGTGTAAACTATATTCCTTTGGGCTGCAATAGGAAGCCATCTTTGTTTCCCCTCTACTCTTCCATGTCTTTGAGATGTTGTGATATAGGAGAACTATTGGATAGATTCAGACGAACTGAGGAGTGGTCATAGACTGTACGGAAGTACTCCGTGCGCATTAGACTTGCCTGACCTACTGCAGAGCGCTGAGTGGTTAGAGAGGTAATATCCCTAAGGAGACCATTGGTTAGCTCATGTCTAACACGCAACCGTTCCCCATATTCTGGTAGTCTATCCTTTTTCTTTTCTCACACTTTAAGATGTCCATTTAAGGCCATTCATGTCCTTTTCTTCGTATATGTCCTTTTCTTAGCATACGAACAACAACAACCAGTCTCATTCCCAAGTCAGTAAAATATAAGTGGCATTTTGAAACCGGGAGCACACATTCTTGTCGAAGTTAAAACGGTTGTAGTCGGTAATAATAGCAAGGTTTTGTTGACCTTGTTTGAGTCTCCTTTCCACACTTTGGAAAGGAGACTGAAAGATACAGCAGCATTGATTGTGGTTGACGTCCGTGTGTGTGTGTGAGGACTGTGTCGTGTGTGTGTGTGTGTGTGTGTGTGTGTGTGTGTTTGTGCTTAATCATAGAGTACACACAGACAAGCACGAGCATGAACTCACAGAACGAACACCTGTTGGGCAAAGTACACAGGGCGACGTCGCTGTCTAGTACGTCAAGGGCTCTCCTTGCCATGTTTACACCGGCTCAGCTCCAGCAGCCTAACGCTTACTCACCGACACTCTGATCCACTACGGCAGACTAATTCTCAACACATGATTATAGATGAAATGTTGAGAAATGGCACAAGTAGAGTAGCTATAGAGTCACATTTTTCAGCCCCTAAGACATGCATGTGTTTCCCATAAGAGGCACACATGTTAGTAGTGTGCACTCCGGCTATAGATAGGCCTGTAATGCACTTGGTTTATTTGGTTGTCTCGTAAATATCACCCTTATATCCACACTTTGAATTCCTTTTTAGAATAACTTTCTCTGCTCATGCTCCTCATACCATTCTCCTTCACAACTTGTCTCGTCAATGGTATGCCAGTGTTTTTATAATTGTGAAACATTAGATGGTTATGTCATCATTTGCTTGTGTAGCATACTTAGTGGGACTCGCTACAGTCTCCTCGACAGCCGGGGACCGTCTCTCTCTCTCTCTCTCTCTCATCTGTTGATGTAAGCACACTGTCTACTGCTTTGTCTGGCAACACTGACCGTAGCCAAACAGACGTTTTACAAGCAGATACTCTCATTGGGCGTTGGGACAGGGGAAGAGTACTAGGGACTGTTCCCAGCGCGGAGTGCAACGGACGGTTTGTTTTGGAGTGAACCGAAGCGCGAGCAAAGTTTGGGCAGGGGATTAGCGGGCTGTCAGTGAAACCGGACCGAGGACTTGGTTTGGTGTGAGGGAGCCCTAACTAACCCATCTCTGGCGCACATCCTGAGTCGGAGCCTGATCAAATGGCATATAGTGCTGACTGAGTTGGCAGTAATGAGTAAACAACTTGCATAGACCCATACAGATAAAACAATAGAGGCAGATTGCTTTATCTCTATGCATAGAGAGAACCCTAGCAATGAAATGTGATTCTATCTCTACGGATTAACCTCGCTCTGTTGGGTCTCCAATCAGCCCACCAATTTGTCTATCGGGGGGGGGGTGTGATGACTAGACTGGATGTTCTGGCTGAGAATGAGAGACTTCAACTCCAAACAACGACCTAGAAAGAGTTAAGAAAGTCAAAGGAAAAGGCAGTTGTGAGAAGGCACTCCGTTTTACCTACAGTATATAGCATTTGCAGCATCTGGATGTGTTTCCATTGAGCTAAATGTCTTTCAGTTGCAAAAGGGAGTGTCTGTAGTATACCAGAATGTATTACCAGTGGAGTATAAGTAACCTTACTGTAAGATATGACAGCATAAGCATAATTGTTGTCCTTGGTGGGGGAGTTAGTGCTTTCCTAGGAGTCTCTGTCAGGGGACTCTCACTCACTACTCTAGTGTTTGGGAATGTTATGAGCAGAAAGTGTTTTTTCTTAGTCACTGCGCCCCCAAGCACAGAATATGGACTCCTTCCAGGAATCTGGGATACACTGTGAGAAATAGTCTAGATTGTAGTTCACTGAGTACCACTTCCACCCCCTACAATCCCCCCCGTCATCTGCGCAAAATCAGCAGCCCCCTCACCATCTTTTTAGGGGGTGGTGGTGATTGAAAGGGGGGTTGTCTTGCTTTGCTTTCTGGATTGAATCACTTGTGGAGCCCCAGGGTCATACACTGACGTCATGCTCTCTCGCTGTGAGAGCCGGGTCCTGTGGCATCCGGAGTTCATTTACCCATCAGGGCAGTCCGCTCGCCCCTCACGGATTGTTACTCTTGCGTTTCAATACTACAAGACGTAAAGTCAAAACAACCCGTTCTGTCCTACCATAATATGTATTTATGTATCGGGCTGTGGAATATCGACAAGTGTAAAGTTCCCATCCGGAGTTTGGAGCCCTTTGGAGCCACTGGCTGCTACCTAATCTTAACTGATTGCTGGCAGGCGGGTTATTGTAGCTCAACCCCCCCCGTCTCCCGAGGGGCCATAAATAGACTTGTGGTTTGGATGTTGGGCCAAAGCTGCCTGGATGGGCCATGCAAGGGGGAAACAAGTGGGCTCCAGAATGCCCTGGATGATCCATTCCAGGTACCCGAAAGCTTGTATCCTTGGTTGTTTAGACATATCCGATGCAATATTGGTCCAGCCTTCACAGAACTAGTGCTTACATCAAACATAATTGCTTTCTGGCCATACTTTGAACGACTTGTTTGCAAGCTACTGATACCAAAGAACAGGGAAAGGGCAATTAACAGATCCTCCATTTTATTTTAGATGAAGGATGATGTCAGAACACAGGCTAACCTCTACTTTCAGTACCGTATGAGTATGCACATGTTTGGAAAGCGAGGCTAGCGCATACCTGGTGTGGCTGATATGTTTTTGGTTTGATGGCGCAGGCTACATCATAGACTTGTGTCATATGTATAGACAAGCCATTGGCATGAAGCTAGCTAGCATTTACTTTGTCACGCTGAAGAAAGTATTGAACCGCGGGGCTGCGAGATCAAATTCCATCCAATCAACCGCGTTCGGGTTAATCCAAGGTGGTTGTCAGTGATGCGAGCCCCAAGTTGAATGACTATGAAGGGAATAATGGCTGAGTCTCTCAGGTCTTCGGGGGATAGGTATCAGTTGCCTCATTGGTTGTAGAGATGTGGTAGGCTTGAGGCAGCAAGAATCCCCAACAGTAACGCTCCCTAATTTATGGTTCTGTTTATTGAAGGGGGAGTAGAGGGGGTTGAAAGTGCCTCTCCAAAATGGGCAAAGGGGTGTCATTTCAGAGAGAACACATCAGTGGGTTATTTATGAACATTAGGAGCAGGTGAATACATTTTTATCTCGACTCCATCACCCGACTCATTTAACAGCCTTTGTCTCGGGGCAATTCCACATCAACAGAATGTTGGTTATTTTAAAATGTATGTCAAACAAAAACCAATGATTGCAAAGATCAACAAATCTTACAACTCTATGCACAAGGACTACTTTTAACAATTTCCACAAACACATTTACTTGAACAGTGGAATGGCCCCCCACCGAGAGCTGAAACAGTTGAGGTCTGATGTTGTCTTTGATCCAGTATTGTGTGTGTGTGTGTGTGTGTGAACACAGGCAGCACTAGACCTCAAGTCTTGATTCATTATTTTATCAGACATTATTATTATTTCTGGGCGGCTGTAAATGGATACCCGGCTGCTTGCTTTGCCAGCGTGCCGTATCACTTACCACAGGGCTTTCCTTCAGCGACGCTGTAGTGTTTTGGCAACCAGATACCATTGCCATAATGCGCAAACAATTTTGTGTACTTCAGCTAAGATCTAGTATGCCATTAAACTGCTGTTCCTGTAAAAACAAAGTATAAATATAACATTACACTATATGTTAGGGAATATACACTACATCACCAATAGTATGTGGGTACCTGCTCGTCGAACATCTCATTCCAAAATCATGGGCATTAATATGGAGTTGTTCCCACCGTTTGTTGCTATTAAGTTGGAAGCACCGAATAATCTAGAATGCCATTGTATGCTGTAGCATTAAGATGTCCCTTCACTGGAACTATGGGGCCTAGACCGAACCATGAAAAACAGCCCCAGACCATTATTCCTCCTCCACCAACCTTTACATTTGGCACTATGCATGGAGTCGGTAGCGTTCTCCTGGCATCCGCCAAACCCGATTTGTTCGTCGGACTGACAGATGGTGAAGCATGATTTATCACTCCAGATTACACATTTCCACTGCGCCAAAGTCCAATGGTGGCGAGCTTTACAACACTCCAGCTGACGCTTGGCATTGCGCATGGTGATTTTGGGCTTGTGTGCGGCTGCTCGGCTATGGAAGTTTCAAGCTCCCGACGAACAGTTATTGTATTGACGTTGCTTCCAGAGACAGTTTGTAAGTCGGGAGTGAGTGTTGCAACCGAGTGAAGCTAGGCGCTTCAGCACTCGGCACTGAGCTTGTGTTGGCCTACCACTTTGTGGTTGAGCCGTTGTTACTCCTAGACGTTTCCATTTCACAATAACAGCACTTACAGTTGACCGAGGCAGCTCTACCAGGGCAGAAATTTGACAAACTGACTTGTTGGAAAGATGTCATCCTATGACGGTGCCACGTTGAAAGTCACTGAGCTCTTCAGTAAGGACATTCTATTTATTTTACACCCCGTTTCTCCCCAATTACGGTCTTGTCTCATCGTTACAACCCCTCCCCCCAGCGGTCTCGGGAGAGGCGAAGGTAGAGTCCTGCGTCATCCAAAACATGACTTGTCAAACCGCGCTTCTCAACACACATCCGCTTAACCCGGAAACCAGCCGCACTAATGTGTCGGAGGAAACTCTGTTCAACTGATGACCGAAGTCAGCCCGGCCTGCCACAAGGAGTCGCTAGGGCGCGATGAGCCAAGTAAAGTCCCCCTGGCCAAACCCTCCCCTAACCCTGACGACACTGGGCCAATTGTGCGCCGCCCTATGGGACTCCCGGTCACAGCCTGGGATCGAACCCGGGTCTGTAGTGCCTTTGACCGCTGCACCACTCTGGAGGCCCAGTAAGGCCATTCCTCTGCCAATGTTTGTCTATGGAGATTGCATGTCTGTATGCTCAATTATATACACCTGTCAGCAACGGGTGTGTCTGAAATAGCTGCATCCACTCATTTGAAAGGGTGTCCATATTTTGTGGGTGAGTGGGCGGGCGGGCAGGCCGGCCTATCCTGCATTTGTGTTTTCACAAGAGTCAACTGTGATGAGTTTGACATGAGGGTAGTCGGTCTTCACCGCTGTCTCAGTTGGTGGTCCACACAGATCTCCATCTCTTCCCAACATAAATGTATACATTTACCGTTTCATTCCTTTAATCTCACAGACCGTAGATTCAGAGGGGTTGATAGTGTTACGGAGGAGTGCAAGCAAAGCCCAGAGTGATGGCTCTGTGCAACTCCGTTGTCTGTTTCTGTGTGTGCATCTCACTATCATCACACAGCAAAAAAAGTTAATAGCCGCTTTGAACTACCTCTCATGAATGTCTCCCTCCATCTCCTGTTCCCTCTGTCTCCTCTTTCTCTCCCTGTCTCTCTCGCTCCATTGAGTGTTAAGGTTTAGTTAAACTTCAATGCAGTTAAAGGTGAACAGTAGAAAGTGAAACGAATGACAAACAGCCAGAAAAATGCTTCCAAATGACACGTTTAACAAACAAAAACAATACAGGTGTTAACGTTAAGTTCACTGATGGGTACGGTCTCTCCTTTCTCCTTCTCCCTCTCTCCACCCTGCATGTCCCCCTCTCCCCGCCTCCTTGCCGCTCGCCTTCCCTAGCACTAGGGGTTCATTTTAAAGGCTCATGTTCATGCCGATCCTGCTTTTCTGTTGCAGGGATGGAACAAGTCACAATGAGCGACCGGTTCGATTGCGACAACTGCAAGGAGTCCCTGTACGGACGCAAGTACATCCAGGCAGACGGGGGAGAGGGGGACAACCCCTACTGCATCCCCTGTTACGACAGCCTGTTCGCCAACACCTGCGACGAGTGCAAGGAGCTAATCGGCCATGACGCCAGGGTAAGACTTTCATTTTGGCTCCACTAGTGGGTCATGTTCATTAGGGCATGCAATTCTAGTTGAGTCATTTTAACACTGCAAACTGTTGTTACATGGTAATGAGTGGTAGTTAGGGGTCGTATCTCGATAATTATGCATTCTGTATGCTAAATGAGGCAGTTGTCTTTCATGGTCTGAATGTGGCAGGGCAAGGTCTAGGCAAATTTAAGATGCCATTACAGAGGTTTTCCAACCAAGCTCAACTAGCCAGCCATGCCATGTCAGACCATGAAATGTTGTGTGAGGAAAATGTCTCCTTGTTTCCCACAATGAATGCAGTTTTAATATTTCCTTAATGGAAAACACAAACACGTGAAGTTGATAATTTGCTACAGTAAGAAGAGGGAGTGGATGCGAAGGGATAAGCATTGAGGGTGCGTGCTTGGCTAGCATACACACACACACACACTGACACACACACAGGAGTCCAATGAGTTATCATCGACACCCTCAAAAGCAGCGAACACACAGTAAAGCCTGTGTTTGTCTTCGACCACACAAACTGTTGCTTCTTCCCTGTCTGGAACTCACACACACACACACACACATTCTGTCTCCCATCTCTCCTCTTTCCCGTCTCCTCTCTTACCCGTCTCCTCTCTTACCCATCACCTCTCCCCTATTCCCTCTGTTCATAACCAGAAACCCCAGTGTTAGTTTGAGTTCTCCAGGTACTTGCAGTGTCAGGATGACCTGGGAGTCACCCAGAGTTGTTTTCATTACAGATCCAGAAACACTTTAAATTAGATGTATAATGCACTCTTTTCAGATAATTTACAATACTTGATCATTTGTCAATTTGGAACAGGTCACCAATGCAATTGTATTCAATGTACATGTGTAGCCAATAACTTCTACATAACATCCATTACATTGTGTGGCCTACATTACTGTACACTCCTTTCCAGGAAGTCCTAGGAATTTGTCTATAAATTGTCTTGAATAGAATTGTACTTTATTGTCAATCTTGCAATGGTAACCAGTGCAGTTTAGGGGTAAAGTGGCTTGCTCAATGGCACAACGGTTGTGGATGGTAGCTTTGATTATGATCTCGACTGTTGCCCTTGTTGTATCTCCAGGAGCTGTTCTACGAGGACAGGCACTACCACGAGCACTGTTTCCGTTGTTTCCGCTGTGACCGCTCGCTGGCGGACGAGCCCTTCACCAGCCAGGACGAGGCCCTGCTGTGCAACGACTGCTACTGCAACGAGTTCTCGTCCAAGTGTGTGGCCTGTGACAAGACTGTCATGCCAGGTACTGGGGGAGGCATGGAAACACTCTGCATGTAACACTGGAGGCTGGTGGAGGGAGAAATTGCTCATTGTGGGTGTAATGGAATGTAACTTTTCCATTCATTCCTTTCCAGCCATTACAACGAGCCCGTCCTCCAATTTTTAAAGTGACACCAGCCTCCAGTGACATGAACACACTCACTCCTAGCATATATATTTAACATAGGCTACACTACGCGACACAAGACTAACCATGATCTCCCCCACATCCTTGGAAATTTAGTCCTTGCGTCACCCTGTTCATAATTTCTGCAACTGAGTGTTTAAGATGGTCTGAATATATAAGCTACTGAACATGAAAAGCACATAGGCTTTGTTGTAAAAGCTTGGGATCTAGAGAAAAATCTTTGACAACAAAACATTTGCACTTAGCCAGGGAAAGAGAGAGCAAATGTCAGAGAGACAAAGAAAGAGTTAGCGAGTCAGCGCGGCCGGGGCAGAATGTGACCGAGTAATTGCCCGTTTTCCTTACTTGCTGTCTCTGAGCCAAATCCCAGTGCCTTGGAGAGCGGCCAGGTATCTGACGATAACGAGATAAGCCCGTAAACTATTTCAGCACCGCTGTATCTATCAGCCAAAACGAAAAGTCGTAAAACAGCAAGTGATTCCAGGAAGAGTGTGGTGGAAGGTGGTCTTTTGTTGTTGTGGTTACTTTTCTTTTAGTTTAGACAAAAATTCCCATTACTGTATTCAGTATGCATTGATGGTGTTGGATATCCGGGAACCCTCGTTCAGTAATGATGGCAAAGACAAACCTATCATGTTTCCTGGAAAATAATGACATGTTTTAGTGCCAACCAGATTGGGTATAGTGTATTATTCTTTGGTCTCACTTTATTTGGAAAAAAATTTTTTCTTTAATGAATCGGACGAGAGGGATTTCTCCAAACACCCGAACAGGCCCTCATCCCCGTCATTCGCAGGAGAAAGAGAAAGAGGTTTCGCAGAAGGAGATCGGGGTGCCTTGTGAGGATCCGGGCAACGAGTGGCTAATCTGCCTTTGCCATCGGTACTATTGGCCAACGTACAATGGCTGGATAATAAAGTGGCTGAACTAAAAGCACATATATCCTACCAACGGGACATTAAAAACTGTAGTATCTTGTGTTTCACCAAGTCGTGGCTGAACGGTGACATGAATAACATGCATCTGAATGGGCTATACACTGTATCGGCAGGATAGAACAGCAGCCTCTGGTAAGACCAGGCGTGACGGTCTATGTATATTTGTAAAAACTTGTCATACTCTAGCCACCCTAGTCATAGACTGTTCTCTCTGCTACCGCACGGCAAGCGGTACCGGAGCGCCAAGTCTAGTTCCAAGAGGCTTCTAAACAGATTCTACTCCCAAGCCATAAGACTCTTGAACATCTAATCAAATGGCTACCCAGACTATTTGCATCCCCCCTTACGCTGCTGCTACTCTGTTATTTATGCATAGTCACTAAAAACTCTACCTACATGTACTTACTGTTGAAGTCGGAAGTTTACATACATTTAGGTTGGAGTCATTAAAACTCCTATTTCAACCATTCCACACATTTCTTGTTAACAAACTATAGTTTTTGCAAGTCGGTTAGGACATATACTTTGTTCATGACACAAGTCATTTTTCCAACAATTGCTTACAGACATATTATTTCACTTATAATTCACTGTATCATAATTCCAGTGGGTCAGACGTTTACATACACTAAGTTGACTGCCTTTAAACAGCTTGGAAAATGTCAGAACATGATGTCATGGCTTTAGAAGTTTCTGATAGGCTAATTGACATAATTTGAGTCAATTGGAGGTGTACCCGTGGATGTATTTCAAGGCCTACCTTGAAACTCAGTGCCTCTTTGTTTGACATCAAGATTGTAGACCTCCACAAGTCTGGTTCATCCTTGGGAGAAATTTCCAAACGACTGAAGGTACCACGTTCATCTGTACAAACAATAGTACGTACGCAAGTATAAACACCATGGGCCCATCAGCCGTCATACCGCTCAGGAAGGAGACGCATTCTGTCTCCTAGAGATGAACGTACTTTGGTGCAAAAAGTGAACAGAACAACAGAAAAGGACCTTGTGAAGATGCTGGAGGAAACGGGTACAAAAGTATCTCTATCCACAGTAAAACGAGTCCTATATCGACAAAACCTGAAAGCCCGCTCAGCAAGGAAGTAGTCACTGCTCCAAAACCGGGTCTTCCAAATGGACAAGGACCCCAAGCATACTACTAAAGTTGTGGCAAAATGGCTTAAGGACAACAAAGTCAAGGTATTGGAGTGGCCATCACAAAGCCCTGACATCAATCCCATAGAAAAGGTGTGTGCGAGCAAGGAGGTCAGGAGGAATGGGCCAAAATTCACCCATCTTATTGTGGGAAGCTTGTGGAAGGCTATTCAGAATTATTACGAGTGAAAAAACTGAAAAACAGAGTTTTTAAATGTATTTGGCTAAGGTGTATGTAAACTTCCAACTTCAACTGTATTACCTCAATTACCTTGATTAACCGGTGCCCTCGCACATTGACTCTGTACAGGTACCCCCTGTATATAACCTCGCTATTGTTATTTTACTGCTGCTCTTTAAGTCTTTAAGCATTTCACTGTAAGGTCTACATCTTTTGTATTTGACGCATGTGACATACAATTTATTTGGATAGTCCAATACCAGTCAAAAGTTGTACACACCTACTCATTCAAGGGTTTTTATTTATTTGTACTATTTTCTACTTTGTAGAATAATAGTGAAGACATCAAAACTATGAAATAACACATGGAATCATGTAGTAACCAAAAGAAGTGTTAAACAAATCAAAATATATTTTATATTTGAGATACTTCAAAGTAGCCACCCTTTGCCTTGATGACAGCTTTGCACACTCTTGGTATTCTCTCAACCGGCTTCATGAGGTAGTCACCTGGAATGCATTTCAATTAACAGGTGTGCCTTGTTAAAAGTTAATTTGTGGATTTTCTTTCCTTCTTTAATGCGTTTGAGCCAATCAGTTGTGTTGTGACAAGGTAGGGTTGGTATACAGAAGATAGCCCTATCTGGTAAAAGCCCAAGTCCATATTATTGCATGAACAGCTCAAATAAGCAAAGAGAAATGACAGTCCATCATTACGTTAAGACATGAAGGTCAGTCAACCCAGAAAATTAAGATCTATTTTCATATGCAGTCACAAACACCATCAAGCGCCATGATACCTGGCTCTCATGAGGACAGCCAAAGGAAGGGAAGACCCAGAGTTGCCTCTGCTGCAGAGGAAAAGTTCGTTAGAGTTTCCAGTCTCAGAAATTGCAGCCCAAATAAATGCTTCACAGAGTTCAAGTAACAGACACAACTCAACATCAACTGTTCAGAGGAGACTGTGTGAATCAGCCTTTGTGGTCAAATTGCTGCAAAGAAGCCACTACACTACTAAAGGACACCAATAAGAAGAAGAGACTTGCTTGAGAAATGGACATTAGACTGGCGGAAATCTGTCCTTTGGTCTCATAAATCCAAATTTGAGATTTTTGGTTCCAACCGCTGTGTCTTTTGTGAGACGCAGAGTAGATGTATGGATGATCTCCAGATGTGTGGTTCCCACCATGACGCATGGGGGTGGAGGTGTGATGGTGCTTTGCTGGTGACACTGTCAGTGATTTAATTAGAGTTCAAGGCAAATTTAACCAGCATGGCTACCACAGCATTCTGCAGTGATACGCCATCCCATCTGGTTTGCGCTTAGTGGGACTATTATTTGTTTTTCCACAGGACAATGACCAAACACACCTCCAGGCTGTGTAAGGGCTATTTGACCAAGATGTAGTGCTGCATCAGATGACCTGGCCTCCACAATCACCCGACATCAAACCAATCGAGATCGTTTGGGATGACTTGGACCGCAAAGTGATGTAAAAGCAGCCAACAAGTGCTCAGCATATGTGGGAACCCCTTTAAGATGGTTGGAAAAGCGTTCCATATATTTTGATTTGGTTAACACTTTTTTTGGTTACTACATGATTCTATATGTTATTTCATAGTTTTGATGTCTTCACTATTATTGTACAATGTAGAAAATAGTACAAATAAATAAAAACCCTTGAATGAGTAGGTGTGTCCAAACTTTTGACTGGTACTGTAGATGTACAGATGGTCATACTATCTTTAGCATCTAGGGTTAGAATAATGGTTAGGCTAAAGGTTAATGTTAGTGGGTAGTTTGTTGAATTGTTGTTGACAGTTATTGAACATCTACTGAACATCTACAAACCATATATTGTACTTGGGAGTTGGGAATATCCAAATAAAGTGTTACCTATTATTCTGATGTTCGGTCAGTAGTGGCTTCTTGTCGAGGGTGGAGTTTTGCCCTGTTGGCTTCACTTGGTAAAGCTCAGGTGTCATTTTCCTTAGAACTCCAAACCAAACTTAAATCACCTCAAGAATACCCCCTAAGCCATTTTGAATGGAATCCTCAGTAGTACTCGGTCACTTAGATGGATCTGATAGAACAAGACCTGGGTTCAAATACTATTTGAAATCTGTCAAATACTTTAAGCATTTGCTTTAGCCTGCCTGGAATACCAGGTGGGTGGGGTTTGCACATTTCTGACTTTTCTATTGGTTCCATTGCAACAGGCAAGTTCAATCAAGCACATCTTTAAGTATGTGACATTGTTTCACAAAGTATTTGAACCCAGGTCTGGATTGAGCTACAGTAATGTCGGTTTCCAGGAATATTCAGCCAGGCGGGGAAGTGTTGTGCACTCTTGACAGGGCCTTTTCTTTTTGTTCTCACTCAATTTTCCCTTCAACAAAATATTTCTTCAACAGTGGGACATTCTGTTGCTATTATCGCTGTCAACTGCCATGCATCTTCTGACTTGGACCTTCTCTTTAGTTTTTTTTAATGCTTTTTACTTCAATATGGTCCTGTTGATCAATATTGATAAATACCTCCTTTCTCACTTCATTTTTCTCTCCGATCTCTACACTCCCAGGCACGAGGAAGTTGGAGTATGGTGGCTCCACATGGCACGAGGGCTGTTTTATCTGCCACAGCTGTGAGCAGCCCATCGGCTCTAAGTCATTCATCCCAGACAAGGATGAACACTACTGTGTGTCCTGCTATGAGGATAAGTTCGCCCCGCGCTGCACCCGCTGCAAAAAGGTCTGTGTGGAAATTTTCCCCAAATTCCCTCTTTGTTCGGCAGAATTATATCCCTGCTTATTCCTTATTTCCTGATTCTGGGAACCTAAGGAGTTGTGGCAAAAGCCTTAACAAAGAGTGTATCCATTTGGTATTTTTATTTTATTTTTTATCACATCTTTTGAGTGTGTTCCATTCTATCGTTTTGACTTGTGGTCTTTTGACTAACTAGGATGACCTTTGACCCTCTCTTCCCTCCAGGCCCTGGCTAAAGGGGGTGTGACATATCGGGATGAGCCATGGCACAAGGAGTGCTTTGTGTGTACGGGCTGCAAGGTGCAGCTGGCAGGGCAGCACTTCACCTCGCGTGAAGACAACCCCTACTGCCTCAAGTGCTTCGGCAGCCTATACTCTAAGAAGTGTGAGGCCTGCAGCAAGCCTATCACAGGTAGGGTCAAAGGTCATCGACAGCTATTATGACCCAGGAGCATGGGACAGTTGAGAAAGGCTGCTATAGACATGTATTTTTTTCTGAGGATGCAGGTTTACTGAGTAACTGTTGGCCATGTTCCAGGCTGCCTACATAGCAGTCACGCACCAATTCTCAAAAAGGATGGATAGCATGGCGTTCAATCATTGGTTATTTTTACTTGTGGCTACTGCATTGCAGATAATCTGGAACGTGGCCATTGAGTACACATGTTTATGTATGGGAGGAGACCTCAGTGGCTACTTGTTGGTTGTTAAATAACTATTTAAATGTCTAAAATAACACCTTCTTGTCTAGGTTTTGGCGGAGGGAAGTACATCTCGTTTGAGGAGCGCCAGTGGCACCAGCCCTGCTTCACCTGCACAGAGTGCTCTGTCTCTCTGGTGGGGGCAGGCTTCTTCCCCAATGGAGACCAGATCCTGTGTCGCGACTGCAACACCAATAGCAATCTATAGACTACACACACACACCGTATCGCCCCTCTCCTCACACACGCCCGCCTAGTTCAACCCCAGGGCCCCCCTCATCACTGCCATAGTTGTTAACACAGACCCACAGACTGCCTCTCAGGTCATACACACGCACACACACACACACACACACACACACACACACACACCTTGCTCACTAGACCACAGCTCAATCCCTCATCCTCCCCCTGTGTTTTCTGCTGCTTGCTGTCAAATACCAGAGCTAAGCATCAGGCTACTGAAGCACAGACACAGACAAAAATCAGCTAGACTAAAGTTGATCTAACTTGGCAGAGGCATGTTTTCATGACCAAATAGACCTATATTTCCTTCACCTGTATGTATGGGGTGACTTTTTGGTCGGATTATGTTTGGTTTAACAGAGGGAAAAGTATTGTCTTTGGACAGAACTGAACCGTTCTGAACGTTAGCTGGACAATTTGAAAATGATTAGTGGTGTCATTTGATGGATTGCCAATGGTCTACCAACCAAAAGAATGATGTACCAAAGAAATGTAATATCTGCCATCAAATAATTAACTGGTATTTGGGGGGGGCGTCGTCATGGATCCGAAATCACCGAAGAATTGAATTCCACTATCGCTACTCCAATGTTCTGTATTAGAGGCTGTAGCATTTTAATATGTGAGGATAACACTGACCAACATGCAAATAGTCCATCGAACATAGTTCGAAGTCATACTATTTTGATGTAGTTGCTATCTAGCCTGGAGAGGGGAGATCCACTCCAAGGCTTTCCTTCTCCACAGTAAGTCGTGACTATGTGAAAAAAAGGGTTATGTGCCTTAAAAAACGACATACTTTATATGGTATGTATTATCAAACCAAAGCGAAATGCTTCCAGCTATGCAAACTTGCTAGATTTTTGTATGAACGTATCACCGCTAATCAATGAAAGCGGCACTTTGTAAAGCAGCTACAGAACACTGATATTTACTACATTGTAAATATGTTATGCAAGTAAAGTATGTTCGAGTGATTCAATGCTGATAATTGCAGTTTTGTGCATATGACTGTTCTAAATGTCAATTAGGTTTCAAAGCAGTATTTGCTCTCATGCTTTAGTTGTTACTTACCCTATAGCCTTATCATGATTATTTGAAGAGAATAATATGTTGCGGTCATTTGTTTATGCAGTTGTCAAACACTGCTCCAGAAAGTGAATGTCTTTATAGTATACTAAAGAATATGTCCAAGAGATGTAAAAAAAAAAAAAGATAGATATTGAGAGAACGTGAAAAGAAAGATGGCTTGGTGGTGCTGGAGAAAACCAATGAAGTCAGTTAAGGCATAAGTGAAATGCTGTCATGTATTTGCACTATGGCTAAAATATTCCCCTTGTTCCCATAGTCTGTGAACATACAATCGCAACTCAAGCATTTATATATGGAGCAACACCTAAACCACTCTGCCTTTTTTAACAACTATTGTTTACTTTTTTCCATGTTGACACTTATCTATGATATTTTTCATTAAGCTTATTTCCTTTTTTTTTGCCTTTTTGTATTTAATCTTTCTGTTACTATCGCTGTTGTTTGATAATGAATGGGCTAGTCCCAAAGAAGCTGAGCTGCATTTCATCAACTAAGTGGTATGCATGTCTTTGTCATTACCAGACATGGGTTCAAATCCTATTTGAAATCATTTCAAATACTTTATCTGGGCTTGATTGAGCTTGCCTGGCCCAATGGAACCAATGGAATAGTGGCAAAACTGCAAACCTCATCCATTTGCACTTCAGGCAGTCTAGGGCAAATGCTACAAGTATTTGGGAGATTTCAAATAGTATTTGAACTCAAATCTGGTCATTACTTGTTTGCCTAAAAATGTATATTGATTATTGCTGTTGAGATTGTCACTTATAGAAAAAAAAATTAAAAAAATATCTTTATT
The DNA here is from genome assembly GCF_018296145.1 of Oncorhynchus tshawytscha. Taxonomy (NCBI): domain Eukaryota; kingdom Metazoa; phylum Chordata; class Actinopteri; order Salmoniformes; family Salmonidae; genus Oncorhynchus; species Oncorhynchus tshawytscha. The sequence continues at coordinate 23,727,099 of NC_056431.1, forward strand.
TCATTATTTTGAGCTTTGATGCTGGCAAGTCAGAGTTGGCAAATGTGCTTTTCATGATTCTAAAAAAGATGGAGAAACACACCTGTGTGATGGAAGAGTTGATTCAAATCAGTTGAAAATGTATACTGTTAAATTTGTATGACCTGTTTATAAAATGTTATTAAAGAAATCTTAATTGAAACTTAGTAACTTTCATTTAAAAATAAAAAAGTTTAGTCGGAAACCAGATGTTTAAGACTTAGTTATAGTGAAACACCTCAAAGTTATATTTTGGTCTTTTAGTAGTGAATCTAGCTCTTTATGCTCTTAGCGGTTCAACTCTACCATCTCAAGACAGGTATTCGGTATGAAATACACTCGCTTTCTATATGAGTTGGTGGTGCCACCACAAAGCTTAATATAAAACCAGGTGACAGCAATGGTCTTGGTAAGTGGAGTGTGCCAAATATATTGCATGATGCTTCCTTGACTAGACTACTGACGTTACACAAAATTCAAAAGGATGTAAGGCACATTTCCGCATATGGCCAAATTGAACGTTTTTCCTTACTGTTTCATACACGTACTGTATGTGCTTATACGAATACATTAAACATGTAGGCTAAGAGGATTATGTTTATATTTGTAGCTACAGCCATCATAAGAAATAGATGACAATGGTGGTCATGTCAACTAGTTGGCGCAGTCCGAATTAAGTTGGCTCATAGTTCAATTATTGTGAGTTCTAATTCCACATGGGCCTGTATTTGCAATGTTCATCCCATGCCAACACAATTCTAATTCTCAAAAGTGAAAGCATACCTGTGAGATGGGTAGTAGTTGTAGGTTTTTATAAAGTACCCAAGACCAATCTGTGAGTTAATTTGATCATTGGAAAAAGAGGGACTGTGTAAATACTGCAATACAGGTTGGATTGAATTGAATTGAGCCCATCTTCATTGCAGTTTTCTTCCCAGCACAATACTACAATAAATGTGAGTCCACATATCAAAGATTTGTCTGTGTGCCATATGGGGGATTTGAACTTACTCTGCCAGTGGCAATAGATGTCAGGAACTCAGCACCTTGCCATGTAAACTAACTGTCCACAGCCATATCTAGTTCCGATGCACATTATTTTATTATCAGAACGTGCCAGTGGACCTCTGGTAAGTATGCTTTAGTGAAAAAGTGTTGGAATTAGGTACAACTAAATTTACCCACCCCCCAAAAATGAATATTTATGCGCAATTCCCGCCACCCACAACTTCTCACCTGAATGCATTTTTTGTATTTATTTGAAGGGGTTGGGTAAAGGCTCTAATTGGGATTGAGAGTTTCCATAATGTGTGGGTTTATGTTGTGCTAGTGATCTTGTACTGTATACAGTAAGTCATCCAGTTCGGCACTTGTTTGTGCAACTAGCTTTAGACAGTCAATGTATGTAATTCAAATTATATTTTTCTGGCAGTATAGTACATGTCCAGATTCCTACTTCTTTGTTGGCTGAGGTTCAGTGTAACCCAACCACTGGAAGCCTCTAAGCCTGATTCCGTATATAACACAAGGGTGTAGTAACTACACATCTTTGCTATGACAGTGTGTGTATGTATGTGTGTTTATGCTGAGTAGGCCATTTCATCGCCTTGATAAAGCCCACAGGCCAATAACAAACAGACCGCCAAATACTCTCTCCTGTGGGCATTGGTTCAATGTCTTTCTCTCTCCCTCCCGCCTTTCAGATTTTTTCACCAAAAAAGGAAATGGAAAACTTCGCTCATGGGAGGAGAGGAGGACTGGAGGGAGGGAGTGAAAGAGGGAGGATGAGCACATCTGGAGCTGCTCCATGGTAACCTTCACTCAGGGCCAGTTGCACAGACATGGTCCCTCAGATTTATGGGAAGATGATTCGGGTAGTGAGGTGAGGGCTGATCGGAGGGGTCAGAGCAAGCCCATATGACTGAACCATCTCAGAAACAGACATGGGATGAAGTTGTTTACATAGAAGCTGACCTTAAACATGGTATAGGCTACACAAGACTCTCGGGCTCTAAGAAGTTAGACTATATTTGTATTGACTGAAAGTGGCAGGGATGGATTTTTTTTTTAAACGCAATCTAGCAGGGAATTTAAAAAAAGATTCAGAGTAGTGTGGTATTAGTATATTGTATGCCTTTTTCTATAGTGATGACCTTATCCACATCGACGGGACCGCAGTGGAGAAGTTCCTCGGCGTACACATCCCTGACAATCTGAAATGGTCCACCCACACAGACAGTTGTGAAGAAGGCGCAACAGCGCCTCTTCAACCTCAGGAGGCTGAAGAAATTCAGCTTGTCTCCTAAGACCCTCACAATTTTTTACAGATGCACAATTGAGAGCATCCTGTCATCAAGGACAGCAACCACCCGAGCCACTGCCTGTTCACCCCGCAGCTTACGTCTTAAGGCCGTCAGACTGTTAAATAGCCATCACTAGCTGGCTACCACCCGGTTACCCAACCCTGCACCTTAGAGGCTGCTGCTCTATGTACATAGACCTGGAATCACTGGTCACTTTAATAATGGAACACTAGTTTAACACTAATAATGTTTACACACTGTTTTATTCATTTCATATGTATATATTGTATTCTACTGTATTTTAGTCAATGCCACTCCGATATTGCTCATCCTAATATTTATATATTTCTTCATTCCATGCTTTTACTTTAGATTTGTGTGTTCTTGTTGTGAATTGTTAGACCAATACACTTTGATTTGATATGTCGGCTCATTTGGAAATGACCTTCGCATTTCTATCGCGATATCTGTAATACTTCAGCGGAACAGATTGAATAGAGCCCTTAGTGGCCCAAGAATACACACTATCTGTTGAGTCTCGTGCAGTGTCTCTCAAGCTAAAACATACAATCTCTAAATTCCATGTCACAAGTGCTATAAGAGAAACCATCAAATGTATCCCACACTGGGCCTCAAGTTGAAGTCGGGCTGAATTTAGGTCAGTGTCTGGATCCTAACTTGAGATAGTTGTGGACAATTGAAATTTCCGGGCAAATAAAATCAAAATAAATCCAAAAACAGACAGTAAAATAGACTATTGCCATTTAGCAACCACCCAGATGCTTACAAACAACCTTGGCCTTCCTAATATTGTCTACAGTTGTTTTTAAATGGTTCACAGTAGCTGACAGATGCCAAACCTGACACAATTCAGGTTTGGCATCTGTATACTGTAAAGGCTAAGCTCCCCACCTGCGACTTGAAAATGCAATCCTCTGGCAAACAATCGCCATTTTTCTTTACCGCACCTATTACCAACATGTTCAATTAGGAAGGTTTTCTTGGAAATAGAATTGTGGAATCACAATGAATGTCTGGTATCTAGCCACAACTGGCAAATGAGAGAATACCACATACTCTCAAGGTTTCTACCACAAACAGGAATTGGGAAGAGCACAAAAACACATCTCTTATCTGTGTCTCCCTTCCATTGAATTTGTTTGCCATCCCTTTCTCAGTTCCAAGCCGAATCATCCTTGCACAGTAAACAACTCTGGACAAACATCTAATAATGCAGAGAGTTGATGTTGCATAGGCATGATAAACTACAGTATGGGCTTTCACTTGGCTCTACCTTTATTTAACTAGGCAATTCAGTTAAGAACAAATCCTTATTTTCAATGACAGCCTAACTGCCTGTTCAGCAGCAGAACAACAGATTTGTCAACTCAGGGATTTGAACTTGTAACCTTTCAGTTACTAGTCCAACACTCTAACCACTAAGCTACCCTGCCACCCAAGGTTTATTTTCTTAATTAAAAATGTCCATTAGAAAATGGCACACGCATCCACGCTACTCAGAAGTCCTTAGTTTCTGACAAAAGACGTTAGCTACAGTATCTGACTTAACATACACAGTTTGACTGACCGATAAGCAAACAGGACAACCATGAGTGGAAAGGAAATAGTAACTAATGCATATTTAGGCTGTGAGGCCAGCAAGAATAACAAAGTAGTCATGACATTACTTTAGTTTCTCACTCAAACATACTGACAAGCTTTGTCATTCAAGACTGCCTGACAATTTGTTTATTTCCAATCTTTAATTTCCACTGATGTGGAGAAAGGAATGACAGTTAAGAAAATAATATGATGCCTCTGACTCAATGTCCAGAATATTTCTCCCAAAATATTTTATCTTTAACAAACTAGATTTTTTTTTTTCCTTCTTAAAACTCTAAGCTTTGGTGGGGGTACTAAAATAACATATGGAATGTATTTAATATGGTCATTTAGCTATGAGTGTCATGCGGAACGGAACAGGTGAACCCAAGAGCAGACTCAGATGGGGAGACTGGGAGGAGGTAACCAAGGTATTTATTGAAACACGGGGGGGATTGAGCGCAGGCCAGGGAAGCTCAGGCGGGTTGCCAGAAACCAGGTGCGGAGGCTGAGGCTGGAGTGAGAGATGTTGGGACAGGGTAAGCAGGTCCGGAGGGGAATCCAAGGGAAGGTAGAGTGGGGAATCCAGGACAGAGTAGGAGGACTGTCGAGAAGTCGGACTGGAGACAGGGACCAGAGTCAGAGCGGGCAGAACTGTAGCGGAGAGGAAAACAGCGTCAGGCAAGGGAAACCAGGCACAACAGGAACAAACGGCTAGAAACATGGACTGACTGGACAAAGATTATAATCTGGCAGTGTGGAAGTGGCAGGACTGAGTATTTGTAGAGGTCTTGATTATGGAACAGGTTGCAGCTGGTGGGGATCTGCTCTGTCTCTGCCCACACAATCACACACACAGAGGGAGAGAGCACTGAGGAAGTGGCGGCAGGTCGGAGACACCAGATGACCACTAGAGGGTGTGGCAGGAGCAGATGAGTTTTTATTTTAGGGCCCCTTTAGGTGTAATTTTTATTTTAAATGTATTTGATAAATATTGATTTAGGCCTTTACTAATATAGCCCAGAGAAAAGCATTGAATAACACATTCATAAATGGCAAAAAAAAGTCAGTCAAAAAAGAAATCATAAGAAACAAGGTTTGGAAGTGTTTGTCCTACTGTATATCTAAGAGATATAGTAAAGCTCAGGAAATGTTTTTTTACTTATTAATTTTTTTCACATTCACCCCTTTTTTGGCTCGGCACAAAATGCCTTCATACTTTCATTCATTAGTTTTTTTACCGGTTACGGTTAACTTCAGATGAGTCCTGTGACATAGAGCAGAACGGAGAACACCATCGTGTTTGTGAGAATCTCTCCTTTCCACATTAGTGCTTAGGTCAAACCGTTCGGACGCTACAGACATTTTCGTGAGAAGACTGATTTTTTTTTCGGGATGTCTCCTGGTCTGACAAACACTGCTCTAGCTCTGTCACCTTTCACCGCAGGTGCGGAAGTGCGACACAGGTGGATGCGGTGGATTGAGATGCAAACAATGCAAAAACATACAATGCACCGGTGCGTCAATCGACTCTAGGGGGTTTACACAAAGGCAGTCTATTGCTCCACATCTCCAGCTAATGCACGTCTGGTGCACATGTGAGTTTCATCCCACTAATAATTATGCTCATCGCACTTCCAGCACGTGGCACAAAATCCTTTCCCCGACAATAAAGGGCATAACGGGTTATTATAAAGTCCATAAAAGTAGGAGGGAGGCTTGATTTGACACTAGTTCCAGTGATCCTCAGGCCTTACAGGAAGTGGGGTCCATAAAGCCAGCTGTATAGGGTAATAACAGGCTCCATGTTGTTCCCACATGGCCTTTCCCATTCTCATTATACTAGACCTAGAGGATCAAGTCTGCCGATTACCGGACCAGTTAACAGAGGCAGAAAAACCAAATGACTGGTTGAATAGTGTAATAATTGTTTATTATTAGTTTATAAATATGCATTTGTAAATACAAATACAGAGTGAAACTTCATACTATAGTTGTAGTGTTTCAACCACAGAAATGGAATGAGCATTTGAGGAGATTTCCCCCCTCAATTTGGATTTGTTGTAAGTGTAACACTAGGGTAACACAATTGTCGTTATTCAGAAGCAGAAAACATTAACCTACTAAGAAACCTGTCGAAGAATAATAGCTCTGACTCATAGACACGTTATCTCACTCTCATGATGAATCATCCACTAGGTGGACACATTTGAGATTCTGAGAGCAGATCTCCAACAGCAAATTGAATGAAAAAGCTTTTTCTTTTATAAGCTGCTGCATTGTTGAAACGGGTGGTTTCATGGAAGACTGATAAAAGTAGAAAGTAGGAACCAAAGCGTGTTATACTCAAGAGGAGGGGAGGGGACATACAGTGCCTTGCGAAAGTATTCGGCCCCCTTGAATTTTGCGACCTTTTGCCACATTTCAGGCTTCAAACATAAAGATATAAAACTGTATTTTTTTGTGAAGAATCAACAACAAGTGGGACACAATCATGAAGTGGAATGACATTTATTGGATATTTCTAACTTTTTTAACAAATCAAAAACTGAAAAATTGGGCGTGCAAAATTATTCAGTCCCCTTAAGTTAATACTTTGTAGCGCCACCTTTTGCTGCGATTACAGCTGTAAGTCACTTGGGGTATGTCTCTATCAGTTTTGCACATCGGGACACTGAAATTTTTTCCCATTCCTCTTTGCAAAACAGCTCGAGCTCAGTGAGGTTGGATGGAGAGCATTTGTGAACAGCAGTTTTCAGTTCTTTCCACAGATCCTCGATTGTATTCAGGTCTGGACTTTGACTTGGCCATTCTAACACCTGGATATGTTTATTTTTGAACCATTCCATTGTAGATTTTGCTTTATGTTTTGGATCATTGTCTTGTTGGAAGACAAATCTCCGTCCCAGTCTCAGGTCTTTTGCAGACTCCATCAGGTTTTCTTCCAGAATGGTCCTGTATTTGGCTCCATCCATCTTCCCATCTATTTTAACCATCTTCCCTGTCCCTGCTGAAGAAAAGCAGGCCCAAACCATGATGCTGCCACCACCATGTTTGACAGTGGGGATGGTGTGGTCAGGGTGATGAGCTGTGTTGCTTTTACGCCAAACATAACGTTTTGCATTGTTGCCAAAAAGTTCAATTTTGGTTTCATCTGACCAGAGCACCTTCTTCCACATGTTTGGTGTGTCTCCCAAGTGGCTTGTGGCAAACTTTAAAATACACTTTTTATGGATATCTTTAAGAAATGGCTTTCTTCTTGCCACTCTTCCATAAAGGCCAGATTTGTGCAATATACGACTGATTGTTGTCCTATGGACAGAGTCTCCCACCTCAGCTGTAGATCTCTGCAGTTCATCCAGAGTGATCATGGGCCTCTTGGCTGCATCTCTGATCAGTCTTCTCCTTGTATGAGCTGAAAGTTTAGAGGGACGGCCAGGTCTTGGTAGATTTGCAGTGGTCTGATACTCCTTCCATTTCAATATTATCGCTTGCACAGTGCTCCTTGGGATGTTTAAAGCTTGGGAAATCTTTTTGTATCCAAATCCGGCTTTAAACTTCTTCACAACAGTATCTCGGACCTGCCTGGTGTGTTCCTTGTTCTTCATGATGCTCTCTGCGCTTTTAACGGACCTATGAGACTATCACAGTGCAGGTGCATTTATACGGAGACTTGATTACACACAGGTGGATTGTATTTATCATCATTAGTCATTTAGGTCAACATTGGATCATTCAGAGATCCTCACTGAACTTCTGGAGAGAGTTTGCTGCACTGAAAGTAAAGGGGCTGAATAATTTTGCACGCCCAATTTTTCAGTTTTTGATTTGTTAAAAAAGTTAGAAATATCCAATAAATGTCATTCCACTTCATGATTGTGTCCCACTTGTTGTTGATTCTTCACAAAAAAATACAGTTTTATATCTTTATGTTTGAAGCCTGAAATGTAGCAAAAGGTCGCAAAGTTCAAGGGGGCTGAATACTTTCGCAAGGCACTGTAATTAAAGTCACACAGGAATTACACAGATCAGCATCTACACAGCAGCCATTCTTTGCATATTATTTTGGCTCATTTGAAGGGAGACACTTTCAGAGATGAAAATCACACCATTCACACTTAACACTGGAATTGGAGAAGTAGTATTCTGATAGACAGTCGCAAGTCAGGCATGACGGATAAACCAGTCTTGTCAAGACATTTCGTTTATTTAGTCTGTTCCGAGAATTCACACATACAGACAGAAATTTATTTTTTAGCTCTTAAAGATAACTTCCACCAATATTTCTTTACCCAAGCAGACAGAAGCCTGATTGCTGTAATGCCATTAGCCTGTAGCCATTAGTCTTATTAGCTACAAAACTGCTAAGCCAAAAACTTCTATTCTAACTTCTGTTCTATTTAACAGACAGAAGACTGTCAGATCATTGGCTGTTTGAGGCAGTACTAATGATCAAAGGACAGTGGTTAAGTGTTTGGCTTGTGAACCTTTAAGGCCTACACATTGACACTGTGAACAAGAGTCCATGTGGGGGAAAGTATGGGATCATGGCCAGTTGCTAAAATCAAAAATGGAGGACAATCATAAACTACTGTCTTCTCATTGCTCATGGACCAGTTGGTCAATAGTGAAGTCTGTTGATGCCTACAGTACCCATATGGCTGTTCTAATATGGACACCGTACCAGTGTCAATTTCTCCTGTGATACTCGATGACTGACGATGACGTAATCTGAAAACCTCAATCTGTCCAGCCACTCAAACAGCTGCCTTTCTCTCAGTAGTAACTCCTCGCTTTGCCCTGTGTGAAGTCTGCACAATGTCTAGACAAGCACACCTAAAGATTAGTCACTGAGATGGTGTTACTAAATGTGTCTGTAATGTGCCCTGAAACAAACTATAAAAATTGAGGCCATAAATTATGCCATGGCTCCTCCTGATGCTGGGCCTAGGGGAAGGGCCATGGAATGTGATGAGATGACACCATCACCATCTGATCTGACACACTTGTGTCCCCGGCAGCACTGAGGCCACCTGCCATTCCTGATCCAGAAACAGACAGCGCTATGAGAACAAATGGGATGGGCCATTTCACCCAAGCATTTGAGTCAGCAAATGCTCACACAAGTTTGTAGTAAATGTCATGATGTCATCAACTACTTGTTTAGATACCAGTAAACAAGATAACATCAGTGTTAACAACTTTTTATTATGTTTTAATTGAACTAGGCAAGCCAGTTAAGAACAAATTCTTATTTACAATGACAGCCTACCAGGGAACAGTGGGTTAACTGCCTTGTTCAGGGGCAGAACAAGATATTTTTGACCTTGTCAGCTCAGGGAGTCGATCCAGCAACCTTTTGGTTACTGGCCCAATGCTCTAACCACTAGACTACCTGCCGTGTTAATACCAATGCAAGAATAACTTTGCAATAAAAGCATTATAACCTGTATTGGTTCAACTGAGAGGTGGAATATTAAAGCAAAAAGCTGAGCACACATGAGAGAAACTTTGTTTGATTGCCAAAAGATGACTTGAAGAAAACCTCAAAGCTGTCTCCTTATGATAAGTCAGGGTTTGTTAGTGATCATTTTTGGCATTAGGGTCTGCTATACAAATTGATGGAAAGTGGTGTTGGGGGGAAAAACATTCAACATGATAAAATCCATGTAGACAAACAAGAAGTGTGTGGTTAAAATGGGCAAAAAACACACATTTCTTCCCACAGGGCCATGGGGTGAGACAAGGATGCAGCATAAGCCCCACCCTCTTCAACATATATATCAACAAATTGGCAAGGTCACTAGAACAGTCTGCAGCACCCAGCCTCATCCTGCTAGAATCTGAAGTCAAATGTCTACTGTTTGCTGATGATCTGGTGCTTCAGTCCCCAACCAAAGACGGCCTACAGCAGCACCTACAGTTGACGTTGGAAGTTTACATACACTTAGGTTGGAGTCATTAAAACTCATTTTTCAACAACTCCACTCTCACGTCCTGACCATAGAGAGTCCTTATTTTCTATAGTGGAGTAGGTCAGGGCGTGACTGGGGGTTTATTATTTCTATGTGGGTGTTCTAGTTTTCATGTTTCCATGTTTCTATGTAGTTTATTATTTTTTGCTAAGTTTCACTGTTAATAAATTATGTGGAACTCAACATTCGCTGCGCCTTGGTCCGTTTCTACAAACGATCGTGACATCCACAAATATCTTGTTAACTAACTATAGTTTTGGCAAGTCGGTTAGGACATTTACTAGTAATTTTTCCCAATTTTTTTTACAGATTATTTCACTTATAATTCACTGTATCACAATTCCAGTGGGTCAGATGTTTACATACACTAATTGACTGTGCCTTTAAACAGCTTGGAAAATTCCAGAAAATGATGTCATGGCTTTATAAGATTCTGATAGGCTAATTGACATAATTTGAGTCAATTGGAGGTGTACCTGTGGATGTACATCAAGGCCTACCTTCTAACTCAGTGCGTCTTTGCTTGACTTCATGGGAAAATCAAAAGAAATCAGCCAAGACCTCAGAAAAAAAATTGTAGACCTCCACAAGTCTGGTTCATCCTTGGGAGCAATTTACAAACAACTGAAGGTACCACATTCATATGTACAAACAATAGTACTGTCACGACTTCCACCGAAGTCATTTCCCCTCCTTGTTCGGGCGGTGTTCGGCATCACTCGTCTTCTAGCCATCGTCGATCCACTTTTCATGTTCCATTTGTTTTGTCTTGTTTTCCTACACACTTGGTTTCCATTTCCCTCATTAAGCATTGTGTATTTAACCCTCTGTACCCCCATGTCCTTGTGTGGAATTGTTTGTTTGTAAGTGTTTGTGCATTATGTTACTGGAGCTCGTCGGGTTTTGTACCCATGTAGGTTCTTTTTTTATTGCCGTTGGTTTTGAAATTAAACTGCTCCAGCTATTACCTATTTCTGCTCTCCTGCACCTGACTTCACTGACACCAGTTCCGCAACCCTTACAAGTACACAAGTATAAACACCATGGGACCATGCAGCCGTCATACCGCTCAGGAAGGAGACGCGTTCTGTCTCCTAGAGATGAACGTACTTTGGTGCAAAAACAGCAAAGGACCTTGTGAAGATGCTGGAGGAAACGGGTACAAAAGTATCTATATCCGCTTAGCAAGGAAGAAGCCACTGCTCCAAAACCGCCATAAAAAAGCCAGACTACGGTTTGCAACTGCACATGGGGACAAATATCGTACTTTCTGGAGAAATGTCCTCTGGTCTGATGAAACAAAAATAGAACTGTTTGGCCATAATGACCATCGTTATGTTTGGAGGAAAAAGGGGGAGGCTTACAAGCTGAAGAACACCATCCCAACCGTGAAGCATCGGGGTGGCAGCATCATATCATTGGGGTGCTTTGCTGCAGGAGGGACTGATGCACTGGATATATTGATGCAACATCTCAAGACATCAGTCAGGAAATTAAAACTTGGTTGCAAATGGATCTTCCAAAAATGGACAATGACCCCAAGCAAAGTTGTGGCAAAATGGCTTAAAATGGCTTAAGGACAACAAAGTCAAGGTATTGGAGTGGTCATCACAAAGCCCTGACCTCAATCCTATAGAACATTTGTGGGCAGAACTGATAAAGCGTGTGCAAGAAAGGAGGCTTACAAACCTGACTCAGTTACACTAGCTCTGTCAGGAGGAATGGGACAAAATTCATCCAAATTATTGTGGGTAGCTTGTGGAAGGCTACCCGAAACATTTGACCCAAGTTAAACAACTTCAAGGCAATGCTACCAAATACTAATTGAGTGTATGTAAACTTCTGAACCACTGGGAATGTGATGAAAGAAATAAAAGCTGATCAGTCTCCCTACTATTATTCTGACATTTCACATTCTTAAAATAAAGTGGTGATCCTAACTGACCTACGACAGGGATTTATTACTAGGATTAAATGTCAGGAATTGTGAAAACTGAGTTTAAATGAATTTTGCTAAGGTGTATGTAAACTTCCGACTTCAACCATAGATCTTCTGCACAGATTCTGTCAGACCTGGGCTCTGACAGTAAATCTCCAAATAAGGTCCAGTTGCCAGGACCACAAATATAAATTCCATCTAGACACCGTTGCCCTAGAGCACACACAAAACTATACATATCTCGGCCTAAACATCAGCACCACAGGTAACTTCCACAAAGCTGTGAACGAGCTGAGAGACAAGGCAAGAAGGGCCTTCTATGCCATTAAAAGGAACATAACATTCAACATACCAATTAGGATCTGGCTAAAAATACTTGAATCAGTTAAAGAACTTTGACTCACCAAACAATAATTCACAAAATGGACAAACACCAAATTGAGACTCTGCATGCAGAATTCTGCAAAAATATCCTCTGTGTACAATATAAAACACCAAATAATGCATGCAGAGCAGAATTAGGCCGATATCCCCTAATAATCAAAATCCAGAAATGAGCCTTTAAATTTTACAACCGCCTAAAAGGAAGCGATTCCCAAACCTTCCATAACAAAGCCATCACTTACAGAGAGATTAACCTAGAGAAGAGTCCCCTAAGCAAGCTGGTACTGGGGACTCTGTTCACAAACACAAACAGACGCCACAGAGCCCCAGGACAGCAACACAATTAGACCCAACCAAATCATGAGAAAACAAAAAGACAATTATTTGACACATTGGAAAGAATTAACAATTAACAATAAAACTGAACTAGAATGCCATTTGGCCATAAACAGAGAGTACACCGTGGCAGAATACCTGACCACTGTGAGTGACACAAACTTAAGGAAAGCTTTGACTATGTTCAGACTCAGTGAGCATAGCCTTGCTATTGAGAAAGGCTGCCGTAGGCAGACCTGGCTCTCAAGAGAAGACAGGCTATGTGCACGATGCCCACACAATTAGGTGGAAACTGCACTTCCTAACCTCCTGCCAAATGTATGACAATATTAGAGACATATATTTTCCTCAGATTACACAGATACACAAAGAATTTGAAAACAAACCCAATTTTGGTAAACTCCCATATCTATTGGGTGAAATACCACAGCGTGTGTCACGTCCTGACCTTAGTTCCTTTTTGTGCCTCTGTTTTAGTTTGGTCAGGGCGTGAGTTGGGGTGGGCATTCAATATTTTTGTACTATGTTTTGTATTTCTGCTTTTGGCCTGGTATGGTTCCCAATCAGAGGCAGCAGTCAATCGTTGTCTCTGATTGAGAACCATACTTAGGGAGCCTGTGTTCCCACTATGATTTGTGGGTAATTGTTTTCTGTTTTGTGTATTCACCTGACAGAACTGTTTAGTTTCTTCCTTTCACTTTGTTATTTTGTTTCGTGTGTTCAGTCTAATAAATAATTAACATGGTCACTTACCACGCTGCATATTGGTCCGATCCTTCCTACTCCTCCTCAGAGGGCGAAGAGATTCGTTACAGAACTACCTACCACAACCCGGACCAAGCAGCGTGGTAACCAGGAGCAGAGGGTTCTGGACTCATGGACATGGGAGGAGATTTTGGACGGTAAGGGACCCTGGGCACAGGCTGGGGAATATCTCCGCCCCTTGGAAGAGCTGGAGGCAGCCAAAGCCGAGCGGCGGCATTATGAGGAGTTAGCCAGGAGAGCGGAGACAGCAGGTAAAGGGAGCCAGCGCTTTGAGGGAACACGGCTGGCAAGGAAGCCCGAGAGGCAGCCTCAAAAAGTTCTTGGGAGGAGGCACACAGGGAGTGTGGCTAAGTCAGGTAGGAGACCTGACCCAACTCCCCGTGCTTACCGTGGCGAGAGGTGGACCGGGCAGACACCGTGTTATACCGTGAGGCGCATGGTGTCCCCAGTGCGCAGGCATAGCCCAGTGCGCTACATCCCAGCCCATCGTATCGGCCGGGCTAGAGTGGGCATCGAGCCAGGAGCAATGAAGCCGGCTCAGCGCATCTGGTCTCCAGTGCGTCTCCTCGGCCCGGGTTATATGGCACCTGCCCTACGCACGGTGTCTCCGCTTCGCCAGCACAGCCCAGTGCGGTCTGTTCCACCCCGCCGCACTTGCTGGGCTATGGGGAGTATCCAGCCAGGACAGGTTGTGCAGGCTCGGTGCTCGAGACATCTAGTGCGCCTCCACGGTCCGGTCCATCCGGTGCCTCCTCCACGCACCAGGCCTCCTGTGGCAGCCCCACGCACCAGGCTGTCTCTCCGTCTTCTCCCTCCAGAGTCTCCCTCCTGTCCATCGCTTCCAGAGTCTCCCTCCTGTCCAGCGCTTCCAGAATCTCCCTCCTGTCCAGCGCTTCCAGAGTCCCCCTACTGTCCAGCGCTGCCAGAGACGCCCGTCAGTCAGGAGCTGCCGGAGCCGCCCGTCAGTCAGGAGCTGCCGGAGCCGCCCGTCAGTCAGGAGCTGCCGGAGACGCCCGTCAGTCAGGAGCTGCCAGAGACGCCCGTCAGTCAGGAGCTGCCAGAGCCGCCCGTCAGTCAGGAGCTGCCGGAGCCGCCCGTCAGTCAGCAGCTGCCAGAGACGTCCGTCAGTCAGGAGCTGCCTTCACGCCGGCGCTGCCGGAGTCTCCCACCTGTCCGGCGCTGCCGGAATGTCCCGTCTATTCGGGTCTGTTTTAGTTTGGTCAGGGCGTGAGTTGGGGTGGGCATTCAATGTTTTTGTTCTATGTTTTGTATTTCTGCCATCACAGCAGCAAGATTTGTGAACTGTTGTCACAAGAAAAGGGCAACCCATATTTATGTTTATTTATTTTCCCTTTTGTACTTGAACTATTTGCACATATTATGACATTTGTAATGTCTTTATTCTTTTTCAACTTGTGTGAGTGTAATGTTTACTGTTCATTTTTATTGTTTATTTAACTTTAGTTTATGATCTATTTCACTTGCTTTGGAAATGTTAACATATATTTCCCATGCCAATAAAGCCCTTTAATTGATTTGAGAGGAGAGAGAGAGGGAGAGGAGGAGAGAGAGAGGGATATTTGGGTTAAGGTGAACAACATTACTACTGTACTACATCACAAATGCAAGGTTGAACGGTCAGAAAAAAACGGCAACAAAAAATATTAAACGCAAGGTTGTGTGAAAGTGACAAAGCAACGATCTGTCAAAACAGAGGAACTGGAACTGGTGTTGTCCTCAATGAGTGAATGTCAGACAATAACAAGCAATTTAGAAATTGGCTAGTACAATCTGGCGGAAAGGCAAGATTATATGGTTGTCGCACTCTACACAATGGTGACTTAATTGTACTGTGTGCTTACTGGGAGACAAAAGGAGACTTGGAGACACAGCGGGAGACACAGCGGGAGACACAGCGGGAGACACAGCGGGGTGTTGTCAAAACTCACTGAGTTTAGATGAAAAAAAGTCAAAACAGCATAAAAAGATGACCTTTGAGGAGCCTGATCCTAGATCTGTTTGTGCTGTCTTGCCCACTCCTATGGTCAATGTCATGCCAATGACCATAGAAGTTGGCAAGACACACAAACAGATCTAGGATCATGCTAGCTTAGGAGTGTTGCCTCAGTGAAATGTGGCGCCAGACGTGCTCTGTACGGGAGTGGGATGGTTACGGGTGTAAAAACAGGGAACGCATTCCGAGGGTTTACTCATCATTCCAAAGAGGCTCTCCCCTGGCCTGTCTCAAGGTTTTGGGTTAGCCTGGGTGTCTTTAGCAGACGTGACTCGACCCCAACGTGTCAGACGATAGGTCTTTCTTCCCAGTAACTGTATAGCCATGCCTCACCGACCACCGACCACTGACCAGTAACAGCATGTTTGTGACCAAATAAATTGTGGTTGTTACCAAAGATATGAGGACAAGTTTTATAGTGAGTCAGTAACTACAGCAAACATGTCTGTGTACTGCCAGGCTATGTACCGTTTATGAAATCATAATTGTTACCTCAGCAATAGGAGGACAAGTCAAAGCTTCTGTACACTGGAACAAGAGATAGGCTTAGTTGCACAGTGTAGAGTCCGTAACTACACCAAACATGTCTGTGTACTGTACCAGCATTGATACACAGATGGAGCGGCAAATGGAGCAACATTAACAATCTGCTTTGTAACATGGTGGTACCTGTACTAATATAGGAGTTCCATGGTTTCATTAAACCTCTACACGCAGCACCAAAGAAATTCAATTGGAGCTATCAGAAACATTAAAATAGTGCTACCAGATACATTAAAATGGAGCTACCAGATACATTTAAATAGGGCTACCAGATACATTTAAATAGAGCTATCAGATACATTAAAATGGAGCTACAGTAAGTCAGTGTATAATTGTATGGAGAAAAACACAAGCTTCCCTAGCCCCAAACTGACATTCCCGGCCGTGCCTGATGTTAATAGCTCCCGTCTTCTCCATTCACTCCCGTTTGAGGTCAAGGAGTTGGGCTTCCTTGCAGATCCTCGGCTGTGGTGTGGGAAGCTTCCGTAGTGCCCCATAATGAGTTCTCTCTGTGGGGAAGACCAGGCATTATTTTCCCAGAGGCAGGGATGGATGGATGCAGCCTTGGGTCCAGACAGCCAAACCTCCAGACAGAGGCACTTTGTTGTGTCAGTAAATGGCTACATTCCGAGTGGTAGCATTGTCCTCTAAACAACACGGTCATATTAATTGACAGACAGACAGACAGACAGATGGATAGACAGACATGCAGACAGACGGACGGACATGCAGGCAGACAGACAGACTATCCCATAATGAGTTCTCTCTGTGGGGAAGACTAGGCCTTGTTTTCCCAGAGGCAGGGATGGATGCAGCCTTGGGTCCAGACAGCCAAACCCACAGATAGAGGCATCTATTCACCCTGATACTATCACACTAATCATCCACTGTATGTTTATGGGAGTGAGTCACTGCAAAAGGTCCAATAAACCTCATAGGATCTGAAAGCATATGGGAACTATAGAATCGAAGGAAAAAGCACAACGTAAAATAAATAATTAAGTAAAATCATCCTTGAAGAATGCAAATGTTTAACATATGAGAGGAAGGCGGAACAATTACAAATACTCAGATTCCATATTCAATGTGTTTAATTTACTCACAGACCGAGTATAGGAGCTTTTAGATAATGGCATCAGAACGTTTGAATACTGTTTCAGTAACTGTTCACACGTGTTGCTTTGTTACCGTCCCATCCCACTGCATTTCATACATTATGCAGACTTCTAAGTATGCAATAGCCTGGTCTCAGAGCTGTTTATACTGTCTTGGCAACGTCTATGGTGATTGTCACGCGAGTTGACAACACCGCACAAACAGATCTGGGACTAGGCTATGTATGCATGATTTTCCAAGTCAAGGCTCTACACAATAAAAACATATGTGTCTAATTAGTACCAGATAGGGGTTCTTTGGCTTGTAACCATAGTGGAACCCTTTTTGGTGCTATATAGAACCCTTTTTTGAAGGTTCAATAAAGAACCATGCTCAGTAGGTTCTGAAGGGAACCTGTATGGTGCTATGAAGACCCCTTTCCTAAAGTTCTAAAAAAGAACCATTAAAAAAGGTTCTGTATAGCATGACAAAATGGTTCCTCTAAGGTTATAACCTCTTTTGTATGGTTCTTAATAGAACCTTTATGGAGAATGGTTCTATAAGGAACCTTTCTCAATCTGAAAGGTTATTTGTAGACCATTTTGAAGAACAGTACAGGGTTTCTTATTCTGGTCAGCCATATAATACTGTTAAAATCCCATAGGGGTGTTAATATTGTGTTAATTGACAAGTTGAGTCAAGTGAACTACCTCTGAACAGCTGGGGGTCCCTGACAAGAGAATTGAGAACCACTGACTGATTTAGTCAACCGTTCATACCGGAAGTCTTATACAAGACACCATCGCTGTTTGGCCATAGTCATATATCATTTTAATGGCATAACACAACACATTTGATCAACTGGAATGACACGATTGCACAAAAAGACCTATGAGCCAACCATGCCCCCAAATATTCAAATGAGCCACCTCTCCTACATTTCAATTATCACCAAAAGAGCAAAGAACCCTTTTGTGAACTCAAAAAGTGAATGACTCAAAGGGTTCTTTGTGTCATTATGGTTCCACATAGAAACATCACCCTTTCCAAAGAACTCTTGAGGAACCCTTATTTTCTTGTGCATTAGGGGTTTTAGCCACTACAAAGCTAACTATGCAAATTTTCTTGTATTACCACCAAATCCCCAGTTTACCCATAATGTCTTTGATCTCTCCAGTATTCAGTTTCCTAAAAAAAAAATGCTTACATCAAATTAAGGCCAGCGAGACTTTGAACATGAAGCATTATCAACCTGAAACAATTTTGGGGAGGGTGTTGGATTGGTCTGTGGTCTTCACACCCTTTGACTTTTTCCATATTTTGTTGTGATACAGCCTGAATTGAAAAAGGCTTTCATTGAGATTTTGTTGTACTGGCCTACACACACAATACCCCATAATGTCAAAGTGCAGTTATGTTTTCAGAAATGCTTACAAATTGATTCGAAATGAAAAGCTGAAATGTCTCGAGACAATAAGTTTCAACCCTTTGTTATGGCAAGCCTAAATAGGTTCAGGAGTAAAAATGTGCTTAACAAGTCACATAATAAGTTGCATGGACTCACTCTGTGTGCAATAATAGTGTTTAAAAATGTTTTATGACTACCTCATCACTGTACCCCATAGTCGAGGTCCCTCAGTCGTGCAGTGAATTTCAGACACAAATTCAACCACAAAGACTAGGGATGATCTTCAATGTCTCGCAAAGAAGGGCACCTATTGGTAGATGGGTAAAAAAAAGATAAAAGCAGACATTGAATATCCCTTTGAACATGTTGAAGTTATTAATTACACTTTGGATGGTGTATCAATACACCCAGTCACTACAAAGATACAGGCGTCCTTCCTAACTCAGTTGCCAGAGAGGAAGGAAACCGCTCAGGGATTTCACCGTGTGGCCAATAGTGACTTTAAAACAGTTACAGATCAATGGATGTGATAGGAAAAAACTGAGGATAGATCAACAACATTGTATTTACTCTACCATACTAACCTAAATGACAAAGTGAAAAGAATGAAGCATGTTCAGAACAAAAACTATTTTGAAACATGCATCCAGTTTGCAATAAGACACTAAAGTAAAATTGCCAAAAATGTGGCAAAGAAATTAACTTCATGTCATGAATACAAAGTGTTATGTTTGGGGAAAATTTAACACATCACTGAGTACCACTCTTCATATTTTCAATCATGGTGGTGGCTACATCAAGTTAAGGGTATGTCTGTCATTGTCAAGGACTAGGGAGTTTTTTTAGGATATAAAGAAAAGCAATAGAGCCAAGCACAGGCAAAATCCTAGAGGAAAACCTGCTTCAGTCTGCTTTCCACCAGACACTGGGAGATGAATTCAGCTTTCAGCAGTTCAATAACCTAAACACAACACTAAATATACACTGGAGTTGCTGACCAAGAAAACATAGAATGTTCCTGAGGGAAGATTGTTGTCTGGCAACAATCAACAACCAATTTGACAGAGCTTGAAGATCTTTGAAAAGAATAATGGGCAAATGTTGCACATTCCAGGTGTGGAAAGCTCTTAGAGACGTGCCCAGAAAGACTCACTGCCGTAATCACTGCCAAAGGTGATTCTAACATGTATTGACTCAGGGGTGTGAATACTTATTTAAATGAGATATGTCTGTATTTCATTTTCAATGTATTTGCTAAAATTTCAATAAACATGTTTCCACTTATGTGGTATTGTGTGCAGATGGGTGAGAGAAAAAACCTATTTAATCCATTTTGAATTCAGGCTGTAACACAACAAAATTTGGAATAAGTCAAGGGGTATGAATACTTTCTGAAGGCACTATAAACCTATATCTCATTTTCGAGGCATGAAAGAACATTAGGTCCAAGAGTAACAGTGTTTCTTTGAGTGCCTGTGACACAAATTAAGACATTTTTAATAGCATTTATTTAACCAGGGGAACATATTGAGACCAGAGTGTCATTTCCAATGGTGCCCTGAGAAGAACAGTTCAAGCAATGTAAGCAACAATTCAAGCAGGATCATTACAAAATTACAGTTACAACATATTAAATAAATCACGTTACACTCCAAAGGGTATTAGAAACAAATATATACAATCAATGAAAACACACATTTAAAAAAAATCAGATCCCTAAATTCACCTTTTGTGACCAAAGAATCAAGATTTACAGTGACCTGTAGGACTGAGGAGCATTGTAACTGAAAGCAGTTTTCCCTAAATCAGAGGAGACCTGCAGACCCTTTAGAACTAATCAATCTTGAGAGCGAGTCTTATAGTTGCTAGGTTTTCAATTTAAAAGTGAGGTGAGGTAGTATGGGAGTTTCTGGAGAAGTGCTTTACTGAACATACAAATAATAGCCAACGTTGGGTAGTCAGAGACTACCAGCCAACAGAACTATATGAAACAATGATGCATATGGAAATGATCACCAGTGATAAAGAGCCAAGCTGAGTAGTAGACTGAATCTATAGGTGTTTAACATAGAGGCTGTTGTGTGCATGTAGATTGAGTCGCAATAGTCATTTACTGGGAGGAGTGTTGCTTGAACAATCTTCCTCCTATTTTCAAAAGTGAGACAGGATGTATTTCTATACTGAAAACCAATCTATACTCTTAACTTTTTAGTCAGCTTATTGATGTGTGTTTTCAAGTACAGCTTATTGTCAATCCAAATACCTAGATACTTTTAATGGGGGACTAGCTCAATTTAGGGTCCTCTCAAGGCACAGATATGCATGCAGGTCTTTAGGATCAATTTTACAAGACATCTAGAGGTTTTCAGGGAAACCAAAATTATCCATGTAAAAAGTGAACAATAAATGGCCTAGACTGAGCTCCATCAGCAGATATACATTGAGTTCTGTCATACAGGTCATTTTTTAACCAGACGCAGGCTGCTTGGTCTAGAAATACGTAGCAAGAGTGTACGATCAGCCGTATCAAATACTTTCTACAGATCAATATAAAAGGGCAGCACAATGCTGGTGTTTTTAACTACCTTATGTCATTTATGACTAGAGAAGCAGCTGAGATGGGGCTGTGTCCGAGCCTAAAGGCTCGGTGAGAGTGGTGAGAGTTCAGAATAAAGTTCAGTTTTTTCTATTAAAAAAAAGACCACAGCTGAAAATTTACCAAGAGTTCTAATATTTTCGCTAGACTTGAAAGTTTTGAGATTGGGCGATAATTATTAATGGATCAAAACAAGGGCCGACCTCCACACCTTGGGTATTATTCCATAAAGGCGGTGATCCCTGTGATCTTCATAATTATCGGCCAATCTCAAAACTTTCAAATAGAATGGACAGATTAAAAAAGGTTGTGTCAAGGGCTCCACAATCAGAGGTGCAGTAAGCCGTAGAAGACACAGGTCAAGCAAGTCTGCCTCAGTGGGCTTTTTAACATCAACGACAAAGAGAGTGTCCAGAACTTCCCTAGTCGTGACTTGCCGAAGAGAGAACAGTGGGTCACCATTTACAGTAGCAGGCAAGTCTGTGCTTGAACAGGGGTTCATAAGAGATGTGTTTCTGTCATGAAGTCTTTTCAGAGTTGTCCTTATTGCTGCTATTTCCCCTTTCAAAATAAATGGCCTGCTGCAAAAAAATGTTGGTTGAATGCGTCAGTTATTTCAGTTGAGCCTTTTATAGTACTGGAGTTAAATAGAACCTCCTTGGGCAGAGAGGTGTGGCTGCTTCTTTTTAGTGATTTAATATCCTTCCAAAACTTAGCGGATCACCACAAGGGTCAGAAATTGGATTAATGAAAGAGTGTGACTTAGCCCTTTTTATGGAAGTAGTACATTTGTTTCTAAGACATACTGTATAAGGAGATAAGAATGTAGGTACAATTGACCGCTAACCAGGTGACACATCGGGGTCACACACGGAGGATT
Source organism: Oncorhynchus tshawytscha (assembly GCF_018296145.1). NCBI lineage: Eukaryota > Metazoa > Chordata > Actinopteri > Salmoniformes > Salmonidae > Oncorhynchus > Oncorhynchus tshawytscha. The sequence continues at coordinate 23,748,957 of NC_056431.1, forward strand.
AAATTCAATTAAATGTTACTCAGTCCGATGATTCTATGAAATCTCCTTGTTAGCAGGATCTAATGTAGGTAAATGAGAGCTAGACAGGCACCGCATCTGTGTAATGCCGAGGAACTTAAAACTGCTGACTCTCTCTACTGCGGTCCAGTTGATGTGGATTGGCCTGTGTTCCCTCCTCTGCTTCCTGAAGTCAAAAATCAACTCCTTTGTTTTGCTGATGTTGAGGGAGAGGTTGTCATCCTGGCACCACAATGCCAGTTCACTTACCTTCTCCCTATAGGCTGGCTCATCGTTGTTGGTTATCAGCCTACAGCTGTGGTGTCGTCAGCAAACTTGATGATTGAGTTGGTGTCGTGCAAAACTAAGCTGTCGTAGGTGAACAGGGAGTACAGCAGAGGGCTTAGGACACACCCCTGGGGGGGCCACTGTGTTAAGAGTCAGTGTGGAGGAGGTGTTGTTGCCAATCCTCAGAGCCTGTGGGTCTGCCCGTCTGGAAGTCCAGGATCCAGTTGCTCTGAGCTTGGTGACGAGCTTGGAGGGAACAATAGTGTTGAATGCTGAACTGTAGTCAATGAATAGCATTCTCACATAGGTGTTCCTCTTGTCCAGATGTGTTAGGGCCGTGTGAAAAACGATGGAAATGGAATCCTCCGTGGATCTGTTGGAGTGGTAGGCAAATTGGATTTGGTCCAGTGTGCTGGCTTTGATGTGGGCCATGACCAACCTCTCAAAGTTCTTCATCATGACAGAGGTGAGTGTGGCGGGGCGATGGTGTCATCACACACAGAGAATAATCCATCACATGGTGACCTGGAGAGAGGTCAGCCTGAAGTATGATCAAGTCTCAGTGTGGTCATGTTGCTAAACAGGGGGCCAACACCAGATCTTCCACAGATGGCAAGAATAAGATGCATCTTACTGATACTTCATCTTCCCCTGCCATTCTGTTTACCTTCTTGTGTGAGGGCTATAAATGGTGAAGGAACCAGACAACCAAAAAGCACTGCAGGTGGTGATGTGGACATGAAAAAAAGCTCATTAGTTAATGAAAATCAGGTGGTCAATACAGTTGCATGGTCATCAATATGAATCTCAGAACAACAAAAAGGTTCACAAAAAATGTTTATTATATTCTGCCTACCCAGGGTGAGTTCTGCATTACTGACCATGTAATCTGTTTGTAGAAATGATAGACTGAACAATGTATGTCATATATATTCTGCACAAATATGTCTTTACACTGTGTAATTCAAGTTGACCAGCATTCATCGTAGCAACCATTGAGTAACAATTCGTAGTGACTGTAATGATTCCATGTGGTGTGGGACACTCTAGTGGTTAACTGTAACTTTACACCATGACAATAGGACTTCCCTGACAGAGCCATACTGTAATATCACAGAGAGAACAATGAGACAGATATTTCACCGGGTGTGAAGCATCCGCTTGGCGTTTCCACTCACTGTTTTCTATTGATATGTCTTTGTATATATCCAGAAAAAATATGCTGATTCATGATTTCGACTGGCTGAGAAATGCTGCCAGCCTGTCTGTCTCATCCCTACTCCCGACACGTTCATTACTATGGAACACCTGGAGATCGGATTTAAATATTGAAACAATGTTGCAAATATCAGAGAGCCACAGAGAACACCAGTACCCCCGTGCACTTGAAAAACAAAGCAATGAGCGCTCTAAGCAGCTGACTGACAACAGAAAACAATGCTAAATCAACGGGTAAATCTTATGCGTTGGAATCAAGGCTCTTTTTTTTACCAAGGGCGCACCGGCAAACAAACAGTGAAAATGAGGAAGTACAAAGGAAATCTATGCGTAAAGGAGCTCGGCTGAGGCCAAAATTCAGCAATACTGGATGAGCAGCAGCACATAGAAATAAATGGTTTAAACCATGACAGAGAGGTGGCGGTGTTTCATTGGATGGTTTTACTTAAATATTTACCTCTATAAAACATATTTACCACTGCATTTTAAACAAATGGGAAAACGGTTAAATTAGCACTATTTAGAGATCCCCCCCCCCAAAGTTAGACTTTTGTTGTATGTAGGGGAGCTAATTTCTCATTCAGGGGAGCTGAACCCCTCTGGCTCCCCTGTAATTCGCACCATGAATACTCCTGTGAAACGAGGCCCGCCCCATGCATTTATGAAAGCAATTGTTTCCAAAGCTCAAATTATATCTCACTCTTTTTACAGTTCTACTGGATCATGTTAATAAATGTTATGTTTACTGTAGTTTGAACTACTGTGGGCTCGTGACTCTGTTGTGTGTGATATACGCTGCTCATTGAGAACAACTCTCTTTCCTGGTACAGGCAGTTGGTTGCCTAGTGATGGCAGCATTGTAACTTCGATGTTAATAGTTGGCAACGATGTTTCGTTTCCAAGTGCTACTGACTTAGCCCAACTGAAATGCACCAATTGCACATGATACACATCATTACTATACTCTAGTTTATCAATCCATTCCAAATCTTTATATACTGAACAAAAATAAAAACGCAACATGTAAGGTCCCATGTCCCATGTTTCAATGTTACAATCTTGTGGACAAATTTGTTTATATCCCTGTTTGTGAGCATTTCCTCATTTGCCAAGATAATCCATCCACCTGACAGGTGTGGCATATCAAGCAGCTGATTAAACAGCATGATCATTACACAGGTACACCTTGTGCTGAGGACAATAAAAGGACACTCTAAAATGTGCGGTTTTGTCACACAACACAAATGCTACAGATGTCTCAAGTTTTGAGGGAGCATGCAATTGGCATGCTGACTGCAGGAATGTCCACCAGATCTGTTGCCACGCAAGCCCAGGACCTCCATATCTGGTTTCTTCACCTGTGGGATCGTCTGAGACCAGCCACCCGGACAGCTGATGAAACTGGGGATGTACAGCCGAAGAATTTCTGCACAAACTGTCAGAAACCGTTTCAGGGAAGCTCATCTGCATGCTCGTCTACCTTACCAGGGTCTTGACCTGACTGCAGTTTGCAGTTCGGCGTCGTAACCAACATCAGTGGGCAAATGCTCACCTTCGATGGCCACTGGCATGCTGGAGAAGTGTGCTCTTCACGGATGAATGGCGTATGGTGTCTTGCGGGCGAGTGGTTTGCTGCTGTCAACATTGTGAACAGAGTGCCCCATGGTGGCAGTGGGGTTATGGTATGGGCAGACATAAGCTACAGACAACAAACACAGTTGCATTTTATTGATGGCAAATTGAATGCACAGAGATACCATAATGACATCCTAAGGCCCATTTTCATGTCATTCATCTGCTGCCATCTCATGTTTCAGCATGATAATGCAGGAACCCATGTCGCAAGAATCTGTACACAATTCCTGGAAGCTGAAAATGTCTCAGTTCTTCCATTCCCTCCATACTCACCAGACATTTCACCCATTGAGCATCTTTTGGATGCTCTGGATCGACGTAACCAACAGATGCATACTATACATGACAAAATATGTTAATCTTGTCTAGGGCGGCAGCAGAACTGCTAGGACCAGACCTGACAAACACAATAATTTGCCTCTAATTTACTTGTGTTTGCAGTGGACCTTGGCCTGCTCAAAGTGGGCCACTGCTGTTGGGAAGTCAAAACTGTCCAACTCCTTAGAGCAGCTTGCGATGTGCATCGACCTCATTACTTTGTCCTCAAGAAGGAGCGATCTTGTGGCCATCTTTACTCTATTTCGGAGAAAGAATCCCTTCTTGATGGGCACACTGTATATGGGGATAATCAAAACAATCTTTGCCAATTTTGCCCAATCGGGGTACACTTAGCTGAAGTCCCTTATGAGGACCTCAAGTCTTTTACATGAGTAAAAATAGAAACACACAGACACTAATTTGCAAGCACTTCAAGGTCTTATTAGCTTATGAAGTATATTTTCCTTTGAAGTTTAAGCCCATCGACTGGTATATCCATCAATGAATAAAAAGCCATTTTGAAATAGATTTTTTTTCTCTCTCTGACAATTTGGCCAGCAACTATTGTATTTAGCGGTTTTTCCTATTTTGTTGTGGGGTTTGGATCTACTAAGCTAACATATGAAATTGTTTTAAGATGGTCATACTAAGGATCATTTAGCTATTTGATTTGGAGTTTTAGGACCCCTTAAGCTATCCCCCCAAAAAATAACACAATTATTTGACGAAACCTTGAATTTGACCCATAGAAAAACATTGAATAACAACTTCGTACATGGATAAACAGATAGTAAAAGTGTGTGTGCGTGCTAGACAGATCGGATGTACCAGCTTGTGGAGAACACCATTGTGAACACCATCTGGAGTACACCATCGTGTTCATGTAGAGTCTCATCGTTCCATAGATGGGCAGTGGTGGAAAAAGTAGTCAATTGTCACATGTATAAGTAAAGATACCTTAATAGAAAATGACTCAAGTAAAATAAAAAGTCACCCAGAGAAATACTACTTGAGTTAAAGTCTAAAAGTATCTGGATTTAAATGTACTTAAGTACAGGGCTGGAAAAAGTACTCAATTGTCATACTTGAGTAAAAGTTGGAAATAAAAGTAAATGCTATACATAAAATTCCTTATATTAAGCAAACCAGACAGCACAATGTTATTATTTTATTTTATTTATGGACAGACAAGGGCACACTCCAACACTAAGACATAATTTACAAACTTATTATTTGTGTTTAGTGATCAGAGGCAGTAGGGATGACGTGTTATATTGATAGGTGTGTGATTTGAACCATAATTCTGTCCTGCCTGAGCATTCAAAATGTAACGAGTGCCTTTTGGTATCAGGGAAAATGTATGGGAGTAAAAAGTACATATTCTTTAGGAATGTAGTGGAATTGTAGTGGTCTGGGTGTAGCTGATGCAGAGGAGTCAGGCGCAGGACAGCAGAGATGAGTAACACAACTAACTTTATTCAAATATTCCAATAGCATGTCGTAATACCGAGCCCACAATAACGGACCGAACATACATAAAACAATCACGCACAAAAACCATGGGGAAAACAGAGGGTTAAATAATGAACATGTAATTGGGGAATTGAAACCAGGTGTGTAAAACAAAGACAAAACAAATGGAAAATTAAAAGTGGATCAGCGATGGCTAGAAGGCCAGTGACATTGACCACCGAACGCCGCCCGAACAAGGAGAGGGACGACTTCGGCGGATGTCGTGACAGTACCCCCCCTTGACGCACGGCTCCAGCAGCGCGTCGACACCGACCTCGGGGACGACCCGGAGGACGAGGCGCAGGGCGATCCGGATGGAAACAGGGGAACTTCCGCAGCAACGAAGGGTCCAAAACGTCCTCCACCGGCACCCAGCATCTCTCCCCCGGACCGTACTGAAGGCTCCTCGCCCGACGCCTCGAGTCCTGTATGGCTCGAACAGCTTACGCCGGGGCCCACTCGATGCCCAGAGGGGGCGGAGGAACCTCCCGCACCTCAGACTCCTGGAGTAGACCAGCCACCACCGGCCTGAGGAGAGACACATGGAACGAGGGGTTAATACAGTAATCTGGGGGAAGTTGTAACCTGTAATAGAATAGAAATAGAATTTGATTTCTGCAGGGCCACGGACATCTACTCTTATGAAACACTTGGGGGATTTTAAAGTCAATCCTATAGTTGACTAGTAGCCAGTGGAGTTCAGCAAGGATGTTAGGCGCCGTCACGCATGCGGCACTTTGGGGTGGCACAAAAGCCTGTAAGGCATAACTGATATATCCCAACATTACCTTTTTGGGTAAAGACTCAACATCAAAACTCAATAGGATAGATAGTGACTCTTCAGTTTCACTACGCTCACCATCTTGTCTGCGTCGCAAATGATCACAAATCCACTTTGGGTTACCTTCACCGATTCAACAGCTCTCAACAGCACCTGAAACGACATATGGGTCAGCCAAAAGGAAGGGGTCCACCTTCTCCAAAAATGTCACTCCCACTGGACCAGAACCATCCGCCTCATGACTACCGTTATGAGGCTCGGGCTCAGTAGCCCGAGCCACACCTTCCTTCCCAAGTAATTAATCCTCACTATCATCCAATTCACCTTCAGAGCTACTGGAGTACTGCTCACCCCACTTGTACTTGACGCCCCTCACCCACCCACCTCCCTCGGAACTCAACTCCTCTTTCTCTTCCTCACTATCCATATTCACACTATAAAACTTTTTAAAAAGTAAAAAAAAAAATTCTCAGCCATTGCAGCCAGCCGGCCTTTAACCTCGAGCATATCGTCTGAGCCTTCCAACTTACTTTTCTTCTTTCGCCCCATCTTTCAGATAGTATTTTCAAAGCTAACATATAATAGCAAACACTAAATGTTGTTCTTATTATCTGATAAACATTAGCAACCCTCCTTGAGCTGGCTTGTTTCTCCTGCCTCCCCTTGAATTCCCAACCCCCTTTGACCAAGACGTTTTGCTCAGATGGGCAGGGGCTCATTTATAAACCATGTGCTCATGTACATAATATACTCCACAATATGTGAGCTCTAGTTTGGAACAAGAGCTGCTGCTCACCGATTTGATAGCGCAAACGTAGACACCCCCAAAACATCAGCTAGGCGGGTGTAGGCTATTGCCAGTTAACACTTGATGTGCTTGAATCTAGGCAATAATTAATGCACGCAAATTACAAATGCAATTTTTCATAGATTTCTTTATCTCAATTTTTTCTTTTATTCTTCACGATTGACTGGTCCCTCTTTTGACGACCCCGACATGACTCCAAGGGCCCTCAATTGCAATGCTCTTGTGAATATGGCCTTTTGGTCACTAGAGGCCTCTGGCGTTCACTTCCCCAAATTGCAGGGTGATGACGCAAAGTCACATGGAGCACAACAGTATGGATCCTATGGACAACAGCCTATAGACCAACAGTACTGGGAATTGGGTAGGCTCAGAGATCTGTATGTAATGATGAGATGCTTATGTCTCCACCCTAACAATGGGAGTCGTTGTCCCAAGAGCAGGTGACAAGCAGAGGTCCAAAATAAGCCCATAGAAACGCATTGGGCTTATTTTGGAATGATTTTGGCAAGAGTGAAACCTCTCTCTTCCTCTCTTGAAGGCTATAGCACAGATAATAGGTCTACAGTAGGCGACTCTAGGCAATGCATGCCAACGTTTTGTTTTGTATGATTATTGCAATTATGCCAAGGCCTATGCATTATAATATACAGAGAAAGTTTAGGGCTAATGCCACTGTAAAGCACAAAACGTGAACAAAGCCACGGTGATGTAGTCTTCTGTGTGCAATTAATTGATTTTTCAATTGACAACCAACAGGGGGTGCTATAGGCCTGTGTAATTTCAATCATTTATGCCAGGTCATCAAAGTAATACAATTGGGGATGTTTTCTAGTCAGTTTTTCTGAATATAACTTGGTTGCCTATAATTAACCTGGATACAGATTATTTATCTATCATAATGTTACTATAATAGGGTTTCCTATGCCTAATTCAGAGGCAAACATTACTTCTTCAATATACAGGTAACTGCCAAAATAAAGAAAATTAGTAAACGAGGGATACGAAGTATATTGAAAGCTGGTGCTTCCACACAGGTGTGGTTCCTGAGTTAATTAAGTAATTAATATTCCATCATGCTTGGTAGCTGCTTTATTTTTATTTATTTTTTATAATCAATCTCTGTAGCGGGAGCAGCTGGTTTTTACATCTTGTATATATTTATTCTGAACACAGTTTTCCTTGGCATGACGTTTTGATAACCATGTTATTCTCTCTCGGACAAGGTAAGTTTTATCAATATATTTGCCTTGATTACATAACATATACAACCTCTCCCTCAATGGGATCAAGACAAAGGAGATGATTGTGGACTACAGGAAAAGGCCGAGCACGCCCCCATTCCCATCAACGGGGCTGTAGTGGAGCAGGTTGAGAGCTTCAAGTTCCTTGGTGTCCACATCACCAACAAACTATCATGGTCCAAACACACCATCAGTCGTGAAGAGAGCGCGACAAAGCCTATTCCCCCTCAGGAGACTGAAAAGATTTATCATGAGTCCTCAAATACTCAAAACGTTCTACAGCTGCACCATTGAGAGCATGGTTGCATCACTGCCTGGTATGGCAACTGCTCGGCCTCCGACCTCAAGGCACTACAGATGGTAGTGCGTATGGCCCAGTACATCACTGGGGCCAAGCTTCCTGCCATCCAGGACCTCTATACCAGGCAGTGTCAGAGGAAGGCCCTAAAAATTGTACAAGACTCCAGCCACCCTAGTCATAGACTGTTCTCTCACCTACCGCACGGCAAGCGGTACCAGAGTGCCAAGTCTAGGTCCAAAAGGCTTCTTAACAGCTTCTACCGTCAACCCATAAGACTCCTGAACAGCTAATCAAATGGCTATCCAGACTATTTGCACCCCCCCAAACCCCTCTTTTACACTGCTGCTACTCTTTGGTTATCTATGCATAATCACTTTAACTCTATGTACAAATTACCTCAATTATCTCAACAGAGAAGACCTCAGCAAGACTACAAATTCATTCAGGAAGCTCCGGCACGTCATCTCTAGCCGACACTGTCAGCTACCGTTCACCAGCGCAATCAGAGACCTGTGTCCAAATCCATGATGAATCCATGTGCTGTATTGAAATTAACTGAATAAACTTCTTTCGTCCCCTTTCTCAGTCTTAGCCAGCCACTGACTGCACTTTAGCTAGCTACTTAGCAGAGCAGTAGATCCCCCCCCATTTTTAAAATGTATTACTTAGCCTAGATAATTGTTTGTACAGTATGTCGACATTGGTGTCTATTTCAGACCTTATGGCATTTTTCAAGGATGAGCATTGAAAGGGGAGAAGACCACTATAAGTCTGTTCATGCAGCTATAGTGAGGGGCAATTTACTGGGTTGGTCAGAGCCAGCATGAGGGATAGTTTATTCCGTGCCGGTAATTGTAGCTACTAAGATAAGTTTGAGTATCTCAGCAATAAAATGTGTTCTACACCGCTGTAAACATTCTACAAGGAAAGAGACACTGAATTAATTATATAATCATTAAGCATAGTACCCCAGATACCAGAGTTAGATGAGCAGTGGCGGCTCGTCATTCAAGGAAGGCCCTTTTTCGCATATTATTTTTTACATTAATACGTGTCACATATCAGTTTGCAAACTGTGTAAAAAATAAATAATAATTGAGTTAGTAAAGCCGCATACAAACTTGCTTTCTTAAGGCAGCTCCAAAACGCAGGTGTTTCAGCCTAGCTTAGTGCTTTCTGTGGTGGTGGGGCAGCCAGCAGAAAATAAGGAGCGTAGGGTTTGGTAATGTTCTCTAGTTGCGCCGTGATTGGGTAATGTTTTCCAGTTGCGCCCTGATTGGTTCAGTGTTCTATCACTCATGGGGGCACTACGACTCCGCCAAATCTAAGGATAGAGCTCGAAAATTCAAAGTTCTTGGGTGCTGACATAGAGTTACATCAGAAGAGCCCATCCAAGAAGGCTCAAGGTCATTGGCCACAGATAAAATTAGGTCAAATCACATTATATCTATAGTAGCTTTGGTTGGACTGATCTTATCCAGCAAGCTAGCAGTCATCCTCATGAATCATGTCGACAATCTACTGGCAAATGCTTTTTGATCCTTGTCATATGATGAGAAATTATGAATATAAAACTTATCGGTGCTCATTGGACATAGAAATTACACAAGTTGGAAATCGCAAATTCAACAATGAGTGGTTTGGAAGGAATTGTTTGCCGAACCAAGATTTACATCCTAAATTGCTGCTGGATGAGCAATAACTCAGTTCTAGAATGTTGTCAATGATGGCAATGAATCAATTGACTTTGTACATCCTGTATTGTAGTTGCATGACCAGAAACACATCTTCAAAGGAACAGTATTTATTCAGAGTGGTACATGCATTCACACAGTCTTCATTTATAGGATCCTTCACACTCTATGATTAATATGTCAAGTGATAAAATCCCAAATGATCAATTAAAAGTTTATGGAAACACCGCACTTCGTCCTCGTGTGAAAATGACAGTTTATTAAATATCATACAGCTGAAATTTCATCAATCAAATCAAACATTATTTCTAAAGCACATTTCTTACAACAAATACATTTCAAGGTGTTTAAAGTTTCATGCATTGAAAGGCATGTGTCACTTAACATCCTTCCTCTTGGCAGGTCTCTGTAGGTGACCAGGGGATTCTCTCCTCCACATGCAAATGACTCTGTGGAGCTCATAAGTGTACCCATACAGCCTACTTCTGTGGTTCACAATATTGGCCATACGGATATGGAATGCGAGTAGAGGAAGCCAACTACAACCCTCTGTCCCGAGAGCCCACAGAGAAGGATTTTCAGTGGCTAAGGAACCATCTCCGGAGCAGGTTCAGTGGAATGGCATGTCTCCTTGAACCTGAGCCAGAACAACTGCTACCATCCCTGTATGTACTGGACATTGTTAAAAAAAAACAAGGGCACCTGGGGCCTGCAGGCATCCTGGCGCAGCAGGAGGCTATATGGCAGGCAACAGTATATAACACTATATGGCAGGCAACAGTTGGACAGAGCACAGAGGGAGGTTGATGGAGCAGTGACTCGGGCCAAGTGCATTACTCCATCTCGTGGGGCATATATAATGAAGAGAAGGGCCTCAAAGAATTCAAAATGGCTACAGGGATGGACGTGCTATCAGACCTCATGATAAGACCCAGATGCAGACCGTTCAAAATAACAGGGGACAGGCAAACAACAGGTCAAAGGTCGGCAGAGGTCAGTAATCCGGGGCAGAGTCCGAAAGGTACAGAACGGCAGGCAGGCTCGGGGTCAGGGCAGGCAGAATGGTAAAAAAACGTGAGAACTCGAAAACAGGAACTATCGAGAAACAGGAGGACGGGAAAACTGCTGGTAGGCTTGAACGAGTCAAGACAAACTAGCAACAGGGGCTGAAGGGGAAAATGGGTGACACCTGGAGGGGGGTAGAGACAAGCAGGTGAGCCAAGCACAGGGTGATGGTGAAACCGATCAGGCTGTGACATGTGCAGGAGTCAGAGCTTTGAGTCATGGAGTCTGTTCCTGGGTGGTCTGGTGGCACCATAGCAGCAGTGGAGGTCAAGTGTCCTTATGGTGCAAGGGACCTTACCACTGAAGAGGCAGTGAAATTAAAGGATTTCTATATCCATGAAGACCATCCTTACTGGCATCAGGTCCAAGATCAGCTCCACATCACTGGGAGGGACACCTGCTTCTTAATTGTGTGGACCACCAAAGCTTCCATCACCATCCCAATCCAGTGTGATGACCTCCGACAGACTCCTATTGCTCCTCCTGTCAGTTCCTGTTTTCAGTGAAGCCAATGGTCCAAAAATATTCTGCATAGTTCATACACACACACCACACACTAGGCTCCCCGAATAGGTTATATTACATACAGATTTTGTTCAAAGCAGCCAACTAAGTAATGTAGTTAACTTTATCATGTGCACAGTGGGAACGTATATCTGTAATGATCAAATTATTTATTACATCCTATGTCTTACTTGCTGAAGGCCCCAGTCATCCCTTCCCGTACCTGACAATGTTGAAAAACAAGTGAACAATGAATAACAATCATAGACCCCAACCCCAGCCAACCCCCCGCAGCTACTTGCCCAAGCCTCCCCAGCTCCTCCTTCACCCAAATCCAGATAGCTGATGTTCTGAAAGAGCTGCAAAACCTGGACCCGTACAAATCAGTTGGACTAGACAATCTGGACCCTCTCTTTCTAAAATTATCCGCCACCATTGTTGCAACCCCTATTACCAGTCTGTTCAACCTCTTTCGTATTGTCCAAGATCCCTAAAGATTGGAAAGCTTCCGCGGTCATCCCCCTCTTCAAAGGGGGTGACACTCTTGACCCAAACTGTTATAGACCTATATCCATCCTGCCATGCCTTTCTAAAGTCTTTAAAAGCCAAGTTAATTAATTCATTTCGAATCCCACCGTACATTCTCCGCTGTGCAATCCGGTTTCCGAGTTGGTCAAATCAAATAAAATTTTATTTGTCACATACACATGGTTAGCAGATGTTAATGCGAGTGTAGCGAAATGCTTGTGCTTCTAGTTCCGACAATGCAGTAATAACCAACAAGTAATCTAACTAACAATTCCAAAACTACTGTCTTATACACAGTGTAAGGGGATAAAGAATATGTACATAAGGATATATGAATGAGTGATGGTACAGAGCAGCATAGGCAAGATACAGTAGATGGTATTGAGTGCAGTATATACATATGAGATGAGTATGTAAACAAAGTGGCATAGTTAAAGTGGCTAGTGATACATGTATTACATAAGGATACAGTCGATGATATAGAGTACAGTATATACGTATGCATATGAGATGAATAATGTAGGGTAAGTAACATTATATAAGGTAGCATTGTTTAAAGTGGCTAGTGATACATTTACATCATTTCCCATCAATTCCCATTATTAAAGTGGCTGGAGTTGAGTCAGTGTCAGTGTGTTGGCAGCAGCCACTCAATGTTAGTGGTGGCTGTTTAACAGTCTGATGGCCTTGAGATAGAAGCTGTTTTTCAGTCTCTCGGTCCCAGCTTTGATGCACCTGTACTGACCTCGCCTTCTGGATGATAGCGGGGTGAACAGACAGTGGCACGGGTGGTTGATGTCCTTGATGATCTTTATGGCCTTCCTGTAACATCGGGTGGTGTAGGTGTCCTGGAGGGCAGGTAGTTTGCCCCCGGTGATGCGTTGTGCAGACCTCACTACCCTCTGGAGAGCCTTACGGTTGAGGGCGGAGCAGTTGCCGTACCAGGCGTTGATACAGCCCGCCAGGATGCTCTCGATTGTGCATCTGTAGAAGTTTGTGAGTGCTTTTGGTGACAAGCCGAATTTCTTCAGCCTCCTGAGGTTGAAGAGGCGCTGCTGCGCCTTCTTCACGATGCTGTCTGTGTGAGTGGACCAATTCAGTTTGTCTGTGATGTGTATGCCGAGGAACTTAAAACTTACTACCCTCTCCACTACTGTTCCATCAATGTGGATAGGGGGGTGTTCCCTCTGCTGTTTCCTGAAGTCCACAATCATCTCCTTAGTTTTGTTGAGTGTGAGGTTATTTTCCTGACACCACACTCCGAGGGTCCTCACCTCCTCCCTGTAGGCCGTTTCGTCGTTGTTGGTAATCAAGCCTACCACTGTTGTGTCGTCCGCAAACTTGATGATTGAGTTGGAGGCGTGCGTGGCCACGCAGTCGTGGGTGAACAGGGAGTACAGGAGAGGCCACCGTTGCACCTCAGCAACGCTCAAGGTACTAAACAAAATCATAACTGCAATCGATAAAAGACAGTACTGTGCAGCCGTCTTCATCAACCTGGCCAAGGATTTCGACTCTGTCAATCACCTTATTCTTATCGGCAGACTCAATAGCCTTGGATTCTCAAATGACTGCCTCGCCTGGTTTACCAACTACTTCTCAGACAGAGTTCAGTGTGTCAAATCAGAGGACCTGTTGTCCGGACCTCTGGCAGTCTCTATGGGGGTGCCACAGGGTTCAATTCTTGGGCCGACTCTTCTCTGTATACATCAATGATGTCGCTCTTGCTCCGGGTGATTCCCTGATCCACCTCTATGCAGATGACACCATTCTATATAAATCTGGCCCTTCTTTGGACACTGTGTTAACTAACCTCCAAATGACCTTCAATGCCATACAACACTCCATCTATGGCCTGCAACTGCTCTTAAATGCTAGTAAAACCAAATGCATGCTTTTCAACCGTTCTGGCCGCACCCGCCCGCTCAACTAGGATCACTACTCTGGACGGTTCTGACTTAGAATATGTGGACAACTACAAATACCTAGGTGTCTGGCTAGACTGTAAACTCTCCTTCCAGACTCATATTAAACATCTCCAATTGGCTTCCTATTTCGCACCAAAGCCTCCCTCACTCACGCTGCCAAACATACCCTCATAAAACTGACTATCCTACCGATCCTCGACTTCGGAGATTTAATTTACAAAATAGCTTCCAATACTCTACTCAGCAAACTGGATGCAGTCTATCACAGTGCCATCCGTTTTGTCACCAAAGCAAACTACGACCTGTATGCTCTAGTCGGCTGGCCCTCGCTACATATTCTTCGCCAGACCCACTGGCTCCAGGTCATCTATAAGTCTATGCTAGGTAAAGCTCTGCCTTATCTCAGCTCACTGGTCACGATATCAACACCCACCTATAGCACGCGCTCCAGCAGGTATATCTCACTGGTCCACCTTTCCTTCCAGTTCTCTGCTGCCAATGACTGGAATAAATTTCAAAAATCTCTGAAGCTGGAGACATATTTCCCTCACTAACTTTAAACATCAGCTATCTGAGCAGCTTACCGATCGCTGCAGCTGTACATAGCACATCTGTAAATAGCCCACCCAATCTACCTCATCTCCATATTGTTTTTATTTACTTTTCTGCTCTTTTGCCCAACAGTATTTCAACTTGCACATCATCATCTACACACATATATACACACACACATACACACAATACCAGTCAAAAGTTTGGACACACCTACTCATTCCAGGGTTATTATTTATTTTTACAATTTTCTACATTGTAGAATAATAGTGAAATCAACAAAACTATGAAATAACACACATGGAATCATGTAGTAACCACAAAAGTGTTAAACAAATCAAAATATATTTGAGATACAGGTCGCTAATTTGAAGTAACGGGTTTCTTCTTCCTCCTCTGAGGAGGAGTAGTAGGAAGGATTGGAGGACCAAAATGCAGCGTGGTATGTGTCAATAATGTGATTTAATGGAAAACGAATACAAAATACAAAAGAACAAGATAATCAAAATGAAAATCGAAACAGTCCCGAATCGTGCAAACACTGAAACTGAAAAATAATCACCCACAACTCAAAGGTGAAACCAGGCTACCTATATTGAGAACCATATCAGGGACAACGACTGACAGCTGCCTCTGATTGAGAACCATACCAGGCCAAACACAGAAATCCCAAATTATAGAAAAAATAACATAGACTGCCCACCCCAACTCACGCCCTGACCATACTAAAACAAAGACAAAACAAAGGAACTAAGGTCAGAATGTGACACGACCCTTTGCCTTGATGACAGCTTTGCACACTCTTGGCATTCTCTCAACCAGCTTCATGAGGTAGTCCCCTGAAATGCATTTCAATTAACAAGTATCCCTTGTTAAAAGTTAATTTGTGGAATTTCTTTCCTTCTTCATGTGTTTTAGTTGTGTTGTGACAAGGTAGGAGTGGTATACAGAAGATAGCCCTATTTGGTAAAACACCAGGTCCATATAATTGCAAGAACAGCTCAAGTAAGCAAAGAGAAATGATAGTCCATCATTACTTTAAGACATGAAGGTCATTCAATATGGCACATTTCAAGAACTTTGAACGTTTCTTCAAGTGTAGTCGCAAAAACCATCAAGCGCTATGATGAGGACCGCCACAGGAAAGGAAGACCCAGAGTTACCTCTGCTGCAGAGGATACGTTCATTAGAGTTACCAGCCTCAGCAATTACTACCCAAATAAAGGCTTTACAGAGTTCAAGTAACAGACACATCTCAATATCATCTGCTCAGAGGAGACTGTGTGAATCAGGCTTTCATGGTCGAATTGCTGCAAAGAAACCTTTACTAAAGGATACCAATAATAATAAGAAACTTGTTTGGGCTAAGAAACACAAGCAATTGACATTAGAGTGGAGACAGTGTGATGGTATGTTGTACTTTGTTGGTGACAATGTCTGTGATTTATTTTGAATTGAAGGCACACTTAACCAGCTTGGCTACCACAGCATTCTGTAGTGATACACCATCCCATCTGGTTTGCGCTTAGTGGGACTATCATTTGTTTTTCAACAGGACAATGACCCAACACACCTGCAGGCTGTGTAAGGGCTATTTGATGGAGTGCTGCATCAGATGACCTGGACTCCACAATCACCCGACCTCAACCCAATTGAGATGGTTTGGGATGAGTTGGACTGCAGAGTGAAGGAAAAGCTGCCAACAAGTGCTCAGCATATGTGGGAAGTTCTTCAAGACTGTTGGAAAAGCATTCCAGGTGAAGCTGGTTGAGAGAATGCCAAGAGTGTGCAGAGCTGTCATCAAGGCAAAGGGTGGCAACTTTGAATAATCTAAAATAACATTGATTTTGATTTAACACTTTTTTGTTTACTAAAATGATTCCATATGTGTTATTTCATAGTTTTGATGTCCCACTATTATTCTACAATGTAGAAAATAGTAAAAATAAATAAAAACCCTTGAATGAGTAGGTGTGTCCAAACATTTAATTGGTACTATATATATATATATATATATATATATATATATATATACACACATACACACACACATATATATATATACAGTATATATTGTTTTTCTTTATTTTACCTTAACCCTGCCATCCCTCCCATGATTGGAGTAAACTAATGGACTCTTAGGCTTCTACTTCCAGCTTAAACATACCATATAGATTTTACGGACACAGAATATTTTACAATGTTATCTTTTGTTTGTTTTTAGTCTCATCATTCAGCTCCCTTCAACCCCTCCCATGTATCTCTGAACACCATCCAGTTTTGATTTATTTTTGACATATATATTTTCAACTGTGCTGTTTCACAAAAGTTCTGAACCTTTCATTTCTCATAGATTCTACATATTGTAAATGCAAAATAAGAGTATTATTAATAAGTCACCCATCACTGCTATTTGCAGAGTTAGCTCCAGGTAAATGTTGCAATT
Source organism: Oncorhynchus tshawytscha (assembly GCF_018296145.1). Lineage (NCBI taxonomy): Eukaryota > Metazoa > Chordata > Actinopteri > Salmoniformes > Salmonidae > Oncorhynchus > Oncorhynchus tshawytscha. Next base: position 23,765,773 of record NC_056431.1, read on the forward strand.
CTTCAGCCATTCCTGAACCTGCGACCAGCTACATATATAGATTGTACCAAAACAAATGATCTAATGATTGTGTCTCTTTGCAGCAAAATCTGTAGCGCTGGGATGGTTGTATTCCACATATATATAGCGTTCTATTGGTTGCAAGAATTTTGTATAATTATTTCATTTGAAAAACTCTGTTTTGAATCCATGTGCCATGGAATCGGTACATTGAAAATCTCTTCACTCTCAACTATTTTGCAATCTATATGACACAAGTGTCCATTTTTGGTCCTTAAATGAAACTGGTATACTTTATCATAATTGTCTTTAGCCAATGTTGGTCTTTCTCCCCCTTTCACGCTCCTTTTCCATTTTTGCGGTAATGCTGCAATTAGTTGGTTGTAATTTTGAGTAGAGCAGACATTTCCATATATTTTTGTTAGTTACATGTGTGACAACTCCACCAGTGCTATTTATGATATCATGACCACCTCAAGCTCTAAACCCTCAGGGGTAGTAATGACACCAGTGGGGAGAGGGGCATTCTTCTTTCCAAACTACATGACCTTTGCTTTGGAGGTGTTCAGAACTAGGTTAAGGGCAGAGAAAGCTTGTTGGACACTAAGAAAACTTTGTTGTAGAGCATTTAACACAAAATCCGGGAGGGGCCAGCTGAGTATGACTTTATCATCTGCATATAAATGGATGAGAGAGCTTCCTACTGCCTGAGCTATGTTGTTGATGTAAAATGAGAAACGCGTGGGGCCTAAGATCGAGCCTTGGGGTACTCCCTTGGTGACAGGCAGCGGCTGAGACAGCAGATGTTCTCACTTTATACACTGCAGTCTTTGAGAGAGGTAGTTAGCAAACCAGGCCAAAGTCCCCTCAGAGACACCAATACTACTTAGCAGGGCCACAAGAATAAAATGGTCTAACGTAACAAAAGCTTTAGCCATGTCAATAAAAAGAGCAGCACAACATTGCTTAGAATCAAGGGCAATGGTGGCAATATTTAGGACCTTTAAGGTTGCAGTGACACATCCATAACCCGAGGGTAAACCAGATTGCATACCATAGAATACTACAGACACCAAGAAAGCCAGTCAGTTGATTATTGCCAAGTTTTTCCAACACTTTTGATAAACAGCGCAAAATAGAAATTAGCCTATAACAGTTAGGATCAGCTTGATCGCACCCTTTAAATAAAGTCTGCCTTCCAAGCACTGGGAACTTCCACAGGGGGAGATACAGGTAAAAAATTTCAGAGATAGGCTTGGCCCATCTGACCCAGATGTTTTTTTTTTCAGGTAAAGTTTAAGGAGCTCCTTTAGCACCTCGGACTCAGTGACCGCCTGCAGGTAGAAACTTTGTAGCAGAGCAGGGAGAAAAGAGGGAGGTGCTTTGGGGATAGTTGCATTAGAAGAGTTGGGGGATGAGGAAATGTTGGACGGGCAAGGAGGCATGGCTGAGTCAAATAGGAATCCTGACTTAATGAAGTGGTGACTAAAGAGCTCAGCCTTGTGCTTCTTCAGTAACAACCACATCATCAACATTAAGGGACATGGGCAGCTGTGAGGAAGAGGGTTAATTCTCCAGGTCTTTAACTGTTTTCCAGAATTTCTGAAGCAGTGCTTAAAGCAGCAGACATGTTCAGTACATACAGTTGATTTAATTCAAACACATAGGGTGTCTATATGGAAAAGAATACAACAAAAAAAGACTACTATTGTTAGACCAATATTTTTTTCTTGTCAGGGACAGCCATAGTAGAAATGCAGGAAATTAGCTTTAGATGCCCCCAAAAAATTGTGAGGGAGGACCCCCTGCCAGGTTATGTCCCCCCACTTCTAAAACCAAAGTTGCGCCACTGGATTTATCACAAAACCGGACAGCAATCTCTATCCAGTGAAGTCCACAAAGCATATTGCATATACAGGAACATAGTTACATGACCATTAAACAAATATTGATTTAAAACCACAGAGAGAGTTACCACAAGTCGCAAAGAAAACAGGAGCTGCCTGCACTATTACAGCTGCTTACACTATTACAGCACCATATTACAGCACCAACTTCAACATTTGAACATCATCAAATCACCTCTGCTTAGTCTAATACAGTGACAACCAAAACAATTTAGTCCAATCAACGTAAGCTAAATATGATGTGGCTGTCCATGATTCTGATTTCTGTGTGTGTGTGTGCATTCATGCAAGTAGCAAAACATGTTGACTCACCCTACTTGACGTTTCTCTACAATGTCATCCTCCTCTCTTTCATGTTGACGAAATGGCCTATCACTCTGTCATACAGTACATGCTTTTTTTTTGTTGTCCTAGGCTACCTGGCTAAAATGCTTGCTTGCCTAACTTACATTCATGGGCAACATTAGCTAGTTAACATTAGCCTTCTACATCTAGCTACATATTGAACTTCCATCTTCTCAGGCCAGGGGCACAACAATGTATGAATTAATGGTTGGATCAGAATTGTCGTTGCTTCCCTTGACAATTTCTTTTGGTGCGCCAGGACCATTCACAGTTGAGCTCAACGCTGATTGGCAAATTTGGTATACTTTTCTTGTCAAGGGAGGCCAGATGCTCATTGGCTTCCCTTGCCTTCAATGCTATGGGCAGCAACAATGTCTTACTTGTTTGGACCAGACATCATCAGATAGATGGCCTACACACAGTGTAAAGGTTATGTAACAACAGATGCTGGGAGACGAGAAGCAAGTACAGGGTGTGGATTTAATAATAAATAGACATGAAACAAAACAAGAACAGTGTCTAGACAGGAGAAATATAACATCAATGCCGACTCGGAAATTAAACTGAGGAAGTGATAGATATAGGGGAGGTAAATGACATGATGGAGTCCAGGTAAGTCCCATAATTAAGTGCAGGTGCGTGTAACGATGGTGGCAGGTGTGTGTAATGATGGGTGAACTGGAGAACAGGCTCTTGCTAATTGAAGGAACATTTTGAAACACTTAGAGATTAAATGATTGGTAAACATTTTTGGGAAGCCTGGCTTAAAATAAAATGCTATGGTAGTGCTAAACAAGAATGCAGACGAGAAATACACAATCTGTTATTTACACGAGAAACTCAAAAGGCTATAATATCTACAGTTGTGGCCAAAAGGTTTGAGAATGACACAAATATTAATTTCCACAAAGTTTGCTGCTTCAGTGTCTTTAGATATTTTTGTCAGATGTTACTATGGAATACTGAAGTATAATTACAAGCATTTCATAAGTGTCAAAGGCTTTTATTGACAAATACATGAATTTGATGCAAAGTGTCAATATTTGCATTGTTGACCCTTCTTATTCAAGACCTCTGCCATCCGCCCTGGCATGCTGTCAATTAACTTCTGGGCCACATCCTGACTGATGGCAGCCCATTCTTGCAAAGTGAATGCTTGGAGTTTGACAGAATGTGTTTTTTTGTTTGTCCACCCGCCTCTTGAGGATTGACCACAAGTTCTCAATGGGATTAAAGTCTAGGAAGTTTCCTGGCCATGGACCCAAAATATCAATGTTTTGTTCCCCGAGCCACTTAGTTATCACTTTTGCCTCATGGCAAGGTGCTCCATCATGCTGGAAAAGGAATTGTTCGTCACCAAACTGTTCCTGGATGGTTGGGAGAAGATGCTCTCGGAGGATGTGTTGGTTACATTATTTATTCATGGCTGTGTTCTAGGCAAAATTTTGAGTGAGCCCACTCCCTTGGCTGAGAAGCAACCACACACATGAATGCTCTCAAGGTGCTTTACTGTTGGCATGACACAGGACTGATGGTAGCGCTCACCTTGTCTTCTCCAGACAACGTTTTTCCAGAAGCCACAAACAATCGGAAAGGGGATTCATCAGAGAAAATGACTTTACCCCAGTCCTCAGGAGTCCAATCCCTGTACCTTTTGCAGAATATAAGCCTGTCCCTGATGTTTTTCCTGGAAAGAAGTGGCTTCTTTGATGCCCTTTTGTTTGATGCCCTTCTTAACACGAGGCCATCCTCCAAAAGTCTTCGCCTCACTGTGTGTGCAGATGCACTTACCTGCTTGCTGTCATTCCTGAGCAAGCAAGTACTGAGCAAGTACTGGTGGTGCCCCAATCCCGCAGCTGAATCAACTTTAGGAGACGGTCCTGGCGGTTGCTGGACTTTCTTGGGCGCCCTGAAGCCTTCTTCACAACAATTGAACCGCTCTCCTTGAAGTTCTTGATGATCCGATAAATGGTTGATTTAGGTGCAATCTTACTGGCAGCAATATCCTTGCCTGTGAAGCCCTTTTTGTGCAAAGCAATGATGACGGCACATGTTTCCTTGCAGGTTACCATGATTGACAGAGGAAGAACAATGATTCCAAGCATCACCCTCCTTTTGAAGTTTCCAGTCTGTTATTCAAACTCAATCAGCATGACAGAGTGATCTCCAGCCTTGTCCTCGTCAACACTCACATCTGTGTTAACGAGAGAATCACTGACATGATGTCAGCTGGTCCTTTTGTGGCAGGGATGAAATGCAGTGGAAATTTTGGGGGGGATTCAGTTCATTTGCATGACAAAGAGGGAATTTGAAATTAATTGCTGTTCATCTGATCACTCTTTATAACATTCTGGAGTATATGAAAATTGCCATCACACAAGCTGAGGCAGCAAACTGTGAAAATAAATGTGTCGTTCTCAAAACTTTTGGCCATGACTGTGCTTGCTAATGTCACACCAGCCTTCACTTTGGCTCCCCCTCCTGTCCAGCCAGGCGTTCGGCGTCGTCGGCCTTCTATGTAACTGCTGCTGAACCTGATACTGGCAAACACCCTTCCCTCATCAACCCCGGATTTATCTCGTTATCATTATACACACACCTGGTTCCAATCCCCACTCTATCACTGTATATATACTCCCTCTGTCATTTGTCGGTCATTGTAAATGTTGCTTGAGAGGAATCTCCTACTATTTCCTGAGTTCTAATAAACTCAGTAGTTCTAAACCTGCGACTGCCTACTCCTCTATACACATGTGCCAGCTAGGTTACTTGCTACTTGTCGAAGAGAGTTTGCATGGAGAACTGTGTTTTTTTTTCCCACCTTGCGCTTTGAGTGACGACGTCAAAGCTTGTGTAGTTCTGTATTATAGCCACATTAGCATTTCATTTTTAGGGGATAATTACAGGCAAATATTGATAAGTTACCTTGTCCGATAGAGATTTGCGCAATTATCAATGTCGCGCCAGGGTAAGCCTACACGAAACACAGATCTTATTTGAAGTAGTTCTAAAATCCCCTATGGAAAAATGAATGGTGGAAAACGATTGGAACAATTTCCGGATTTTAGCGCTAGGTTATACTGTGATACTCAATTCACCAAGCATGGACTGATTCACTCACCCGTGAGGAGAACCATCCTACTACTGCAGTTTGAATTGGCCCTGCCATCATCATTTAGACATTGGGACCACATATTGTACGCATTTGCCTGTTGTAGTTTCTGAATTTTGTCTTACAGTCTAGTGCATTTTATAGTTGAAGAACACCCACTACATGTGCTTGTTTGAGCATTGTCTCTCACTTGTCTCCCATGATCTATTCACTAAGTCCTGCAGTTTGAACTAGCCCTGCCGTTCTATTTTGGACATTGAGACCGCAAATGCTTTTGTCTGTCTTTTTCTTTTTTTGAAGAGCGTTGGGCCAGTAACTTAAAGTTTGCTTGTTTGAATCCGGAGCCGAATTAGTTAAATCTGTTTACGTATCCTTGAGGAAGGCACTTAACGCTAGTTCTTCAACCCTAGTTTCTTCTGTAAGTCGCTCTTAAGAGCGTCTGCTAAATGACAAATGTACTGTAGATACTCCAAATATTGCCTGAAACACCTTTGCTATTTGTCTCTGTACTCAAATGGTGTAACTATTTTTTATGGTGTTTTTTATTCGCACATACAGTACATGCAGGAAACGTACATTCTGGAAAAAATGTCTCACAGTCTTGGTTGGAGAATAATGAATGCAGGATTTTGGCACCTAACTTTTAGAAGGTTTGGCAGGAAAGGGAATCGTTTTAAACCACCTAAATATACTCACATTCACTGAACATTTAGTATTTGAAGCTCAAACACTAATTTCCCAACTGCTGTTCCCATAATCTTGCAGGCGCTATCATTCTCCATACCTTATTTTCCAATGCATCCAACATTATGCATGGCCCCCATGGTATTGGGCAGCTGCTATTTGATAACCAGAGTTTGATTTCTAAACCAGATTTGTTATTTTATTGCAGAGCACATTATACAACTGTTTTTAGAAAAATATTGTATTACAAAGGTATGTCATATGTGTGGGCTATGTATTGGCTAATATGCATCTGCAGCTGTTAAACCTCCATTCTAGCACACGTGACACACACACACACACACACACACACATCTTTCTATCTGCATGTTTTCATTGGGTTTCTATGAAAAGTATATGATTGAATGTTTCTTTGAGCCTGCAGCTAGCTGCTTTAAATGAGACCTATAATAATGCCAGAAACATGAGTCGACATTTGAATTAACTGACAGAGGTAGCTAACGAAACACAAGCTGATATTTACAGAAGCTGGCTAGGCTAGTCTGTGACATTGGCTAGCTTTCAATAAATTGGGTAAATGGTCAATGGAGTTACCTCTTCATGTGATCAAGACAATTCGTATTGCATGATGCATATTTAAAGTGAACTCGAAAACAGATATTTATCTAATTTCAGGCTGGGATCTAGCCAGCTGTATCTGCTCCTCTTCGTCAGAGTGCAGCTGGGTGTTTTCATGAGGCCGTGTTTATATCGCAGATAGAAGCAGGCCATAGGCTGCCTTCATCATACCCACGAGGGGTATGTACTGGAGTTTGATTGGTTTCAAGTTTAGTAGTTCGGCAAATTTGCCTGAACAGCCGAGTGTTGAAAATACATTTTTTTTTTAAAGATGTGCAAGAATTGAAGGTGCCAACAAATTTTATAGTAAGAATGTTTTACTGTCATATACAAAACATTTGCTACTCCCTCGATGGGGAACGATCAACTTCACGTTTTAAGGCTTCGGCCCACCATCTATAGTTGAATGTATAAAAATGCGGAGTTGGCCATTATTTTTGGCTACCATGGGTAGAAGAAGAGATCTCAATGACTTTGAAAGGGGGCTCTCAAAGGGGCATCGAGGGTTTAAAGTGTGTGTGTGTTTATGTCTCAGTTGCCAGATCTCAACCAAATTGAACACTTATGGGAGATTCTGAAGCAGCGTTTTCCACCACCATCACCAAAACATCAAATTATGGAACTTTTCATGGAAGAATGGTGTCACATCCCTCCAATATAGTTCCAGACACTTGTAGAATCTATGCCAAGGCGCATTGAAGCTGTTCTGGCCCATGATGGCTCAAGGCCCTATTAAGACACTTTATGCTGGTGTTTCCTTTATTTTGGCAGTTACCTGTAGTGTAGATCTACTGTATCAATATTGATACAATATTGGTTTACCCCAAAGGGGGGCAGTATAGTACGTAAAGCAACGAGGATGCATTCAAGACTTTGGGGTTTTCAGTCTTCATCCCTTAGCATAAGTGACTCATCAACAATACAGGCCAACTGGCCTTATAGTCTCAATTGTAATTGTCGTCAGATACATATGTGGACGATGTAATGTTGTCAGTCAGTTTCTTCAGTCAATGAGAGTACTCACTGTGAGTAGGGCTAAGGCATTGACATTGATGGCATTTAATGATCACAGACATTTTTCTCTCTGTGATACTGTTTCTCAGCTTCAGTGGCGTGGATTCCCTATCGATGGATGGCCATTTCAAAATCAAAAGTGTGGCCTGTCAGTCACTTTCTGGCTTGACACATTTCCAAATATATCTTTTGGAGTAATCGTGGCCTCCCTTTGAATGTTCCCTCTGGCCCCTACTGGTCTACCTCTCAGATCTGTAGCCATGAGAGAGAGAGAGACTGTTGTGCTCCAGAGATGGAAACCATGGATCAGTGTAGTCTCTGGGGGGAAGTCTCAGTGGGTTCATTTTAGGAGAGCTGGATGGAAGCCGTGAGCTCCACTGGATTTTGGGGAGAGGCTTTGAATGGAGGACAGCAATGGGTAATTCGTAATAACAGTGTAAACCCTAATGTAGTGCACCGCTGTTGGAGTTGCTGCTGTGACTGAGCCTGTGACTAGCAGTGCAGTGGCCTCATGTGGCCCCAACCCCCCGGTCACCCCCACTGATAGGGGGATGGGGGCGGCAGTGGCTCAGAAAAGCCCCCGGTCTCTTAGTTCAGTCTATGGGAACTAACCATGGCTCCGAGGCCTATTTTTTCAGTGAATGATGAAAATGACAACAGGAAGGATTCCCATCTCTATTATTTGCAGGGGGTTGGTTTGGCAAGCAGGGCCTAATAGGGGTGACAGGTACAGTACAAACAAGGAAAAGTGAGCAAGCACAGACGTGGCGATGAGGTTTCACACACATAGAGACTGTGTCCTAAAAGCTAAGCAAAAGTAATGAGATCAAGTGTTTATGATCCTGGAAAAGCGAGGGCACCTATATACTCTTGAGACTTACCATCAATTTCTCTCCCTGGAAAGGACGGAGGGAGGGAGAGAGAAAAAAAGAGAGTTGGAGCTTGAATGTGATGGAGAGCTCAGTCCCATGGAGCCGGAGTTGAGAATTTATAGTCAGGAAGAGGGATGAAAGTGTAATTTACAATCTAAACTCTACCGTTCCCCCCCCCCCTCTTGTAATGAGAAACGGCTGTTTTTGTTGCACAGGGCGAAGGCCTGGTAGATTAGACCAGAGTAGACCCATCCCCCTGGCTATGACACATCATTAGTTTTTATTTCTGTCCCTGCTTTTACAGCCCCTGCCCAGGCGCCAACATTTGGCCCAGCGCTCGGAGACTGCCGCCCCACTTGCGCCAGCTGGGCCATTCCCGTTCCACCTCCCAAGATGGTCTCCCGTCACTCCCAGCGGCATGCAGCGCGGAAGCTGACTTCCCATACTGTTGCTCCAAACCGCCATCACTGGATTAACCGGAATTCCCCAACCTGCCCCACATTTCAAGCAGTTTTCCCATGCTTCAATGGAAGAAATACAGTATTGTATCCATTTGGCTATTCACAGCCATTTTATACATCCTATGTTAACGGTCCAGCGCTGAATGTACCACCAACACAGCCCAGCATGATTATACTATGATTATATTATGATTATATCAGTTTTGGGCAACTTTGGGGCCACAAAAAAAATCCACACATGCAGTCAGAGCTGGCCCTAGCCTTTTGGGGGCCCGAAGTAAAATGTTGTTAGGGATCTCCCTCTTGACAGCGGAACTTTTTTTCCTGCAATTCTACACATTTTGCCTGGGCCGTAGAGAAAATGTTGCAGTTTTTAAGTGAGTTTGCTGCAATGCTACAAATGTAGCCATAAGGTGGGAAAGATTTAGCAATTTTACAACCGATTTCATGCAATTCTACTCATTTTGCCATGGGGCGGAGAGATAAAATGTGCAATTTTACAGCAAATTTCCTACGATTGTACACATTTTGCCATACGGTGGAGAGAAATGTTTGCAATCCTTAATATATCTGATTGAAAGTGACTAAGAAAATCAGTGGGGGCCCCCAATCGGTAATTCCACCATGATTATTACAAGTTTAGATGTCTAGACTAACTTACAAATCCAAAACATTTTAGCTGACATAGACTAATTGAGTGACTGTCAGTGACTGACATAACAAGAGAAAAAATGCTGATGCACAACCACATTTTGGAATTGCACCTTGTGTATTTTACTATTCTAACTCTCAACAGTAAATTGAGACTCGACTCGATTTCCCCTAAAACATTTTGGGAAATCGATCCCCAGGCCGTGGGCTGCCAGTTGCCCATCCCTGACGTTGCTCTACTCTTATTGTGACACTGAATGAGATCAACATTATAATAGAGACATCATAGAGCGGTTGGAGAGATTGACTGAGGGGACTGCGCAATGTTGTCAGATTTATGTCATTTTAATTTGGGCTTGTGCATTGTGGTTCAGTTTTTATGGAGACATCACATGAGATTTGTGCACTTCCTACAGCAATGACAAACATATGCCGCGAATGTTGAGTTCCTCAGGTGCTGTCATTATACATTTAAAGAGCCTGTGAAAGGCCGTCTTAATATGTGTGTCAATTATTATGGTGACTGTATACTTACTGGTATAGTACACAAATACAGATCATATACAGGCCAACTACTGTACGTGTGACAAGTGAAAACCATTGAGAGACCACGGGAGAACAAACAGGGAATGGAAACATGGATATGGAAAGACCACAGTAATATTTGATTGCACAGGAAGAGACTGACTACTGTAAAATATACAATGATCATGCTTAGTGTGTCTGCCATGTTTACTGCATCTGCATTTTATTCAAGCTTTCACAGAAGTAATAAGATATACCAATGATATACTGATGTTGACATTTTCAGTACCACTATCCACAATACGAACGCATATTTAACGTATACCTTCTCACAAAGCTAATATTATTTTTTTTTGGTGTAAAGCAAATAGACCCAGGGAAAGCTAAACAAAACGTGACAGCGGTTGCTCAAAGATTAGTGTCAAATGGTACAAAAACCTTCGTCGCTCTTGTCGTATCAGGCTGACAAGTAGCTGTATAATGCAATGATTCTTTCCACTGACCGAGGTGTATATAGTACAGAACACCGATATGTCGGATCCTGTTGCAAACATACATGATTACTGAGCAGCTGTAGAGGGTTTACATGTAACCAGAGCCATATGATTATGGAAATATTGATGCGTTGATATATAACTGTGCCTTTACAATGGTCTCTCTCATCGTCTATGTCAAATTTCCCATTCTACCAGATTGATACGTACACACACACACATTAAGGTTACGTGCAGAAACACATACAATATACCCACACCCACACAAGTATACATAGGCTTGTGTGACCACTACTTCACAAAAACATTTTGTTGAAATTTTGTAAACATACAGACAGGCAAGAATGCACACACAGACACACACAGACATACACTCACAACACACATACACAACGCACCCAGTTTTCAAATCTAAACTTTTTATGCTGAAGATACCAAAACATTATTCTACTTGAAATTAAGAACTAAGCTATTAAGTGGGTAACCTTTGTCTAACACCAGATCAGGATTTGAACTAAAGCCGTCTAAACTTTCTCTATATTGTTGCTGGTTTGTTTTGGAGCGGATTCCCTTCAAACCAAAAAATTAATTAAAATATGTTTTCCTTCAAAACCACACATTTGTTCCAGTGCCTTTCTTTTGTTTCATCAACAAATATAATTAAAATAAAGAATCTTAATACTGTTCATTTTCTTTATATCACTTACAACAACATCTCCTTAGAAATATCTACTTGCTACCGTTCACAAAACATGAGTCAAGTCAACAATGAAAAATAGATTTTGAAAAGCACATCAGGGATTCTAATGGACTGAAGAGATCCTTGATCATTGTGAAGCCTTCATCTTGAAATGCTCATATTCATATTCAGTGTCTTCCACTGTTCAGCCACTGGGATCTCCATCTGCCAACTCTAAGATAAACTTGGAAGCGGTGAAATGAAACATGTTGACCCTACTGCAAGGCTTACAGTGGAACCCTCCACAGTGCACATTCCCCCTCTTCCCTCCAAGTCTGATAAGTCCAAGTCCTGCTCCTTATGTATTGCAGCAATCCTCCAGTTCTCTTACAGCATCTTCTAGAATGCATAGCAGCATTAATCCTTTTCTTCATCAGTTTGATATTGTCACCTCAGTCCACTGTCTGTCTCTTAATAATGGCCAATGCAGGTGGGTGTTGCCTAGTTCTTTGTCCCTCCTTGTCCCCACCAAGTCCCAGCGTGACTAAAGCCTAGGCTACAGTGCTAGGGGTAAGACTGGGCGTGGTGGTGGCCTGGTTTTGGCCCTTTTTCCTCCTGCCGCCTCCCTTGCCACCCTCTCTGCCTCCTTTCCCGCCCTCTTTGCCACCCTCTCTGCTTCCTTCTTTTCCTCCCTCTTTGCCCCCCTTCTTGCCACCCTCTTTGCCACCCTCTTTGCCCTCGTGGCCATGGCCTCGGACGTTTTCTTTGTCTTGCCTTCTCTGCGGGTCTCGTCGCTCGCCCTTATTCTTATTCCCATCTGGATAGAGAGAGGAAAATAACAGATTGAAATGCATTATTACACGGACTACGACACCAAAATAACAGGGTAGTTGGGCTCAGCTTTTATAAACAGGGCTTTGATGGCTTTGGTGTGTGTTTTAAGTACAGTAGAGTCCGAATTAGCTTGGTAGACCTTGACATTAGCCCATTAGCCCATATTCACAACATGTTTCTCAGTGGCATTGTGTGGATACCCCGGTTTCTAGCTTCCTAACAGGCCCTTTTAATACTGGCTAATTGCCGCTAAGCCCCAGACATGCAGCTCAGGAGCCAGAGCCTTTCATAAATGCCACCATGATGCAACACAGTGCTGCATTTGGCTGACAGGAAACACACAGCAGTGCCATAATGACAGGCCGGAAAACAGTAATCAAGCCTTTGTGAGGAGTGTGACTCCGAGCCGGACACGTCTTAACACTCGCAGAGACAACGGCTGATGGAACATAATAGTTCATGTAAACAGTTGGGAACCGGTCGAGGTGAGCTCCTTTCTTAACGTCTGCCTTCCCTCTCCACTCTACCTCCCCCCGCATCCTCGTCTTTCCCCTCCTCTTCCTCTCACTCTCGCTGTAGGCTGTTGTCTGGACATCCACCTGTCACACAGTTTAAGTGCATAATTGCTCCCTAAACACAAACATCCATTAAGAGTAGTTTTCCAGGTACTCGGGATGGAAACACAGTTGAGGAAAGGATAAAACAGAGGAATTAAAGTAAATCAACACTGTTGAAGTGGAGTGCAAGAGTCCTTCATGTCCTGTACATGCAGCTATAGATTGTTCAACATACGAGCACTCATTGACATCCTCTTGACGTTGTTGATGTAAATTGGGCTATGCCACTACACCACTAAGCCACAATGAGGTTAACACTTCGGAGCTCTCATGACAGCGTGTGTGCGTGTGTGTGTGTCTGTCTGTGTGTGTGCGTGTGTGTGTGGCTTGCTCGTGTGTTCGCGCGGGTGTGAACAACCTTTCACGCACATAAACGGGAATGGATGTTTGTGTCAGGTGTCAGACAGTGGTTGTTTATACTCGGCTGATGAGTGCTCCCACGATGAGAGGAAACTAGGAAGTTAGGCTGAGGAATGTTTGCTATGAACTTGTGTGTTGAGTCTCCATGTTCCCTAGAAACAGAGACTCAAAACACTCACTAAGGGGGCTGGAGAGCATTCGCTAAGGCTAACTGTTTGACAACAGGAGGCTCATGGAGCATTCTTGTTCATTTGCTTTAATAATATAATATAATATTTAAGCAATAAGGCCCGGAAGGGGTGTGTTATACAGCCTATATACCACGGCTAAGGGCAGTTCTTATGCACAACGCAACGCAGAGTGCCCTGTCTACAGCCCTTAGCCTTGGTATATTGGCGATATACCACAAACCCTAATTGCTATTATAAACTGGTTATCAACGTAATTATAGCAGTCAAAATACATGTTTTGTCATACCTGTGGTATACGGTCTGATATACCATGGCTGTCAGCCAATCAGCAATTAGGGATTGAACCACCCAGTTAATAATTAAGCAATAAGGCACATGGGTGTGTGGTATATGGCCAATATACTGTACAATGGCTAAGGGCTGTTCTTATGCACAACGCAATGCGTCAAGCCCTGAATGCTGATTGGCTGACAGCCATGGTATATCAGAACATATACCACGGGTATGACAAAACAGTTATTTTTACTGCTCTAATTACGCTGGCAACCAGTTTATAATAGCAGTAAGGCACGTCGGGGGTTTGTGATATATGGCCAATATACCATGGCTAAGGGTTGTGTCCAGGCACACAGTGATGCGTCGTGCCTAAGAACAGCCCTTAGCTGTGGTATATTGGCCATATACAACACCTCCTCGTGTCTTATTGCTTAATTATATAACTGTTGTAATAGGCCTATGTCTATTTCCTCCATTCTGCACCACGTGCTCCTTTTAGCTTGTTTTCTATATCATTTCTTTGTTATTTGAGTGTATTTGAAAGTACGCAAAGACAAAAAGCCTTGTTATTACTCAAATTTGCTCCATAGACATGTATCTCTGTATAAACCAATGAAAATACCTATTTGGCAGTAAACCTGCAAACATTTACGTATTTAATGGCGCATATTTTGAATAAAGAGACCCCTGAAACTAAATGAGTTTCAATAAGCATTCCTATCATTTATTTAACGAGGACCTGGCAGGAGCACAGGTGTGCAGTATCTTTCCCTTTGTTTGGTAGAAAACAGGCAGAGGCAGACCCAATACAGTAGTCCACTAATTAGAAGTAGTTGATGTAACTTTTCTTGAGACACGAGGGGCCAAAGTCATTAAAGCATCTGTCACTATAGGGCCCTATTGGCCAGTTGGCTCCTGACATTGGGGGCTGTGTCACATTTCTTAGGGGAGTGTTGACAAGACTTGATTTCTAGCTTTGTAAAGTATGCATGTGTTGCCTGCCTTGAGTAAATAAACAATTTCTGGGGGATTAATTTCTCCCACTAATGAAAACAAAATGGAGACCATTTGAATTTGGAAGACATTTGTTTCTGTTTAGAGTCATATGCTTTAGTCAGTGAACCTGGGGAGTTACAGTAAGGGCCATTTGTTGAGTGTGCACAGCAGGACCTGGGCTGATTCTCTCACTGTGTAAGGACTTAATTAGTCCCCTGACAAGCCCGCTAATGGATCGAGGGGGACTCCATCAATTTATGACAGCCATGATTGCAGCTCCACTCCATCCAAGCTAAACAACTGTGGCCTGACAAAGGCAATCACGCATTTAGCAAATTCTGTTTTCATGTGGGCCCATTTGTAAAAAGCTACAGGAAGAAAAAGGGAGAGCTTGGCCAAATCGACACAAAGCGTGAGATCTGCAGACCAGTAAATCACTGGTGTTATACAAGCACTGCCCCCTGTGTTTTTTTACAGCGGCCCCGTCGGCCAAGTCTTGCAGATGGATTCGCGGCCTCGCTAATTTAGCACATGGCAAGTTTTTTTAAGCACATGAAAAAGGGCTTAGACAAGGTCATGATAACCATCGCTTATGAGTTCATTCACACGAGAAGAAAATGTATTTGTTATGTGCCTTGACAGGAGATCCTTACTCATTTTCACAACGGTGTATTCTGACACCAGAATAAGGAAAATACGTTGAAGCTAATGGCTATCATCTCTCAAAGTCAAACTGTCAACATTTCACAAATGGTGTCACATCATACATCTCAATCTCCTTCAAGATGCGGGTGACTCCTGAGTCCTGACACACTACACTCTGTTGCTCCAACACAGCATCCCGTTCCCTCATTTTCCCTCCTTTCACAACACTCGCTAAGTTTAGAAATTTGGCATTCGGCACTACACATTTATGGGTCAGTTTATAATATTTCACCGTTAATTATTCTTCACAATCCGTGGTGGAAATTCTTTCCAGGATGCAGGCGTCATGCAGTGTAAATTTGCCTCTCATTTATCAAACAGTGCTGTCCTGGTCCTGTCCAGTGTGAAGCAAGTCCACTCCTCCCTGAAGAATTACAAGCAAGAGCTCGTATATATATCCTCCCTCGAAGGATTTCTTCATCTAATGTTGTATAATGCTGTTTCTGTGTGCATTTTTTACGTACTCCATCTGTTACATATTTCATAACTGACATGATTCTTCATTGATTCTTTACAATGGGTAAACTGACATTCGTTGAAAGCTGTTACTCAAAATAGTAGCAGCCCTGAAATCCAATAAGCGTACCACCCGCTCATAAAGTTTGGGAATATTGCTTGTTTACTGCACACTAAGTCCCTGTAAAGAAATGGAAGCTTCCAACTTTGATTCAACATGTACATGAATTAGCTGCCAAATAAAAGATTCACATGGATTAAAACCAGGAATTACAGTGGGAAAATTAGGAGATAGAAACTGTGGCCAAATGGGCCCACCGTTGTCAGCCATACAAAACAACTCCTTTCACTTCAAATCAACATTAACAAATCCACTCCAAACCTTTCTCTACCTTTTTATTGGGTCGATCACAAAGCTAAGTATCCCAGCCATGCTGTTCAATAAAGGTTTGACTGGTCCGTTTTATTTTATAAGGCAGAGTTCATTAAAACCTACTGACCGGGCCTCCCAAGTGGCACAGCGGTCTAAGGCACTGCATTACAGAGCTAGAGGCGTCACTACAGACCCAGGTTCCTTCCCTGGCTGTGCCACAACCGGCCGTGGCTGGGAGTCCCACAGGACGGCACACAATTAGTCCAGCGTCGTCCGGGTTGGGGAAGGGTTTGGCCAGGGGAGCTTTACTTGTCTCATCACGCTCTAGTGACTACTTGTGGCGGGCCGTGTTCCTGCAGGCTGACCCCCAACGCCAGTTGAATGGTGTTTCCTCCGACACATTGGTGAGGCTCGCTTCTGGGCTAAGCTGGTGGGTGTTTAGGAGCGCGGTTAGGCGGGTCATGTTTCAGAGGACGCATGACCACTTCGGCTCTCCCGAGCCCATTGAGTTAGTTGCAGTGATGAGACAAGATCGAAATTGGGGAGAAAAAGGGAGGTAAAATACAAAAAAAATATCGAATAAAAACACTTACTGACCAAAGGAGAGGGCTTTTGGTTTCTCAACTACTTGAATAAACTCCATCTTATAATACCAACTACAACTAGAAATGTGTTATGGGCCAAAGAACAACAACGGAGTAGTACTAATTACAGCATGATTAAGCTGTTATCAAATTGAGTGTTACCGGGCAGATTTCTAGCTTAGCAAAATTAGCCAGCTCTGAAACAAGACGGCAGATGAATGATAAGAACTGTGTAAAACTCGCGCCTCGCAGAGCTTCAAAACAAACAGTCCAACTCCAGCTCTTATCGTCATCCAACACTGCAGTGCACTGCATGGCACCCTCCCATCTGTCTTGCCTGTTTGGTTCTTTTGGAATGTTTGTTTACATGGTTCTCAGTCAGAGACTCTGTGTCCTTACTGAACAAACACCTTTGAGGTACCAGGTCATGGTCATACAGGGGTTTGGTGTTGTGTATTGCCTTGGACATTTCTAATATTGCAGAGAAAAAGAATCTTATTTAGTACAGGGAGTTCATGACTTCATCAGAAAAGATGCTGATCACAATATTAATGACTCTGTAGTTGTGTTGAACTGTTCTTTTGTTTCATCTTTCCATCTTTTTTTTGTGTTAGTGCTCACCTCCTTTCCCACATGGTGCCTTCTGCACTGTGCACTTCTGTCTCTCAGTCTGTGGAGCACAGGGCCGGGGGGATGACGCAGAGACCGTGTCAGGGCTGGGGGCCTGAAGAAGCTCTTGCACTCTGGTCTGTGTGCCTTTCTTAAAGCCACACGTCTTGTTCTTCTTCATACAGGGACCCCATGGGCTCCATTCGCCCAGTTCACATTCTACAGACGGGATATAAAAGAGGACAGAAGTTAAATACAGTTTTAGATGCACACACATAGAACACACATGCAACAAGCCCAAATTGAAACCCATTAAGGTCTTAAGGTCTTGCATGTTCACAGTGAGAAAGTAAGGCAGAGGAACTTATCCAGCCCAAACAGACATCACTCATTTAGCCTTGTCAAGTGCAAAGCCTCTATCTTACCAAGTCTGTCCAGTTTATCTAGAGACCTCCACTGTTTTACCGCTAGTGACATAATGTTGAGCTTAAGTCATGACTCTATCTGTCAAGAGCTGGTTTCCATTGTGGGGGAAATGTCAAACTTTTTCTGGGAAAATATTTTGACTTATTTGTTAAGGGTTGGGGGGTGGGTGGGGGTGAAGCAAGCAAACTTGATACTGCCAAAAACAATAACAAGGAAATTAGAGAATATATAACAAGAGCGGCTGGAATGAGCACTTTCTGTAAGGTAAGGGAGCAGGGGCAATGCCAGAATGTCAACCTGGGGGTTGACATTCTGAGAAGTCAAGTGGCCTGGAGCAGCCAGCTAGCACTAATGCCATTAGTGCGATATTTGCTTACTTGTGACAGAAATCATTTCAAAAGAAATCATTAAAATGATCCTGCCGGCCTCCCTCCGAAGTTCAGCTGGCTCGCTGGTGATTGAGAAACAGCAGAAAGAGAAAGAAGAAAAAAGGAACAGAGGAGGAAGAGAGCTCAACGGAACACAGCTTCTCCACGTCACTGAAGTCTCAAACTGAACTCTCATATGGCAGGCGATATTCATCCGACAGGCAGAACATACTTGGCTGCTGATAGCTGAAGGGCATTTAGTATACCATGTGTGATGGGTTAGGGTGGACTGGGTATGTTATGGGATCAAATATGCAGCCCACACCTGAGAAACATTCAAGACTTTGTGACAGACTCTCACCACAAAAACTCATCATCCTCAACTTCATATGCTTAATACTCAATGTATGGGTAGTGTGGGACTTACAGTAATATTATCTTAATCAAAAGATAATGTGTCAAAAGGCTATGTGCCCTTAAACTCATTGTTCATAATCCAGTTCAGTGTCAGCTGTGAGTGAAGCTGTGGCAGGGGGTGAAAGGAAGAGAAGTCAGAGGTGAGAGGTCACTCACCTACGCACTCCATGGTCCCGTTGGTGGTGCTGAGGCCTTCAGGGCAGCTGGGGTAACATCGCCCTCTGTGTGAATATAAGCCCTCCTTACATTTTGTGCAAAAATTTCGATTGAAACACTCCTCACAATTCTCTATTTTACATTCTGAAAGGAAAAGGGGAGACAAAAACATGAGTCAAAGAGAGGAGAGAATGAGGAAAATCAAATCACACTTAGTTTAGTTCATATTCATTGTGTTAACATAGTATACATGTACACTTTGCATTAACTGACAGCATAACACACCACTGTTCATTGTTCTGGCTTCAAGCTTCCGCGTTAATACAGAATGATACAGTATTACCATACAAAAACAGCAAAGTATGTTTAAAAAATGTGAAGCCTTCCTACTGCACTAAGGGATCCTCTTCTCCTCGGGGGAGGACAAGAATGTAGCCTGATTTGTATTTACTATGAGAGATTTATTAGTGATAAAACAATGGGGAGAGACTCTTCGGGGGGATTTTGCATGAATAACACCCATGTCTTAAAAGCATATGCATACCACGGCTATATTTTTTGGAAAGCGGGTGGCCGGGTGCGGGCCAAGAGTAGAGAGCACGTCAGCGGATTTCCACGCACCTTTGCCTCGTTAAAAACACAGCTTCTCCAGTCAAACAAGCAACTACTTTAAATTGAGGGTAATTATGGGTGCGGGAGAATGAAAAACAGACACCTTAGAGGACTACCGAGAGCCCCCCTTTCTCATCCCAACCCTTCTCCTAGCCCCCTTATTTCACGACCATCATTATCTTATTCTGAAATAATAACATTTTCTCTGCCAAAACCAGTGTGGAGACAGAGGCATGCTAAGCGAAGGTCACAGATGTAATCCTTACATCTCTGGGTTGGAATATCGGTGAGTATCCAGTCAGAAAACACTAGACACCTTTCCCATAAACAACTAAAATAAAGAATGTCTAGTCGGCTGGAGTCTTGCCAGGAGTTCGAAACGAGCCAAAGGGAAGAATCCTCGTTGGGATTTTAATGCCCTAACCTCAATTATTACTTTAAGCTCTTGACAGCTAAATTTGACGTTACTGATGTACGGAGCAAATACTTTGACAAATGTAGCCCTAATGTAAAATACATGTGGCTAACAAGACATCTTGGGGATTTCGATATGTCCGAAATTGAAGCGGCTGACTGGATAATAACAGCAGGTTAGCCACGGAGAGGCTTGAGGAGGAGGTTGAGGAGACTAACCAGCATGCTCAGCGGCCTTTCGGGATGCAGTGGACAACATTGAAACAATAAAGACTGAGGTTAAGTTCATTTCAAGTGACAGTAAAACATGAACAAAAATGTGGGGATTAGAGTGAGCCAGAACTTTTGTTGTTTTTATCCAAATTGGACTTTTTTCCAAAACCGTCTTCCTGAGTATCTAGCAGACAGACATGCTCTGAGGTTATGGCCCTGTGTTTATGTTCACATATATGTACATTGAAATACAGGCTATTTCAAATAAATATCTTGAAGCAAAGGCCAATATGTTCAGGTTGATCCTCATTATGTATCTTGTAATGTGATTTCAGGTAGCCACATGTGTAAACAACGCTATGTGGGATAATAACTCTTTGTTTAATTGAACAGGCCCCTATATCGGTCCATGTTACTGGTATGAGGAGTATCACACATACTAGCCCCCCTTATTCCAACCTTATTCCAACCTGCTGATTGACAGTAAGCTTCTCTGCTGCGAAGGCATCTGGACAGTTACAACTCGTCCAGGAGGAGCTGTGTAAATCTGTATGCTATCTAACCTTCCTCTCAATGTAAGAGCTATAAAATACCAGGGTTAAAGAGTAGGGAAACACTGTTTAAAAGAAAGCAATAAGTGCTTCTTATAACTCAGTATGTACAGTACCAGTCAAAAGTTTGGACACACCAACTCATTCCAGGGTTTTTCTTTAGCTGGTTGAGAGAATGCCAAGAGTGTGCAAAGCTGTCATCAAGGCAAAGGGTGGCTAATTTGAAGAATCTCAAATATAAAATATATTCTGAATTGTTTAACCCTTTTTTGGTTACAACATGATTGCATGTGTGTTTTTTCATAGTTTTGATGTTTTCACTATTATTCTACAATGTAGAAAATAGTCCAAATAAAGGAAAACCCTGGAATGAGTAGGTGTGTCCAAACTTTTGACTGGAGAACCACAAGACACTACTGTTTGTTTCGAGACTACTAGTAAATCTTGGTAATGTTCTTTTTAAAAAAAAAATGTTTTGCAACAGAAAACTAAAAGGAGTGTTTCTTATTTGTCAAGGTATTCCCTCCCATTTTCAGTCAGATTTCTTCCATTTGGTGACAAATGTGACATGATTCTGTTTTCAAAGATATGTACCTTATGACTTGAGGGCGAAAAACTAAAGGGAAATACCCCTGAACCATTTCCATATTTGTATTGCGTCATGAGTTCAGCTTTTAGGAAGTTTGTTTGTAATAGAAAAAACTAAACATTACAGACATCTGGTATTAAATGATGTTGCAACAACCTATCTAACAAAACAACAACTTGCATACACCAAACAGCCTGCGTGTTCTTCCTGTAACAAAATATAATGACTACAAGCTGCCTTGCGCTCTAATTGCCTATCATCATACGCACTTTCCTCAAAAATAAGAAGTTGATCTAATTTACCATTGGAGAGGCAAGTTTAGTTGTATGATTCACAAGGGAGCATGCAAAATGAATAACTCAGTTGTGTCCAGAAAATATACATTTACTTTAAAACATGGATGTTTTGATACATAAATGTTAAAACACAACGGGTATGGACTGTGAACTGGCATGAACCCCTGGCTCGCGAGACAAATATAAAAAACATAGACATCCTTGAAAAAACAGACAAACAGCAGTGCATCAGAAATGTTTTTGTTTTGAGTTTCTTCCATTCCTGTTTTCCACCCACAAGTAAGAGAAAACAGACCACGAGCCGGGCCCTTGGCACCCCTGGTTCAGGAAAAAAGGTGTTTGTGCCACCAGAACCAACATGGAGGAGTAATGTAAACATTACACATGTATACCAAACCTATTCCACCCTACTTCACCCCACACCCCTTAAAGGAGGGCTGGACCTACTTATTTGTTCTCATTTTTTTGCTTGCTCATTAAGAAATGCAGCTGCCATGACTGAAGCCAAATGAGAGTTGTCTTATGGGTGTGGTATAATGTGGGTGTGTATTCGCATGTGGGAAGCGTTACTACACTTACTCTGCCAAAACAGTACACAGTTACAGTCACTCACTCTTCTAGATAACTTGAAACAGTCTAACCAGGTCTTGTGTCTGGAATTAGGCAAGGCTAGCTAGTGCTAGTCAACTTCTTTGGCCAATTAGCTTCAGGTGTGCGACCGTTGAAAAAAAGGTTTGACGGGCAAGTTAGGGATCATCAATAAATTACACAATGTAAATGGAAATATTTTCATGTTTTAGTTCTCATTAAATGCTTTCAATATTTGTATATGAATTTCTACAATTTATAGACAGTTTAAGGGTTTTTAAGTCATTGACATTTGGAGCTATTGAAATGTTAAAATATTGTCCCATGTATATTGTGTAATTTACTGATAGGGATATCCAAAGTCAAACCAAATTTACCATGGGAATTACACCTTAATTCCATGACTTACATGTTCTTCCTTAATCATCTTCCAAATCTCTGTATTGGACGAGACTGACTTTATGATTCCACTTTGTAGTCAATTTTGACAATAGAAGGTCCTGTTTTGATTCAGTTGGTCTTTAAAGGTAGACTCGGCAAAATGATGTTACCACGTGCAGCAGCACAGATATTGAGACGAGTGAGATGCAGGACTCCGCTCTCACACAGTCACACACAGTATCTGCCCATATGCACAGGTTCACTTTCACGCTGTTCACAAAAATAGCGGAGGTTGAGCATCCCGATTCAACGCTCTTAGTTGTCGTGGAAATTGACCCAATTTGCTGTTTACTTTCTGTATCTGTGTCCTACCGCTGAGTCTAACTTTAAACTGTCTGAATATTACTGCAACAGAACAATAATGTTCCTGCCATGTCGCAGTTCAAGGCCCATCTCCAGCTTGACAGATGCTATTTGCTGATCTTTATGAGTGTGTTGTTGTGTTGCATGTCATTGCTGTGGCTGTGGTCATGTGGTGAAGACAGCTCCTTCCACACATGGCACAGCAGTTCAAAGTGGAAATTACACCTCACTTACCACTGGACCACATTAGTGCCCATTGTGTGTTTACCATTATGGTGACACATTGTGATGATATGAATGTTGTACTGGGGAATATCTTGAACATCATTGGATGTGGGTTTTTTTGTACAACACCGAAAAATGTCAATACAAATATAGGAAACCTTCTTACTGGGGCTTTCCTGGTCAGTTCACATCATAGTCACAAAAAACGTGTCACCCTATTTAGGACACAATGCATTTTAAAAAACAAACAATGAAGTCCAAGAATCCAAACTCACGGATGCATCTGTTGGTATCGGGAGTCCGCATGCCGAAGTATCCCTGTGGGCACGAGGCGAGGCACACGCCTATCTGGCGGATGTCGTTGCGCTCCAGGAGAATGAAGAGTTTGGGCTTACATTTTATACAGCCATTGTATTCAGAACATCGCTCACAGCCATTTGAGCAAGATGGTGGCCCCTCAGTGCTAACTGTGGAAATATATGGGGAAAGAGAGAAAGAGAGGGAGAAAGAGAAGAGTCATTAAAAACCAGCATATAAGGTCCAGTTACCACAAAGTGAATAAGTATTTATCTGTTGGAGACAAACACTACATTCAACACTGGCAATATCAGTGAGGACATGGCCCTTGTCTATTTTTGCACCACATAGCCATAAACCTGGCAGTAGTTCATGTTGCAGATAATCTAACCAGGGGCCATGCCAAACATCTTTGTTTGAACAGTTTTCTCACTGTTTACTTGAAACTGCTCGCCGGAGATCCTAAACAGATTTTGGTTGGAGAAGTCCGAGTGTTTCGGACTGACATCCTGCGATGATCGATTCCACATCATGCCATGACATCACACAGCAGGGGCCCCCCTGGGGTCAACGAAAAGTGACTCAGCCATCGGGATCTCGCCAATTACATGAGCTTGCCGGCCAAAAAAGGGAAATGCGCACAAGTGCGTTAAGTCTCTTCCCAAGAGCCGAACGTCTTTTGGTGTTTTAACCATCCGCCCATGAAGCTGAATATAACAATCTAAGAATTGTACTAAGCCACAAAACTCTGTCTCAAAGCAGCCCATCTGCATTTGGCTCTCATCCACATATAATCCCATGATCATACTTCATATCTTCATATCCCTATTCCCTCATCTTCCAAAAAGGCTAGAACTCGGAGACTCTGCTCTGCTGCAGCCAGTAATTTAAATGATTGCTCAGAAAGCGTGTCAATATGCACATCCTGTTTCTAGGGGCCATTTGGTGCCAAAATGGCGGTCATCCCGGGTTGATTTACAGGCCTATGTGGTATCAGCATCTAAATATATACACACTCACACTGCAATCAATCTGCCATCCCTGTCTCCCAGAGATAAGTTGGGATGGTAAAAGCTTTAAAAATGTTCTCCCCGCAAATCAATTACGCCATGGCTGAGTCATGGTGACCTCGCATGGGGATGCAGCCAAAGTAGCTGTCACACAGCCAGATTCTTAACACTTTAATAATGATAAGAAAGTAATAATCACACTGTGCAATAGTTAACCAGAGGTGGGGGGTGTAAGGTGTTTTCGGACAGTATGTTGGGACAGTTTTTGACCCTGCTGCTAGAGGTCATGTGCTAGAGCCGTATTACTCCTCTGGATGAGGTGTTGTCGAACCAGGAAAAACCGGCACAGAACATACAGAGATGATGTGATGAAAATATGTTCTGTAAATTCAATGCAGATATGTCCATTTCTAATTTCTAATCTATGAACAGCTTCAGTCCTAACATATAAAGCTTGTTGCGCATGGCAAAGTTGGAGCACCTGTTTCCCTGGACCTAACTCCAACAACATGAATAACACTAAATCATACACATCAACAACATGATTATCTACCTGCCAGCCAACAGCAGTGGGTAACATAGTCTGTGGGTTAAACCAACTGAAGGTTCCTTGCCATGTCCATCTCACTTTGTGTCTCAGTCTCTATAGAGGGTCTTCTAGTACATTTTAAATAACCAGGAAAAGAAACCTTTTAAAATCACTTCAAAATTCAGGGGGAACACTGTTCACCAAGGATAAGCCTCTTAAATGATAATTGACACATGATTCGTAGGTCATTGCTATCTTGCATTTTACGGTACAGTAAAACACACTTTGCTCATTAGAAATAGGTATTTATTGTGCAATTGAAAGGACATGACAATTCTAACAAGACACATCTGATAATGCCTTTCCTCTGGACATCTATAGCCATGCCGAAGCCAAGCTTTATTTACCAGACGCCAAGCTCAATACAATTCTGACCTCTCCTGACTGCTTGGATGTTTTTGTGAGGTGGGGGTGTGTGGGGGGGGCAAAGGCTGGTATCCTCTAAAAGCTCTTCTGAGGGAAAAGGCATTATATTAAAACCAGTGGTAATGCCTTGCACTGAGATTCACCCCACTCTGAGGGCAGACACTGAGGCTGAGAGTAAGCTCTATATTTGTGGGTGCATGAGGTCAGAAAAGTGTTTATAAAACTGCTTGAAAACCAAACAATGGAACATGGTCCAACAACCATGAGCTGAAGTGTCCGAGAGTTGTTCCTCTCAGTGCCTCAGAGGCAGACATGGAGACAACTGTGGTGCTGAAGCTCTAGCCGTAAAACCCAGGGTGAATCCGCCTAAAACCCGACTATAAACATTCTTAATACCCATAAAAGCTCAACATAAATCAAGAGAGGCGTAAATCATAAAAAGAGGAAGAAAAGAGGGTCATTCAAAGACAGCTGAGGCTACCATAATCCATCTTGGCAAAACAAATAATGAGGAGGAAGAAAAAATAAACAACATGTAATCTTTACTGCGGCCGTTAAATGTTTATAAGAAATGTACCACTGTGGCTCTCGGTGGCTGCATGGAAACCAGAGAAAGAGAGAGAGTGAAAGAGGGGAAGGGATTTGAGGATTTGGTAACTCACTCCGTCTCTGCCTCTGTCCCTTTGAGAGCTTGAGGCCGCTGTCGCTGTGACCCATGGATCCGAGAAAGACCATCGCCAGAGCCACCAGTCCCAGCTGCATAGTCCCTGGTGCTGACCGGCCAAGCGGGGTCCCCCCTGCAGGCAGACGGATAAGGCGGGGGGCCCCTTCCACTCTGTGACAGGTGGATCACTCTGCTGCTGTTGCTGCTCCTCCCTGCTGCTTCCCTCCCTCCGCTGCTGCTGTCCGCTGGGTCTCTCTCTGTCACTCACTGTCTCTCTCTCTCTCTAAGGGCTGCTGTGTCCACAACTCCCTTCAGCGGAGGATTATGCTGCTGCGGCTGCAAATCCAAACATGCCCGGGGCACAAGCCATAATGACGGTGTGGGGGGGGGGTCGGTTGACGATGTAATGGAGGAGCGTTGCGTGGAGTATGAGAGGAGAGGAGAGGTGGAAAAAGGAGGAGAGGAGAGTGTGGCACTCCTGTTGGTTCAACCCATGAAGACTCGGCGGGGCTAGCAGGGGAGCAGGCAGCCTGTTGGAGGATCGCCAAGGAGCGTTTGGTGTGAATGAGCACCCGAGCCCAGGAGCATGTGTCTTATTAAAGATGCTCTGAGGAGGCGTGGGGGGAGGGACAGGAGTGGGGCTGCTAAAAAAAGCTGGAGACTCCTACATGTGACAACGCATCTGTCTGTGCCAGGACCTGCTAGAGAGACAGAGACAGACAGACAGAGACAGAGACAGAGACAGAGACAGAGACAGACAGACAGACAGACAGACAGACAGACAGACAGACAGACAGACAGACAGACAGACAGACAGACAGACAGACAGACAGACAGACAGACAGACAGACAGACAGACAGACAGACAGACAGACAGACAGACAGACAGACAGACAGACAGACAGACAGACAGACAGACAGACAGAGGGGAGTTGGGAAGGGGTGTGTGTGATGGGGAGAGAGAAATAATGAGACATGAGCTCTAAAACACCAAGCCATTAAGTTAGCATGTCAAGAGAAAATCCACCTCTTGGCCAAGACTGAAACAGATACAAGGTTTTGTAACAAGAACGGAAATTATATCAATTCCAACCATGTCAACCAACAGTGAACCAATGATAAGTACTGGAATTCAAAAACAGTAACTTGATTCCTCCGTCCTTTAAACTGCTTTGAGGGAAAATGTATTGAAACATTTCCAAAGTACACAGTATTATATCTGATAAGTAAAATACTTGTTTAGGGCAATCAGCGTCCATTTGTCTTTTGACCTGAAATCAAAGCATAAGATAATGCACTTTCATTCCAGATTTAAATGGACCGCAGTCATTTCCAAACTTTGAAATCGATGCAGATTCATTCAAAGTATTAGCAGCTATGGCACAATGAAACAAAATACCACAAATAGTTTTGGGTCGTTTGCTACACTTCCAGTTGCCTTTGGAGAAGAGAGTTGATTTGAAAAATATGTTTGCTCCATTCTTAAAGTAAAATAATGAAAAAACACATAATAGTCCTTCTACAAACACTTGGAATGAACAAGTGGTGCAGAGATCTTCTCAGATAGTGTCAAGCTATATTTACAGCTCTTGCATATACAGAAAACATAAGGCATAGCTTGTCTGGAACAGTGCAAACAGGGTCTCCTACCCCAAGGGTGAAACAGCCAAACAGGGCCATATTTGGCTGTTGTACTTATTGTGGCTTGTGAATCATACAGAGTAAGCCTACAAAGACATTTTGGGTGAGTTCTTAAAGCCCCTAAAAAAACTGCCCCCTAAAAAAGCAACTTCTCATTCAGAAAACAGCCTATGTGGCATAGACATGAGTCACAAACATTTATTCTACTGTCATAATGTACTACAAAGTGTAAATAGGATCATTTTGGTCATAGTCAGTCTCGACCAAAATATAGTTTTTTTGTGTGTTTTTTAAACTTGTGTCTGTGACTGCATCACAATGGAAATTAAAGTTGGATTTGTTTCAATCCTAGTCACATGCCGTCAGCTGGCAGCACAATCATCAATTCGGAGTGCAGCTAGCTGCATGGTTGACTTTGGATATCCCTATGGGGCTAGTTAGGGACAATAGGGTCAATTACAATGTGTACATAGGACAAAATGTAAAAAATCCAATTGCTCCAAATTCCAATGACTTAAAAATTCATATACAAATAATGAAAGCATTTAATGAAAAAACAAAAAAGGTGTGCAACATGAAAATATTGTCTCATTTACATTGTGTAATTGATTGTAATTTATTGACGGTCCCTAAAGAGCCTCAGAGATAGGCTATCCAAAGTCAAGCCAATTTTGCCACAGTTTCACACCAGCCAACTGAAGCTAATTGTCAAAATAATTGAGCTATCTCTTCCCACCTGCAAACAAACACGAGACATGCACATCAATCCACACCACAAAACCAGCTTCAGTCATGGCCGCTAGCATTTCTTAATGAACCAAATCGAAAACGAGGCCAAATCAGGAAGTGCAGACACCCTTTAACATTCTATAATGACCTATAATATCCCTACAATACACTATAATGTCCCTAACACGCACTATAGTGTCCCTAAAGAAAGTTTGAATCAAACCTGCAAGAATCCCAGCTAGATCTTACCATGCTTTTCTTACATTACTGCCACAACCCCGCCAGGCAGTTTAGCCTCCAATTCTGACCCTAATCTCAAGTGGCTGTGCAAAGAATCCAGATAAATTAAAACACAGAGTGTAATCCAGTGAACTCTGCATTTTTTTAAATGTATTTTAACGTTATTTAACTAGGCAAGTCAAATTCTTATTTTCAATGACTGCCTAGGAACAGTGGGTTAACTGCCTGTTCAGGGGCAGAACGACAGATTTGTACCTTGTCAGCGCAGGGGTTTGAACTTGCAACCTCCCAGTTACTAACCCAACGCTCTAACCACTAGGCTACCCTGCCTTAATAAACTAAGGAGGACTGGAATGAAAAATGACAAACCATACATCCACGTGGCATTAATGCAACTGGGTCCTGGACTTCCTGACGGGCCGCCCCCAGGTGGTGAGGGTAGGAAACAACATCTCCACCCCGCTGATCCTCAACACTGGGGCCCCACAAGGGTGCGTTCTCAGCCCTTTCCTGTACTCCCTGCTCACCCATGACTGCGTGCCCAGGCACGCCTCCAACTCAATCATCAAGTTTGCAGACGACACTACAGTGGTAGGCTTGATTACCAACAACGAGACGGCCTACAGGGAGGAGGTGAGGGCCCTCGGAGTGTGGTGTCGGGAAAGTAACCTCACACTCAATGTCAACAAAACAAAGGAGCCTCCTAACCACATTGACGGGACAGTAGTGGAGAAGGCGGAAAGTTTTATGTTCCTTGACGTACACATCACAGACCAACTGAAATGGTCCACCCACACAGACAGCGTGGTGAAGAAGGCGCAGCAGCACCTCTTCAACCTCAGGAGGCTGATGAAATTTGGCTTGTCACCAAAAACACTCCTTTTACAGATGCACAATCGAGAGCATCCTGTCGGGCTGTATCACCGCCTGGTACGGCAACTGCTCCGCCCACAACCGTAAGGCTCTCCAGAGGGTAGTGAGACCTGCACAACGCATCACCGGGGGCAAACTACCTGCCCTCCAGGACACCTACACCACCCGATGTCACAGGAACGCGAAAAAGATCATCAAGGACAACAACCACCCGAGCCACTGCCTGTTCACCCCGCTATCATCCAGAAGGCGAGGTCAGTACAGGTGCATCAAAGCTGTGACCGAGAGACTGAAAAACAGCTTCTATTTCAATGCCATCAGACTGCTAAACAGCCACATTGAGTGGCTGCTGACAACATACTGACTCATCGCGAGCCACTTTAATAATAAAAATTGGATGTAATAAATGTATCACTAGCCACTTTAAACAATGGCACTTTATATAATGTTTACATACCCTACATTACTTATCTCATATGTATATACTGTACGCTATACCATCTACTGCATCTTGCCTATGTCGTTCGGCCATCGCTCATTCATATATTTTTATGTACATATTCTTATTCATTCCTTTACACTTGTGTGTATAAGGTAGTTGTTGTGAAATTGTTAGATTACTTGTTAGATATTACTGCACGGTCGGATCTAGAAGCACAAGCACTTCACTACACTCGCATGAACATCTGCTAACCACGTGTATGTGACAAATAACATTGGATTTGATTTGAACTACACGGCAGAACATGAATCCAGATTGATAGCCAGTGTGGCTGAGATCGACCAGACAGCCCCTCCCTAGTGAGCCCATTTGTGTAAAAATGTCTTGCTATTGTAAAACAATATTAATGTGAGCAGGGACAGTATTTAATTAAGGGGTCTCGTCCATCATGATGAATAAGAGTGTCTCTCCGAGGGGAGTCTCTGAGATTAAGGGCCGCTGACTGGGTCCCTCTGTTGCGGCGAGTTAGTATGTGAAGAAGTCACACACACACACACACACACACACAAACACACACATTCATGCTATACACACACACACACATCACAACTGCTGCTACCAGACCCTTATTATGATTGCTATATACTGCACAATTTAAATACTTGCTCCCCAAAACACGTGCAAATATTGGACTGTAAATTGTGCCCTCTTGTATTATACTTGTGCTAAAATATGTATTATATTCTACTGAGCCATTTACTTTATGTTCATATTCTCATATTTTATTAGTTCTTATTGTTGTTGCATTTTCGAGAAGGAACCTGCAAGTAAGGATTTCATTGGATGGCGTATACCATGTGTATCCTGTACATACGACTAATAAAACGTCAAACTTCAAACACACACACAGCAAAGAAGCTGAAACAGAACAACAACAGGCACACACACTAACACACCACAGCAGCACACAGTATGAAGGCAATTGCGCATACTGTGGTCCACATACATACGGACAAACAGTTTGACACCCTAAATACTCCTTTAGGCAGACTAGCCTTGCCAAGCCATGTCAAAGATCTCAGTTAACCAGCTTAAGGATTTAAAACATTTTTTAAATGATCTCCAAAAACACCCACCTGCACCCCAGCTTTCTCCTCTGCTGCTGCCCGGGTTTATTTGCCTTTTGAGGTGAATATTAGAGACATTTCTTCAACACCTACCCCTATATTTACAGTCAAGAGCCAAAAACGATAAGGTTTGTTAATTGAGAGGGATGCTTGGAGAGCAAGGGGGACATGTCCTGGACCAGGGGAATGAACAACCTAGAACAACACGTCCAGACCAGGGCTGAGTCATTTAAGAGATGTTTCATACCGCACTCCGCCCTACGACGCTTTACTACCTGCCAATGAAGCACACTCTGTCCCATCCATCCGTATCCTACCTTTATATTACGGCGTGGCGATAAGCCTAGAAGTGGCAACGGACGACTGATACTCAGATAGAGAGAGAAGGGGTGCTAGAGAGGAGAGAGAGATAACGAGAGAGAGTGCAGCGTGTGAGAGAGCGAGAGAGATATGAGGACGAAAGATGGTTGAAATTACATAGAGTGATAAGACAGTAAAACAGATGAAGAGCAAGATGGACACAAAACACACAACATGACAACATGAGAGTCATCCTTCCACATTTACAGCTGACCTGTCCTCTGGATATGAGGAACATCTCACTGAGCTACTCTGGGGCCACAGTGCCATTTCTTGACAGTTTTCTATGTGCTCTGTCTCGGTTCCCTCATCCATTAAACAGACACAAGCACTGTGTCCCCTTCTTCACAGCCGGCTCCAGTCATCTGAATGGAACTGAACTCCCTCATCAAATAGTCAGGAGATTCAATTGCCCTGCTTTGTAAGTCCTTTTGATGAATCAATTATTAAATCAGGCAGGCTCCAGTGAAAGGGAGCTCCCGCCCTCTGGGAATTTGTCGAAACTGAGAAAGTGCCACTACACAGAGCTCAGAGTCAGAAACCTAGCCTACCGATGAACCTGTCAAAATAACGTAATTTAGATCTCAGAGGCCTAATTCACTGGCTGATGTGGTAGGAGCAGTACAAGAAAATGTGAGCTCAGTAAAGCAGTAACGGAGTGACACTGTACCACACTCTAAATTAAGTTAATTCAACGACATTCAAGAGACCAAAAGTGCATTCAAATAGTCCTGATTATTATGGTTAGCCAAAACCAATGTTCTGATGGTGACTCCCAGAACACTGTACATTTTGGGGTCCTAAAAGCACTGAATAAAGTAAGAGTATACAGAAGCGTTTCATTCCACTCCCAAATTTCAGGCCCTGTCCACCCCACAAGCTGCCTTGCCTTCCTCTGCTTCCACACAGACACAGGGAAACACCTAAAAACTGTGGCAGCCTACAGAGCCGGCTCTGGTGCTACTTATGGACTCCAACACACCTCCTATTTTTGTAATATAATGAAATTACTGCTAGGTGGTGCCTGCCACATAGGCACCGAATGGAGAGATTGGCTCCAGTGTAAGGGCTTTTAACTGAGCCTTTTTTCTTTTCTTTGGATTCAGATCCAGATTATTTGGTTCAACAACTGCAGGCAGCGAAGAAACAGGGAGGTTATGTGCACTTTCACCCAGGCATACAGTACATCAATGTTTGATTTACTTTTATTTTATTATACTCCCATCTCTGCCTCCGAGCTGTAAGCTCCAGTCGCATTAGCCAAACCCGCCCACAGGTCGATGGTAGGGGAGTCAAACACAATGGCCAGCTGCCTCGAGACAACAGTCCAGCATAAACAGAGAGAGAGAGAGCGAGAGAGAGAGTCCACTGTTTGCTAAAGATCTGGTGCTTCTGTCCCCAACCAAGGGGGGCCGCAGCATCACCTAGAACCTCTACACAGATTCTGTTAGACCTGGCCCCTGACAGTAAATCTCAGTAAGACAAAAATAATGGTGTTCCAAAAAAGGTCCACATACCAGGACAACAAATACAAATTCCATCTAGACAACGTTGCCCTAGAACACACAAAAAAATATACTTACCTTGATCTAAACATTAGCACCACAGGTAACTTCCACAAATATGTGAACGATCTGAAACACCAGGCAAGAAGGGCCTTCTACACCACACCATCAAAACTAACATAACATTTGAATTAGGCCAATACCCGCTAATTATCAAAATCCAGAAAAGAGCTGTTACATTCTACAACCACCTAAAAGGAAGCGATTCCCAAACCTTCCATAACAAAGCCATCACCTACAGAGAGATGAGCCTAGAGAAGTGTCTCCTAAGCAAGCTGGTACTGTTCACAAACACAAACAGACCCCACAGAGCCCCAGGACAGCAACACAATTAGACCCAACCGAACCATGAAAAATAAAAAAAAGTATAAAGAATTGACCAAAAAGCAAAGCACACTGGAATGCTATTTGGACCTAAACAGAGAGTACAAAGTGGCAGAATAGCTGACCACTGTGACTGACCCAAAATTGAGGAAAGCATTGACTATGTACAGACTCGGTGAGCATAGCCTTGCTATTGAGAGAGGCTGCCATTGGCAGACCTGGCATTCAAGAGAAGACAGGCTATGTGCACACTGCCCACAAAATGAGGTGGAAACTTCCTAACCTCCTGTCAAATGTATGGCCATATTAGAGACACATATAGTGCCTTCGGAAAGTATTCAGACGCCTTGACTTTATCAACATTTTGTTACATTACAGCGTTATTCTAAAATTGATTTAAAAAACAATTTCATCAGCAATCTATCCACAATGCCCCATAATGACAAAGTGAAACAGGTTTTTAGAAGAATTAGCAAATGTATTAAAAACAAAAAACAGAAATACGTTACTTACGTTAGTATTCAGACACTTTGCTATGAGACTCGAAATTGAGCTCAGGTGCATCCTGTTTCCATTTATCATCCTTGAGACGTTTATACAACTTGGAGTCCACCTGTGGTAAATTCAATTGATTGGACATGATTTGGAAAGGCACACACCTCTCTATATAAGGTCCCGCAGTTGACAGTGTATGTCAGAGCAAAAACCAAGCCATGAGGTCGAAGGAATAGTCCGTAGAGCTCTGAGACAGAATTGTGTCCAGGCACAGATCTTGGGAAGGGTACCAAAACATTTCTGTAGCATTGAAGGTCACCAAGAACACAGTGGTCTCCATCATTTTTTAATGGAAGAAGCTTGGAACCACCGCCCGGCCAAACTGAGCAATTGGGTGAGAAGGGCCTTGGTCAGGGAGGTGACCAAGAGCCCGATGGTCACTCAGTGGAGAAGGGAGAACCTTCCAGAAGGACAACCATCTCTGCAACACTCCACCAATCAGGCCTTTATGGTAGAGTGGCCAGAATGAAGCCACTCCTCAGTAAAAGGCACGTGACAGCCCGCTAGGAGTTTGACAAAAGGCACCTAAAGACTCTCAGACCATGAGAAACAAGAATCTCTGGTCTGATGAAACCAAGATTGAACTCTTTGGGCTGAATGCCAAGCGTCACGTCTGGAGGTAGTGGTGGAAAAAGTACCCAATTGTCATACTTGAGTAAAAGTAAAGATACCTTAATAGAAAATGACTCAAGTAAAAGTGAAAATCATCCAGTAAAATACTACTTGAGTAAAAGTATTTGGTTTTAAATATACTTAAGTATAAAAAGTAAATGTAATCGATAAAATGTACTTAAGTATTAAAAGTGAAAGTAAAAGTATAAATAATTTTAAATTCCTTATATTACATAAAACAGGCAGCATGATTTTCGTTTTTTTATTTTTATTTAGGGATAGCCAGGGGCACACCTCAACACTCAGACATAATTTACAAACAAAGTACTTGTGTTTAGTGAATCCTCCAAATCAGGTAGTAGGGATGACCAGGGATGTTCTCTTGATAAGCGTGTGAATTGGACCATTTTCCTGTCCTGCTAAGCATTCAAAATGTAACAAGTACTTTTGGGTGTCAGGGAAAATGTATGGAGTAAAAAGTACTCCAGTACAAAGCAAAAGTCAAAAATAAAAATAGTAAAGTAAAGATACCAACAAAAAAATACTTAGGTAGTACTTTAAAGTATTTTTACTTAAGTACTTTACAACACTGTCTGGAGGAAACCTGACACCATACCCACGGTGAAGCATGGTGGTGGCAGCATCATGCTGTGGGGATGTTTTTCAGCAGCAGGCAAAGATGAACGGAGCAAATTACAGAGAGATCCTTGATGAAAACCTGCTCCAGAATGGTCAGGACCTCTGACCGGGTTGAAGGTTCACCTTCCAACAGGACAACGACCCAAAGCACAGAGACAAGACAACGCAGGAGGGGCTTCGGGACATGTCTCTGAATGTCCTTGAGTGGCCCAGCCAGTGCCTGGCCTTAAACCCGATCGAACATCTCTGGAGAGACCTAGAAAATAGCTGTGCAGAAATTCTCCCCATTCAGCCTGACAGAGCTTGAGAAGATCTGCAGAGAAGAATGGTAGAGACTCCCCAAATACTGGTGTGCCAAGCTTGTAGAGTCATACCCAAGAAGACTCAAGACTCAAGACTAATTGCCGCCAAAGGTGCTTCAACAAAGTACTGAGTAAAGGGTCTGAATATTTATGTAGATTTGATATTTCAGTTGTTTATTTTTAATCAATTAGAAAAAATGTCTAAAAAACGTTTTTGCTTTGTCATTATGGGGTATTGTGTCTCGATTAATGAGGGAAAAAACAACTTCATCAATTTTACAATAAGGCTGTAACCTAACAAACTGTGGAAAAAGCCAAGAGGTCTGAATACTTTCCGAAGGCGCTGTATTTCCCTCAGATTACACAGACCCACAAATCATTTAAAAACAAATTCAATTTGATAAACTCCCATATCTATTGGGTGAAATACCACAGTGTGCCATCACAGGAGCAAGATTTGTGACCTGTTGCCAAAAGAAAAGAGCAACCAGTGAAGAACAAACACCATTGTAAATACAACCCATATTTATGTTTATTTATTTTCCCTTTTGTACTTTAACTATTTGCACATAGTTATAACACTGTACATAGCCATAATAAGACATTTGAAATGTGTCTATTCCTTTTAAATTATTATGAGTGTAATGTTTGCTGTTAGTTTTTTATTGTTTATTTCACTTTTGTTTATAAAAAAATGTAATGTTATTTTTTCACCTTTATTTAACCAGGTAGACCAGATGAGAACAAGTTCTCATTTACAACTGCGACCTGGCCAAGATAAAGCAAAGCAGTGCGACAAAAAATAACAACACAGAGTTACATGTGGGATAAACAAAAGTACAGTCAATAACACAATAGAAAAATCTATATACAGTGTGTGCAAATGGAGTAAGGAGGTAAGGCAATAAATAGGCCATAGTAGCGAAGTAATTACAATTTAGAAAATTAACACTAGAGTGATAGATGTGCAGATGATGTGCAAGTAGAAATACTGGTGTGCAAAAGAGCAACAAAAAAAGTAAACAAAAACAATATGAGGATGAAGTAGGTAGTTGGATGGGCTATTTACAGATGGGCTGTGTACAGGTGCGTTGATCGGTAAGCTGCTCAGATAGCTGATGCTTAAAGTTAGTGAGGGAGATATAAGTCTCCAACTTCAGCGATATTTGCAATTGGTTCGAGTCATTGGCAGCAGAGAACTGGAAGGAAAGGTGGCCAAAGTAGGTGTTGGCTTTGGGGATGACCAGTGAGACATACCTGCTGGAGCGTGTGCTACGGGTGTGTGTTGATATGGTGACCAGTGAGCTGAGATAAGGCGGAGCTTTACCTAGCAAAGACTTATAGATGACCTGGAGCCAGTGTGTTTGGCGATGGATATCTAGCCAGGGCCAGCCAACGAGAGCATACAGGTCACAGTGGTGGGTGGTATATGGGGCTTTGGTGACAAAACGTGGAAATTATATGTTTACTTGCTTTGGCAATATAAACATATGTTTCCCATGCCAAAAAAATCCCTTTGAAATTAATGAGTGAGTGAGTGAGTGAGTGAGTGAGTGAGTGAGTGAGTGAGTGAGTGAGTGAGTGAGTGAGTGAGTGAGTGAGTGAGTGAGTGAGTGAGTGAGGAGAGTAGATAGAAAGGAAGAGAGGGAGAGAAGCAATGATAGTGAGGATATACAGTTGAAGTCGGAAGTTTACGTACACCTTAGCCAAATACATTTAAACTCAATTTTTCACAATTCCTGACATTTAATCCTAGGAAAAATGTCCTGTCTTAGGTCAGTTAGGATAGCCACTTTATTTTAAGAATGTTAAATGTCAGAATAATGTAGAGAGAATTATTTATTTAAGCTTTTATTTCTTTCATCCCAGTGGGTCAGAAGTTTACATACACTAAATTAGTATTTGGTAGCATTGCCTTGAAATGGTTTAACTTGCGTCAAACATTTTGGGTAGCCTTCCACAAGCTTCCCAAAATAAATTGGGTGAATTTTGGCCAATTCCTCCTGACAGAGCTGGTGTAACTGAGTCAGGTTTGTAGGCCTCCTTGCTCGCACACACTTTTTCAGTTCTGCCAACACATTTTCTGTAGGATTGAGGTCAGGGCTTTGTGATGGCCACTCCAATACCTTGACTTTGTTGTCCTTAAGCCATTTTGCTTCAACTTTGGAAGTATGCTTGGGGTCATTGTCTATTTGGAAGACCCATTTGTGACCAAGCTTTAACTTCCTGACTGATGTCTTGAGATGTTGCTTCAATATATCCATATAATTTTCCTCCCTCATGATGCCATCTATTTTGTGAAGTGCACCAGTCCCTCCTGCAGCAAAGCACCCCCACAACATGATGCTGCCACCCCCGTGCTTCACAGTTGGGATGGTGTTCTTCGGCTTGCCAGCATCCCCCTTTTTCCTCCAAACATAATGATGGTCATTATGGCCAAACAGTTCTATTTTTGTTTCATCAGATCAGAGGACATTTCTCCAAAAAATACGATCTTTGTCCCCATGTGCAGTTGCAAACCATAGTCTGGCTTTTTTATGGCAGTTTTGGAGCAGTGGCTTCTTCCTAGCTGAGCGGCCTTTCAGGTTATGTCAATATAGGACTCGTTTTAATGTGGATATAGATACTTTTGTACCTGTTTCCTCCAGCATCTTCGCAAGGTCCTTTGCTGTTGTTTTGGGAATGATTTGAACGCGTCTCCTTCCTGAGCGGCATGACGGCTGCGTGGTCCCATGGTGTTTATACTTGCGTACTATTGTTTGTACAGATGAACATGGTACCTTCAGGTGTTTGAAAATTGCCCCCAAGACTTGTGGAGGTCTTGGCTGATTTATTTTGATTTTCCCATGATGTCAAGCAAAGAGGAACTGAGTTTGAAGGTAGGCCTTCAAATACATCCACAGGTAAACCTCCAATTACCTCAAATGATGTCAATTAGCCTATCAGAAGCTTCTAAAGCCATGACATAATTTTCTGGAATTTTCCGAGCTATTTAAAGGCACAGTCAATTTAGTGTATGTAAACTTCTAACCCATTGGAATTGTGATACAGTGAATAATAAGTGAAATAATCTGTCTGTACACAATTGTTGGAAAAATTACTTGTGTCATGCACAAAGTAGATGTCTTAACTGACTTGCCAAAACTATAATTTGTTAACAAGAAATTTGTGGAGTGGTTGAAAAACGAGTTTTAATGACTCCAACCTAAGTGTATGTAACATTCTGACTTCAACTGTAGTTGGTAGGAAAGCGTTATCAGTAGTCACTCTCCTTCATGTTCTAGGCCCGAAAGACTGCTCAGCACCATCAACACTCTCTAATGTAAAGCAGCAGGTAGTAGTAGCACCATGCAGGGCATCTGCATGTGCACGTGTGCTGAAAAACACCTGGCTCTGCCACTGGAATGCTTCAGGAGCCTCCACAGCCCATTTGGGTAATCACTTCCTGTACAGGGAAAGCTGGGTAAAATGTGCTACAGATGTTGACTATAACACTACATGACTGCCTACTCTGTACAGTACAGTAGATCTCTCTCCTTCCTTCCTTCCTTACTTCCTCCTCCAACTCCTTGTCTGGTAGCTCCCACTGAGATCTACAAGGAGGAGAATTCCTCTGTGTTACCAGCACCACCCTGCCCTTTCAAACGCACTCATAGTCTATGGGGCGCCAGCAGTCAGGGTTAGCTGCACTGTGTGTCTGCATGCTGCACATGCTAGCACACCATGCTGACTTTCAGCCGCCTACAATGGTCTTCTGAGGAGAAAATAAAATCTATTGGAGATCTCCACCTGCCCCAGTCCACTCCAGCATCTCTCTCTACCATAATCTCAGTCTCCAATTGTCTGTCTCCCACCTTTCCTATCACTCTCTCTTTGAAGCGGAACTCAAGGGGTCAGTATTTATGTAAGACTGGTGGAGAAGCAGACAGAGACAGACAGATACAGAAAAATGGAGAGAAAGAAAGAGAGGGAGAACGAGGAGAGCAAGAAGGAGAGAGGGAGATAAAAGAGGCCAGTGCTGTTTTAATTAACTGCCAAATTGCTGCTGCCACATGTGGAGTGCCAAAATAAATGCTCAATTTCTGCGCACTCTATTCCCTAAATATGCTTGAATAGCGACCAGCAGAACCAAAAGCATGCCTCCGTACAATCAGGGCACCCCTAATAGATACAAACGGAGGCATTTAGGATGTCTCAAATTTCAGATTTCTTTCCAGAAAAAGTGAGAAATCTATTTTATTAAACATCATGGGGTTCCTCATGCACATAGGTTACTGAAAATTAGATGATTCCTCTTTCGAAAATGCATTTTTGAGTGTTAATAACAGAAAATATATTGTTCAGACAAACACTATTTTTCCTTACACCTGACCTGGTTCTACATAATAACAGCAGACAAAATTAAACAAGATCAAATTCAATGTCACTGACATTTGAAAAGTTGAATACTAACATGATTGCCATAATGAAAAAAAAAACATCATAATAATAACACTTCAAAAATACTTTCATTTTGACATTTAAATGAGGGTTGTTTATTAGAGGTAGGCCTATTATTCATCATTAATTCAAAGCTAATTAAGCCATAGTAAGCTAATAGGCTAGCCTAATAAATATGTAATTCAGATGATGATATACTTTATTTCCCATATTACTTAGAGATCCCATAATATTTCCCATAATTACAGAGATCTAAACTATTCCAAAATGCATTATCAGTATCCAGTCATACAGAATACACAGCGGAATAACATCTTGGAATATTCCACCTACCTGTGCATTGCGAACCTCTTATGGTGAGATCCAGTGAGGTGTCGGGTCTCAATTTCCTATTTTATAAGGGAAAATTCGTAACTTGTTTGGTTTCAAAGAACTCCTCCTACATGACACCTCCACATGAGATGGGAAAGAGATCCATCATCATTATAGAGAGACAAATCATTCCCTTTGTTGTATTTTATCAGTTGGCAATTTATGTTGCCATCAAACATTTGGACTCTCCATGTGCATTATTTATGGCAATTCAAAAATCTGCAACTCATTTCAAATAAAATGAGAAAGTAATCTTTCAAATGCAATCCACTGAAAAATGTTTGTATGTATTTTGCTATTTCTTTCAGTCGGCGCAGTTATTTATAAGAAGGCTCTTGATAGTAAGTCACTCTCTTAATGCAATTTCCACATAAATCCACTTTTAAGCGTCGGAAACCTTCCAACTCAGACAAGTCACTCATAATCCTGGGTTATTTGCGTCCAACCCCATCTATTGCCGGAGTCTCCGCATGCATGAAGTTGAGTTGGCCCCACCCCTCAAACTCACACAGACTGCGAGACGAAAAACCAGAGGTGGAACTCAGTTGGAGTGTACTGTTTGTTAATGTCATCAAATCTTGGAAAATCCCATTAGTGCTAATCTGTGTTATAATGAAGCACGCAAAAATATCCGTAAC
Organism: Oncorhynchus tshawytscha; assembly: GCF_018296145.1. NCBI lineage: Eukaryota > Metazoa > Chordata > Actinopteri > Salmoniformes > Salmonidae > Oncorhynchus > Oncorhynchus tshawytscha. The sequence continues at coordinate 23,806,520 of NC_056431.1, forward strand.
GTTCGGCCATCAAGCCTTGCCCAGCTGGATTGGTTTACGCTTAAATGAGACATTTAAATTAGGCATATTCCGACAACCGATTGGATACAATCTTATTTTATAACGATAATATTTATAACGATAATATTTTCATTCCTAAAAAGATATTATATTTTGACTTTACTTTTAAATACATCATCTTTAGTGGCTGTGCACAGGCCTAGTCATTTTTACTGACAACTACACCTACACTAATAAGACTATTGAATAAATTTGATCATTTATATATCTCCTAGACGTCTGTTTTCTGCCAGCGCGTCAATGTGCATTTTTGGCGCAGGGTAAGAACGGTGCAAAAAATGCAAAAGAAATGTAGACTATGCCCAAATCGAAATCACCATTCAAATGTTGAGTTAGGTGTTCGTTTATTATTTTTTTTATGATATTTTTTTAGACTTGGCCATATTTGTGGTTTCTTTTTTAGAATTGGCCATATTTGTGGTAGGCTAATATTAACTGCCAATTTGAATTGTTAAATGAAATAGTATTGACTTGAGGTAACAACGTTTGGTTACAAGCTAGGCTATGCCATTACCATGCTATCATCCTAGAGTACATACTGGATGAATTTGAGGGGCAATGTTTTCTACTCATAGCCAAAGGCTATACAGGATACAAAAGTTGTAATTTACCAAAAGTGCTACCTTTCTCTTATTATCTAGGATAGTAGCCAAAATATATCGTCCATGGTAGTTGTGCATCTGTCATTTTATTTGCAGTAGCTGATAACACTTAACTGTCCTTGACAGGTGCTTGCCACGAGAACTGGGCGTTTTGGCGCCATGTGCGAACAAGGTGAAAAATGCCAAGCTAATCTAAGTATGTTTGATTCTTTTGAAGTGTCCAGTTTTGCTAAAGTAATATTGATTGACAACAGTGTTGGAAAAAGTACCCAATTGTCATACGTGAGTAAAAGTAAAGATACCTTAATAGAAAATGACTCTAGTAAAAGTGAAAGTCACCCAGTATAATACTACTTGAGTAAAAGTCTAAAAGTATTAGGTTTTAAATATACTTAAGTATCAAAAGTAAATGTAATTGCCAACATATACTTAACTATCAAAAGTAAAAGTATAAATCATTTCACATTCCTTATATTAAGCAAACCAGATGGCACGATATTCTTGTTTTATTTCATTTAAGGATAGCCAGGGGCACACTCCAACACTCAGACGTTATTTATATACTAAGCGTTTGTGTTTACGGAGTCTGCCAGATCAGAGGTAGTAGGGATGGCCAGGGACCTTCTCTTGATAAGTGTGTGAATTTGACAAATTTCTTGTCTTGCTAAGCATTCGAAATGTAACGAGTACTTTTGGGTGTCAGGGAAAATTTATGGAGAAAAAAGTACATTATTTTCTTTAGGAATGTAGTGGAGTAAAAGTAAAAGTAGTCAAACATATAAATAGTAAAGTAAAGTACAGATACCACAAAAAACGACTTAAGTAGTACCTTAAAGTATTTTTACGTAAGTACTTTACACCACTGATTGCCAATCATTGTTTTAAAAGAACTGTCCTTGTCTTCAGGTAGAAAAGAAAGGCAATGAGAAGGATGGAAGAAACTGTTACATGGGCATGACTCGGACATACAGTATGACTTCGAAGAGCAAGGTTAGTTCATTTGTCTCAATTGATAGCCTGTCTGTGATTAGGAGTCCCATAGTGCGGCACACAATTGGCCAGCGTCGTCCGGGTTTGGCCGGTGTAGGCCGTCATTGTAAATAAGAATTTGTTCTTAACTGACTTGCCTAGTTAAATAAATAAGTAACATAAAATACAATTCAAATTATCTGCCCTCTATAATATGGTATAAAAGTACTACCTTTTCTAATGTTCAATAACTTATTTAAAACCACCTGTTTGGCATAAGATTATAGAACTGTGACAGAAGGGGCATTATTAAATGGAGGCTATGCTGTGTAGACTAGTAGGGAAAGTGGTCCTGGAGTCATGGCAAGTTGTTGAATAAGCCATTGAGTTCCCAAAATGTTGCACTTATTGCCATGAACAATAATCTATCCAGTCAGAGAACAAAATAAACACAATTTCAACAGAAAAGTTGCAAATATTATATCTACCTCTAAAACCATGGGCCTTTTAAAACTAATATGGTGTACTTCATGTATCTCTTAACGCTGCCCACATATTTCCTTCCTACCACCTCTCCATTTAACAGAGGGGCAAGGTTGAGAGTGCGTGCTATTCACTAATAAGGAGCAGGAAAGTTTTCTAATGAGTTTTGGCCCACCAATCAACCTAAAAGAGATTATGTATTATTTATACCAGAACTGGCCTCATATAAACCAATCTTGCATGACATGGAATGATCATGTTTAAAGTGTTGTTTAGTAATAGGAAACTCATAGTTCCATCAATCTCTCTCACTCTCTCTCTTTCCCAGTGATGAATAACAGTTAGCATACTTGTTTCTCTTGCTTAAGTGTTGCAGAATGTCAAATCAATCAGAGTATTTGTCCCAATAGATTAAGAGGATGAGAGTGAGAGAAGATAGAGAGAAATGACAAGCGTAGAAGTAATGACAAGCTTAGTAAGCTTCGGCACTGACAGTATACATTGTGTAGAAAACATTAAGAACACCTTCCAAATATTGAGTTGCCCCCCCTACCCCCATGTTGACTCCAATGCTTCCCACAGTTGTGTCAAGTTGGCTGGATGTCCTTTGGGTGGTGGACCATTCTTGATAAACATGGGTAACTGTTGAGCGTGAAAAACCCAGCAGCGTTGCAGCAGTTCTTGACACAAACCAATGAGTCTGGCACTTACTGTACTACTATACCACATTCAAAGGCACTTAAATATTTTGTCTTGCCTATTCACCCTCTGAATGGCACATACACAATCCATGTCTCAATTGGCTTAAGGCTTAAAAACAATTCTTTAACCTGTCTCCTCCCCTTCATCTACAACAGTGGTTCCCAAACGTTTTATAGACCCGTATGTATCTCTTCAAACATTCAACCTCCAGCTGCGTACCCCCACTAGCACCAGGGTCAGCGCATTCTCAAATGTTGTTTTTTGCCATCATTGTAAGCCTGCCACACACACACAATACAATACATTTATTAAACATAAGAATGAGTGTGAGTTTTTTTCACAACCCGGCTCGTGGGAAGTGACAAAGAGCTTTTATAGGACCAGGGCACAAATAACAATATAATAATAAAGACTTTTGCTCTTTATTTAGCCATCTTACATATAAAACCTTATTTGTTCATCAAAAATTGTGAATAACTCTCCACTCTCACATAGGTAAGTGGTTGCAAAGGGCATCAGTGTCTTAACAGCATGATTTTCCAAGGCAAGAAACTCTGAGTGCAGCCCTATCCAGAATTCTAGCAGTGTTTTCTGATTAAATTACATTTTCACAGAACCACTTCTTGCAATTTCGATGAGGCTCTCTTGTTCAGATATCAGTAAGTGGACTGGAGGCAGGGCATGAAAGGGATAACGAATCTAGTTGTTTGTGTCGTCTGTTTTGTGAAAGTACCTGTGTAATTGCGCACCCAGCTCACTCAGGTGCTTCGCTATATCCCATTTGACATTGTCCGTAAGCTTGAGTTCATTTCAGCCATTCCCTTGGCAAGCAAGAGCCTCTTGGTGGATGCTGCAGTGTATCCAAGTGGCGTCGGGAGCAACTGCTTGCACGCGTGTTACCACTCCACTATATCTCCCTGTCATGGCTTTTGCGCCATCAGTACAGATACCAACACATCTTGATCATCAATGTCCATTTGATGTCACAAAGCTGTCCAGTACTTTAAAATATCCTCTCATGTTGTCCTGGTTTCCAGTGGTTTGCAAAAGAGGATGTCTTCCTTATTTGACCCCCCATAAAAGGAACAGACATATACCAGGAGCTGTGCCAGGCCCGCCACGTCTGTTGACTCATCCAGCTGTAACTCATAGAATTCACTGGCTTGTATGCGAAGCTGTAATTGTTTCAAAACATCTCCTGCATGTCACTGATGTGTCGTGAAACAATGTTGTTTGATGAATGCATTGTCTGTATAGTTTTTTTGTCCCTTTCCCCAGCATTGTCCCAGCCATATACGCGGCAGAATGAAGAATGAAGTCCTCCACAATAGTATGGGTCTTGCCTGTCCTAGCCACTCGGTAGCTCACCATATAAGATGCTTCTTTCCCCTTCTTGTTAATGGTATCTGTTGCTTTTATACATGTCTTCTACTCGAAAGTTATCTTTATTCTCGCTCAAAAAACTCCCATGGATTATCTTTCAAATTGTCATTGTTCGTTTCTAAATTTCTGCGCAAGAGTGAAGGTGAAGGCGAGAGAGTAATGGTTTCTGTGATTGGATGTTAATTATTTGACTAGGCTACCTGTATTTGACATTGTGTTGTTATTTCACTGAACACTAGATGGTTATATTTTATTTTGGGCAGTGAAACGAGGCTACTGTGGCGGAAAAAAAACTCACCCAAATGTAATAGCCCCATTGGAAAATATAAATGTACTGTTTGAAAAATTATTTTTTATATATATTTTAAATGTGAATCACATTTATATTGCGCGTACCCCAGTTTGGGAATACCTGATACAGTGATTGAAGTACATTTGACAGGTAAGATCAATAAGGGATCATAGCTTTTGCCTGGATTCACCTGGTCAGTCTATGTCATGGAAAGAGAAGGTATTCTTAATGTTTTGTACACTCAGTGTATGTTAAATTAACATCAATCTCAACACAGTTTCCATTTCCTCATAATCCAACAGGGGGCCATAAACATCAATTCCTGGAGATTCTTCAGAGCAGTGATCCTTGTAAACTGTGAATTTTGGGCTAGAGGTTCCCTGTCTCCTCTAGCTCAAACCACAATATGTGAGACAACTTACAGTTTATAAATCGCATTGGTACTATATTCACAAGTATGTGGTGATTTTTTTAAAACTCTTAGTAAAAACTCCAAACTTGTAACACTTGTAACACAGCCAGTCTTACATTCAAAACCTTTCATTGTGTATTAATTTTGTTTGTAGACATCTTTCACCACACAACCGTTGATCCAAAATGTAAGTGACCATTGATCCAAAATATACTGTGAAATAAAATGAGTACATTGGTTAATCGCCAAAACACAACATAATCATATCTTCTCAATCTAGTTATTTTAACAACCAGTTAATCCAATAGCAAAAATTGTAAGATACATTTCAAAATTGCCCTTTGAATGTTGTATGCTACAGTACTGTAAATTACAGTACATTACACTGTTTTCACATTTGGCAATAGACTTACACTACCCATTAAAATGGACCCTGGAGGAGGGTGGTACGCTCATGGGGAATGTATTGAGCATTTGGCATTAGGTTCTCATCGAAATTGCGGTAAATATCCTCATTGTTCATGCACCTGGGGAAAAACCTTTTGGCATGGCGAATCCAAGCCTAACATAGGTCTGGATTGAAATCATTTCATGCCTCATCGATGGCCTGTCGGAGGGTGGTCTGCTCATGGGGATGGTAATCATACATTTTCCACCTGTTTTTTAATCAAGTAATACAATCAATCAAATGTATTTATAAAGCCCTTTTTACATCAGCAGTTGTCACCAAGTGTTTATACAGAAACCGAGCTTAAAACCCCAGAGAGCAAGCAATCGGATGTAGAATCGTGTATTGTAATGTACAGTATTGAATTGTTCTTATGTATTGTAGTGGTCCTGTATGTGGCTCAGTTCATAAGAACATGTCACTAGCAACACCAGAGTTGCGGGTTTGATTCCCACTGGGGTCACATACCAAAATGTGTGGACCGTTGTCACTTTGGATAAATGTCTCTGCTCCATAAATGGTATATATTACTGTATTGGCCAATGCAATTTTAGTAAAACATGTTTACTGTATATAGGGGATGCATTTCTCGCTTGTTTCGGACGTTCTCGATTATTTGCGTATCGGTATTGTATTCTATTGATATTGTATTACTGCACTGTAGGAGCAAGAAAGCTGCACCTGTTTTAACATTTGCTAATCTGTGTACGCAACCAATACACTTTGATTTGATTTGTTACATACAGTACATCTCTGATCTTGTTAATATCAAATGTTTAAAAAATGTACTGTTAAGTAAAATCATAATAGTCATCATCATAGTAGTACATTGGAGTATATATCATTTTTTATGTTTCTACTTTACAGGCATACATTTTCATTATGTAGTTCTCCAAATCTGTAGTAGACAAACAATTTTACATGCAAAATATACAATTCAGTAATAATTTGTACTGTGGCCAAACCCACTGGCTCCAGGTCATCTACAAGTCTTTCCTAGGTAATGCCCCGCCTTATCTCAGTTCAATGGTCACCATAGTAGCACCCACCCGTAGTACGTGCTCCAGCAGGTATATTTAACTTGTCACCCCCAAAGCCAATACCTCCTTTGGCCGCCTTTCCTTCCAGTTCTAAACTTGTTCTCAACTAGCCTACCTGGATAAATAAAGGTGAAATTTAAAAAAATGTATTAAAAAATAAGCATGGAGAGATCCCAACAAGGGGAGCAGTCTTTGAAGAAGGCGAACAGAGGTGATTTAACTTCTTATAAGGCAATTCCAACTCATACAACAGTGCTTGAAAAACGGTCTCAGTTCAAAAATATGATTTTTCTTTTAATACCGTTTTGTATAAGAACTGCACACAGTAATGACTCTTGCAGAAGCAAGCCTGAAGAAAGTGTCCTTTTCTCCTCTAGTTTTCCTCAATGGACCAGGCTGTTCTTTTCAGTCAGTTATGAGTAAATTAATCATCTGTGATTGCTGAAATCCACCCCCCCAGGTGTTTAATCCAATGCATTCTGAAAAAGAGTGTAGCAACAGTGGCCATTATTATGTTGAGGAACATATGGTTGTCCTACAGCATGAGTTTACATATTAATGGCATTCACAGTTTCTGCAAGATAGTAGTGACCCTTCATGTTGTCTGAGAGAAGACTGGAGTTCAAAAGCTGAACTGATGCCAAACAGAATAATTGCTTTATAACCAATAAAAGAGGCCTTGCACAAAACATTAAAGGTGCATTATGCACAAATCGCTTCGCCATTTCCTGGTCGCTTAACTTCTAATAGTTCACTTAATTTCAGTCAATGTGACAAAACAACCAATGTATAGTGTAAAGAATCATTGCACCATCTAAACCGCTGTGAAATATCTTTTCCATCATCAAAAATATTATATTTTCAGCTGTTTGAAGCTGAGGTGAAATGAAATGAAAGGAAACTTAAGAACAGGAAGCCTAGAAACAGTGCACATTGAACAGATCTATCGCTTCTTAGACTTGCTTCCAAGGAAAACGACAGATCTATAATTCACATTTCTATGTGAATTTGGTCAGGTCGCCAGAAAAGTGACATATTTCAGCTTTAAACAGTAACAGAAACATTCTCCCCAAGGACAACTTTAATACAGTCATCTTCCCCACTAGCCATCTCTTTATTAATGTGTCCTGCGCATCATTTCAAGAGGGTAAACACAAAAGTAGATGGACAGGCAGATGGTAGTTTTGCAACATGTCAATGATATAGAAAGTACAGGAGCAAATACATTTGGGGTAATCAGTTTGAAATATCAAAAACAGTGAGCATAATCTAATATTCAGAGTGAGCTTTGCTTATTTGTGATTTGTGGCATGTGGTTTGAGTTTGAGGGAGCATCTATGCATGTTTATCCTCAGGCCTCTACTTGGCTTGTCTTCCTTCCCTCACTATATAAACCGTAACGAGCTGAGCTTTAGTTACCAGGGGGATTATCATGTGGTAGGGACAGTATGCACTGTGGTGGCGACCAATGATCGGCCATGTAGTAGATTGATTGTATGTACTGTCTGCCACACATTTGTTTGTGATTTATATGTTTTGGATGCAGACACTAGTTGAAGATGATGCAAGTCTGTTTGATTGATGGACTAGATATAATAATTACAGTAGCATGTCTTCACAACATGCTGGGCAATTTGTTGGGTTTTATAACCCTTTTTATGATTTAAGTGTAATTTTGTTTTTGCTATTGTTTTGACTTGGTACTCAACTTAAGTTGCCTGTAACTACTCAGTTAGTGTATATAGACAGCATGGGGCACCCTCATGTTCTGTTTTACAGCATCATAGCCCAGCTTTATTGTTGTACTTTCTTTACAGTTGTTCTGTTAAATGTCTAAATTTGGAAAACGAGAACTCTGTACACATTCCAAAGCACAAGTTGGGGGCAAATTCTTATTAGGAGCCTAGGAGAAAAATAGAAAGATTCTTCAATTTACATACATTTGGTCCTAAATGGCATGCCTATGTCTTTTTGGACCCTATTTACAAGTCGTTTGATTTTTCCTCTTTTTGTAATAGGTGATTCTATTATGAACAAAAGCATACATATTGACACTGTATAGCAGAGCCCTAGTAACAAACAACCATCTTGATCAGCTTCTAATCGTTTATTCAACATATTCAAAGTCAACTTTTCATTTTAATTGAATTTGGCACCTTCTATGTCAGATTGTAACATGTCAAAGATTAGAATAAGTTAATGCCGTCATTTGAACCCACCAACCCGGCTGTCTGTATATTCTTGATGTGACCACAGTGTTTTTCTTGAGCCTTACATTTGGTGACCACACAGTCTCTATAAGCCATGTACTTAAGATCTCAGTTGGAGCATCAGAAGGAACATTACCACTTTCTAGTTAACACTGTTATTTTCACATTATACCAGAAAGAGAGAGAAAATAACAAGCAGCACAAACCATGTGTGATGGGGCCACTTTGACCGGAGATCCCTAAGCACTTTATAAGTCGCTGTTAACGACCGTAATGGTCATTTAGTCATACGCACATCCACTGCAATCCCTCTCGAAGTTGGAGTGCCACATCTCGCTCCGCCTGCCAAGAGACGTCCTGAGGGAGCCCTAAAACCGAGTCAGACAGTCTTTTTGGTGTCAGATATGAGATTTTTTTATGCATGCAAATGTTACCAAATAGACTTTATTAAGGTCATAATTTCTGTCAAAGTCTATCAGCCAACGGTAGTTAAGGTCGTCGTAATACCTCCAGGGTAGAGTGCAGCAGAGCCAGTTTAACGAGGGGCCTGGGGATTAATGATGCCTAATGATAGGTTTATGACTCCAAAATCGGACTGTTCGGAACAGCGGGACATGAATGTCAAAATAAAATATATCAATGTGCTTCAAATCCATCACACACAAAGGAATATAATATCAACTTAAGTTGCCAAAGAGAGGAAAGAAATAAATTGTAAAAAATGTATGAAATAAAGCACAATCCCTGTTGTTCACCACGTAATAGCAAAAACATGCCTAGTTCCTAGCATGCAGAATATAAGAACAGCCTTTCTCAGACTACTGTGCTAACATAAGTACTTTAACCTTTTGGGCATGTACAAAGCCTTGCTTGATCATGAGCACTTCAAAACTAATAGATGGGACTGGCTGGGAATAATTGTCGAATGTCATATAAAACACAGATACTGTAGATGGATAAATGTTCTACTGGCTGCAGTTAAGTTGATCTTTTTGCCCAAAAAACGGAAAACAGAGGGGGTTGGTTTTACATATTCTGTTCATATGAGATGCTGCTCAATAAGTCAGAACATCCCAAGTTTATGTTGGCTGAAATTGTATACAGCAGTTAACAATCTAGATGTAAGTCAATGTAATTGGGAAGAAATTGTGATGTTTTTATTTGGGTGGCGGAAAAAAGTGTTTTTTGGATAAAGTCTTAACTTAAATGCTATCTTCCAGAATGTCTCATTCTTGTCTGATTGAACCAATGAGTTCAGTGGAGTCTTTAAAAGAAATCTCAGTCAGGCACACTTACTACACTTGCAGCCACTTTAAATTTGCTCAAGGCCCTCTGAAATGAGTTATGTGCTTTTCCACTGCCGCATGCAATGAATACAGAGCTCTCATTCAATCAGACACAAACTGGGCTTTCAACTCCCCACCGGAGATGACATCACACTTACTGCTGCTGGAGTTTAGGGGGTTTGTATTGGCTGGGAAATGTTTAAAACTGCGACAAAGACAGCTTGGTAGACAATGCACGAGGCAATTTATTGAGAACGGGGACCAATAAAGCATAAGTAATGCGAACATGCACGTCTCTTCAAAAGTCTAATCCTAGCTCACACTTCTTGCCAACCCTGTTCAATATCTTACTAGCTCATTCATTCACATGATGAGTGCATGCTTGACATTATTTAACTCCTTCAGAGCTGTAACCATTTTACCATAGTGGCTTGCCTTAGCCTACACTGTACCCTCCAATGTGGCACATGAGTTTGATGGTTTATCCACGTGTGATGTTATTCTGCATTTGGCTGGCGAAGTGTTAAATGTATGCGCTGCATGATTTTAGGTCCCTTACAGTCTTCTTCCCAAGAGATCAACATTATTTAGTCAGTAATCAATTATTTGCTTATGTCTCCTATTTACAGAAAAAAACTACAGCTGAGGCTTACGGTGAAGCTAGCTAGCTATCTGCCCAGTCATCTGTGCAAAAATCTTCATGACCCCATGTTATCATATCCAAAGTGCACACAAACAGTATCTCAGTTGCTATGCTCACTTTGAATGACACAGATGCAGTACTGAACTTGCTGGATTAGACACTAATGGATGGCTTAACCTCTACACCATGCACTGGCATTGCCATGGGCTTTGTAGGAGGGAAGGTTCTCGTTCTCACAGTACAGCCTATTTACACCGCTCGCTATTTCAACGATAGGTGTGACTGTGAAAGGCAGATGCTGGCTATTGTGTGGATTGGTCAAAAAACAATTTTTTTAAATAAGTCATGAGCATACAATCAATTGGGTTTCGGTGATGGATTTGTTTATACAGTGGGGAGAACAAGTATTTGATACACTGACGATTTTTCAGGTTTTCCTACTTACAAAGCATGTAGAGGTCTGTAATTTTTATCATAGGTACACTTCAACTGTGAGAGACGGAATCTAAAACAAAAATCCTGAAAATCACATTGTATGATTTTAAAGTAATTAATTTGCATTTTATTGCATGACATACAGTGGGCAAAAAAGTATTTAGTCAGCCACCAATTGTGCAAGTTCTCCCCCTTAAAAAGATGAGAGAGGCCTGTAATTTTCATCATAGGTACACTTCAACTATGACAGACAAAATGAGAAAATAAAATACAGAAAATCACATTGTAGGATTTTTTAATGAATTTATTTGCAAATGATGGTGGAAAATAAGTATTTGGTCTTCTCAAGGTTTTCACACACTGTTGCTGGTATTTTGTCCCATTCCTCCATGCAGATGTCCTCTAGAGCAGTGATGTTTTGTGGCTGTTGCTAGGCAACACAGACTTTCAACTCCCTCCAAAGATGTTCTATGGGGTTGAGATCTGGAGACTGGCTAGGCCACTCCAGGACCTTGAAATGCTTCTTACGAAGCCACTCATTCGTTGCCCGGGCGGTGTGTTTGGGATCATTGTCATGCTGAAAGACCCAGCCACGTTTCACCTTCAATGCCCTTGCTGACGGAAGGAGGATTTCGCTCAATATCTCACGATACATGGTCCCATTCATTCTTTCCTTTACACGGATCAGTCATCCTGGTCCCTTTGCAGAAAAACAGCCCCAAAGCATGATGTTTCCACCCCATGCTTCACAGTAGGTATGGTGTTCTTTGGATGCAGCATTCTTTGTCCTCCAAACACAACGAGTTGAGTTTTTACCAAAAAGTTATATTTTGGTTTCATCTGACCATATGACATTCTCCCAATCTTCTTCTGGATCATCCAAATGCTCTCTAGCAAACTTCAGACGGGCCTGGACATGTACTGGCTTAAGCAGGGGGACACGTCTGGCACTGCACGATTTGAGTCCCTGGCGGCGTAGTGTGACACTGATAGTAGGCTTTGTTACTTTGGTCCCAGCTCTCTGCAGGTCATTTACTAGGTCCCCCCGTGTGGTCCTAGGATTTTTGCTCATTGCTCATTTTTGCTGATTCTTGTTCTTGTAATCATTTTGACCCCACGGGGTGAGATCTTGCGTGGAGCCCCAGATTGAGGAAGATTATCAGTGGTCTTGTATGTCTTCAATTTCCTAATAATTGCTCCCACAGTTGATTTCTTCAAACCAAGCTGCTTACCTATTGCAGATTCAGTCTTCCCAGCCTGGTGCAGGTCTACAATTTTGTTCCTGGTGTCCTTTGACAGCTTTGGTCTTGGCCATAGTGGAGTTTAGAGTGTGACTGTTTGAGGTTGTGGACAGGTGTCTTTTATACTGATAACAAGTTCAAACAGGTGCCATTAATACAGGTAACGAGTGGAGGACAGAGGAGCCTCTTAAAGAAGAAGTTACAGGTATGTGAGAGCCAGAAATCTTGCTTGTTTGTAGGTGACCAAATACTTATTTTCCACCATCATTTGCAAATAAATTCATTAAAAATCCTACAATGTGATTTTCTGGATTTTTTCTCTCATTTTGTCTGTCATAGTTGAGTGTATGATGAAAATTACAGGCCTCTCTCATCTTTTTAAGTGGGAGAACTTGCACAATTGGTGACTGACTAAATACTTTTTTGCCCCACTGTAAGTATTTGATCACCTACCAACCAGTAAGAATTCCGGCTCTCACAGACCTGTTAGTTTTTCTTTAAGAATCCCTCCTGTTCTCCACCTGTATTAACTGCACCTGTTTGAACTCGTTACCTGTATAAAAGACACCTGTCCACACACTCAATCAAACAGACTCCAACCTCTCCACAATGGCCAAGACCAGAGAGCTGTGTAAGGACATCAGGAATAAAATTGTAGACCTGCACAAGGCTGGGATGGGCTACAGGACAATAGGCAAGCAGCTTGGTGTGTTGGCAACAACTGTTGGCGCAATTATTAGAAAATGGAAGAAGTTCAAGATGATGGTCAATCACCCTCGATCTGGGGCTCCATGCAAGATCTCACCTCGTGGGGCATCAATGATCATGAGGAAGGTGAGGGATCAGCCCAGAACTACACGGCAGGACCTGTTCTATGACCTGATGAGAGCTGGGACCAAAGTCTCAAAGAAAACCATTAGTAACACACTACGCCGTAATGGATTAAAATCCTGCAGTGCATGCAAGGTCCCCCTGCTCAACCAGCGCATGTCCAGGCCCGTCTGAAGTTTGCCAATGACCATCTGGATGATCCAGAGGAGGAATGGGAGATGGTCATGTGGTCTGATGAGACAAAAATAGAGCTTTTTGGTCTAAACTCCACTCGCTGTGTTTGGAGGAAGAAGAAGAAGGAGGGGTACAACCCCAAGAACACCATCCCAACTGTGAAGCATGGAGGTGGAAACATCATTCTTTGGGGATGCTTTTCTGCAAAGGGGACAGGACGACTGCACCATATTGAGGGGAGGATGGATGGGGCCATGTATCACGAGGTCTTGGCCAACAACCTCCTTCCCTCAGTAAGAGCATTGAAGATGGGTCGTGGCTGGGTCTTCCAGCATGACAACGACCCGAAACACACAGCCAGGGCAACTAAGGAGTGGCTCCGTAAGAAACATCTCAAGGTCCTGGAGTGGCCTAGCCAGTCTACAGACCTGAAGCCAATAGAAAATATTTGGAGGGAGCTGAAAGTCCGTATTGCCCAGCGACAGCCCCGAAACCTGAAGGATCTGGAGAAGGTCTGTATGGAGGAGTGGGCCAAAATCCCTGCTGCAGTGTGTGCAAACCTGGTCAAGAACTACAGGAAACGTATTTTCTCTGTAATTGCAAACAAAGGTTTCTGTACCAAATATTAAGTTCTGCTTTTCTGATGTATCAAATACTTATGTCATGCAATAAAATGAAAATTATTTACTTAAAAATCATACAATGTCATTTTCTGGATTTTTGTTTTAGATTCCGTCTCTCACAGTTGAAATGTATCTATGATAAAAATTACAGACCTCTACATGCTTTGTAAATAGGAAATCCTGCAAAATCGGCAGTGTATCAAATACTTGTTCTCCCCACTGTACATGACTAGATATATTTGATTAAACAAATATCGACATTGATCAGTGACTAGGGCAGAATGTCATTCACACTGCGCTTTCCAGCTGAGGTGTAGCAGACAGGTCCACTGTGAGTCAGAGATGCCAACACACTTCCTGCATATCTGATTTACCTAGAGATAGAAAGAGACACAGGCTACTGGTGTTTTAGGCGTAATAATGATTGAGATATCCATCTGATTGAATCTCTGAATGTCTCTCCAGTGAGTCCATAAAATGCATTTTTATTAGAGCTGAGCACTAGACCAGTTTGGCTCCAGTATCATTGGTTTATTTTTCCCCTTCTCGACTCCTAGGCTTTCTGTTGATCTTAACGATTACCCGTATAGTAATCGGAGACATGTTTTTGTCTTTTTCTTCCACCTAATCTTATCGAGTCCTAAAGTTTATGTCCTTCATTCCACAGCCCAATATCATATTTGGCCATGGACAGAATGAAAAGAGGTGCAGGGCTATAAGTGAATAAAAAGGAGTGAAGGACACCATCTACAATGTTGGGGAGCATAAAAAAGACAAAACAACCATTGTGTGACTGATGAAAAATGAATCAGTCTGTATTTTGTCATGTTCTCTTTGTCTGCAGTCGTTTCAGCATGACTACTTTGCCAGAATATTATACATTGTTGAAATCGTAAAATTATGGGTTTGCAAAAAATAATACAATTATGGAATTCAGCCTTTATTATTTTGAAACAACAGTCTCGGGATAGCTTTTATGTCTGATTCTGACACAGAGAAGAATAATTGTGTATGTGCTGACAGAGTGTATCCTACTATAATCGATTGCAGAGAGGACATCCTCCATTCTGTGTGGAAGACTGCTTGCCGTTGATTCTGTGACCAGGGCCGAGGGCTCATATTCAAAAATATCTTAGAGTAAGAGTACTGATCTAGGATCAGGTTCCACCATGTCTATATAATCTTATTTATGTTGATCTAAAACCTAAAACGGATGCTATATCACCACTTGAGACTCTTTGTGAGTACAGGCCCTGTCTCTTGACTGATTCTGCAGCCCTGAATGGGCTGATATCGTCCTGAATCGTGGCCCAAACAGGGTGCGATGCAGACACCCTAATCCTCCGGATCCACCCGCACGCACATTGTCTACAGTGGCGTTAGTAGATCAAACGGGGTCTGCAGCATTTGCAGAAAAGTTATTTTTTTTCTTCTTCTTCTTCCCATAACCCCTCCCCCCGCCCCCAAAACAGGAACACTTCGGTCCATTGCCTAATTCATAGCACTAGGCAGACAAGAATCTGGTCACAGGAGAGTTTCACTTAGTAATGCTGGAGAGAGTTGGAGGGTGATGATTCAGGGGACTTAGTATTGATGGATCTCTTCCTCTTTCCCTCATCTAAGCCTTTATTATGGATGGTATATAGTGCACACCTTTGGCATGACATCAACAAATAATATTATGTTGACTCAACCCATATGTATTTCATCGGAAATCCACACTTCCCACAAATGAATCAGTTCCTCAGACTTGCTGGGATTATGCTATGGTTTACTTTACTTTACTGACTTTATTGTCCCCAAGGGGAATTTGTGTCAGTGTCATGTACACGTTTAAAGCGGTGTTTAAATAACAAATTGACAATACAACTTTCATCACAGTTACATACCAATAAAAAGAGACTAGCCTGCTGGCCTTACTGGGTGGATAGGAACATTAGCCTGCTGGCCTTACTGGGTGGATAGGAACATTAGCCTGCTGGCCTTACTGGGTGGATAGGAACATTAGCCTGCTGGCCTTACTGGGTGGATAGGAACATTAGCCTGCTGGCCTTACTGGGTCGATAGGAACATTAGCCTGCTGGCCTTACTGGGTGGATAGGAACATTAGCCTGCTGGCCTTACTGGGTGGATAGGAACATTAGCCCGAGCTATTTAGGAGGGATATCACACCTGGCACAAATGATTGTCTAGTTCTGTTTTTCCTGCCGAGGTGTGCACTATACCTGCGCCCAGAGGGGAGAAGTTCAAAGTCTGGGTACAGGGGGTGGCTTGGGTCTAAAATTATTTTGTGAGCCTTGCGGAGGGACCATAAAGATCTCATCCAGGCATGTCTATTTGACTCCAAAGTACCTTACTTGCTGTAGTGATAATCCTTCTCAGCATATTTCTCTGGCTGACAAGGGGAATTGCCAAACCAACAAACAATACAAAAAGTTCAAATACTCTCAATGAAAGATTTGTAAAACAGAGTCAGTATAGTACAATTAACATGAAAAGATCCCAGCTTTTTGAGAAACCCTCTGTTCACTCTTTTTGTAGATCAGGTCTGTAAATTTACTCCACTGATGCTTATTGTCCAAGAGGACACCCAGACATTTGTATTCTTGCTCTACAATCACTAGGACTGGCCACTCCACATGTGCTCTCTCTAATTCTCTCTTTCTTTCTCTCTCTCGGAGGACCTGAGCCCTAGGACCATGCCCCAGGACTACCTGACATGATGACTCCTTGCTGTCCCCAGTCCACCTGGCCGTGCTGCTGCTCCAGTTTCAACTGTTCTGCCTTATTATTATTCGACCATGCTGGTCATTTATGAACATTTGAACATCTTGGCCATGTTCTGTTATAATCTCCACCCGGCACAGCCAGAAGAGGACTGGTCACCCCACATAGCCTGGTTCCTCTCTAGGTTTCTTCCTAGGTTTTGGCCTTTCTAGGGAGTTTTTCCTAGCCACCGTGCTTCTACACCTGCATTGCTTGCTATTTGGATTTTTAGGCTGGGTTTCTGTACAGCACTTTGAGATATCAGCTGATGTACGAAGGGCTATATAAATACATTTGATTTGATTTGATTTAAGTTCTGACCTCTGATAGATGTTGCAGAGGTAGGTTTTGTATGCTTCCTGAAGTCTATGGAAATCTCTTTGGTCTTATTGGTATTGAGTGTGATTCGTCACACCACTCTACAAAGTCATTTAGGACCGGGCCATGGTGTTCCTCGTCATCATGCAACAGGCTGATCAAGGCAGTGTCATCAGCGAACTTAACGAGGTGTCTGTCAGGATGGTTTTTAACAAATACATTAGCATGATCTCAAGTATAAGGTTACATGACTTCCATCAAAAGGTGACTGATTCACAGATGATCACATTCTTTTGTGATAAGTCATAATCAGCTATTTAGATGGCATACATTGATCTCTAAGCTCGAATTCTCCCTGAAAATATGTAACGTACAAAATATCCCAGATAATAATTTTTTTTCAACCTGTCATTACATTACTGCTGACCATATTTACTCAGTAAATTTGCGGTTGACCGTGTTGTGTTCAGCCAGGAATTCCCTGGAGCTTTTTACACACTTCCGACTTTCTGCTCTGCTCCATATGTTTTCACTACATTTCCTACCTCCCCGTGTTTCCTATCCAGCTGTTGGCTAATCTTGATTGTACAAAGAATGTTCACAAATAAATTGAGATATTTTAGAAAGTGATGCTTTAATCATTGTTGGATGATTGTTGGATTATCAATAACTCCACAAATGCTTATATTGATCGTGGACAATATTCATCGTGAAGTTATTCATATTAGGTTGTAGATTGATTCCTTACGAAAGCCAGAAAAAAATATCCTGATTTGGGGGATTTTCACCAAATTTGATCTATTTAGAATAGTCCTTTTGAGGAAGGATTGTTATTTTTTACATTTGTATCTAAAAGCATAATTGATAAATTATTAATCCAAATTAAAATGTATTACATTTTGGCCTTACACAGGCCTCCTTCAAGACTCCATGATGTTTAATCTGAAGGTGCTACAAAGCAAACATTGGTGTCATATAGAGATTTACCGATTGCTCTGTAATATGAGTAGTATATTGATGTAAGGAACTTAAAAAATATATATAAGAATATAGAAAAACAAACGTGAATATTGAAAATATACCATTTTAGAATTTTGACAAATGTTTCAATATTGTTGAACATAATATACTCTACGGGCATGTCAAGGTTCCAGAGTGGGATCTCTGCTAGTTTTCATGTTATGATTCCAATTTCTAAGTGAATGTGAAAATGGATTCAAAATGGTCACCCTCTGCTGGTGATTTGCAGGATATGCAACAATCCAAATAAAAGGAGGGCTGTGATTGGTTACATTGCTTCCTATGCCAATTTCTCTGCATAAAATGGGCCATAACTTTAAAACATGCTTGGCCTGTATGCTGTATATACTGTATACCGGGGTATTTTGAAGTACCGACGGAATGATTTTCAAACTAGTGTCCGCTATGGGAATTTGCTAGTACTTTGTTAGCATAAAAAAAAGAAATAGAATCCCTTGTGTGCACTGCCCGTAATAACGTATTCCCTGGAGTGGTATGGGAACTGTATGAAGGGATGGAAATCTGGATACCACTCAAACTTACCATAGAGTATATTATATTTAACAATATAAAGAAGCATTTGCCAAATCCGAAATGTTATATTTTCAATTTTCATGTTTATATTTCTCAATATTTATAAATTAAAGTCCATTTTTTTAAAACTTGAAATCAAAATACCACTCATATTACAGAGAAAGTGGTAAAGCTTCATATGATACACATTTTTGCTTTGTAGTGTCTTCAGATTAAACATTATGGAGTCTTAAAGAGGCCTGGTTAAGGTCAACATTTAATAAATATGCCAACTTTGATGAATTATTTCTCACGTATGCTTTTAGATACAAATTGTAACGGTTGTCATTGCATGAAGGATCGGACCAAAGCGCAGCGTGGTAAGTGTCCATGATTTTATTGGATCAACAAACATTCAAACAAAATAAACCAAGAGGGAAAACCTAAACAGTCCTGTCAGGTACAGAACACCAAACAGAAAACAACTACCCACAAAACACAGGTAGGAAAAGGCTACCTAAGTATGGTTCCCAATCAGAGACAACGATAGACAGCTGTCCCTGATTGAGAACCATACCGGCCAAAACAAAGAAATACAAAACCTAGACAAATGAACATAGAATGCCCACCCAAATCACACCCTGACCAAACCCAAATAGAGACATAAAAAGCTCTCTAAGGTCAGGGCGTGACACAAATGTCAAATATGTCAACAATCATTCTTCCAAAGGACTATTCTACGGATTGCATTTTGTGAAAATCCCCCAATTCATGGTATTTTTTTAATGGTTTTCGTGAGGAATCACTCTGTAACCACCTGTGATGAGCACAGGCCCGCACAGTAATTTATCATCCCAATTTATTCATTTCTATCGAGAACACTCAAATAAAAGCTATCCTGTCATCTGAATAGATGTATGTGGAACACAAGAATGTTATGGGAAGCTTTTCTTTGAAACTCTTCCCACTGCTTCAAACTAACGATTGATCACACTGGAAACAATGTGCCCAGAACATTTGCAGCTGCCAACATGTGTTTGCCATATTGGTCCTCATAAGAACAGGCAGAATATCACCTTAATTTCATGCATCTGTGCCAGTAGTTTCGTCATAAGGATGTAGCAAGCGGACTGTCCTATACCACCCACAGACAGAATTGTGCCAGAGACGCTAAATAGGTATGACATCTTCTACAGAGATCTACAGTCTCTCACAGGTAATCAATTCAGTTCAATAGGTTTTGGCAAACGCCACCCTCTTCACTGCCAAAAAGCATGTGATCTATCTCTCGCACTAATCACCCGTGTTCTCTTTGTCTCATAAAATCCCCAGCACGGCAAAATGTCATCTTTGTGTTATTGTGATGTATTCTGTCACTCTTCTCCTTACAAGAGACAGACAAGACATGCATTGGGATAATCAACGAGGGGTTATGTGTTCTTTGGAAAATAATGAACGACCTTCCACGGAGTTGCATTATTAACAGAGAATGCATACAGCCCTGAGTTGATTATCCCTTTTATACCATGGCTATAATTTAACACGTTTGCCGCAAGAAATGTGTTCATTTACTGGTAGAAATGTATTTAACATGCACTGAAGTTGCTAGCAAGTTTACTAGATAGCTACAGTAGTTGCTATGGTATTCAAACAAACAGACTTGCCAGTTTAGCTAACCAAACCATCAGTCGTAGCTTGCTCTTATGAAATTCGAAATCAACAATGCCAATAATGTTTTCGATTTTGCTTTCAAACGCAGCTGAAACATAGAACATGTAAGAATGAACTAGAGCCATTGAATTCTATAGCGCAAATATACCGTGCATTATAGGGAAATAATGCATGCTCTAGAATGCCCTTCAAGCCAATCAGAAACAAGTATTCAATGCCATGGTATAAGCTGAATTATAAACTGGGTGGTTTGAGCCCTGAATGCTGATTGGCGGACTGCCGTGGTATATCAAACCGTTTACCGCGGGTATGACAAAACATTTATTTTTACTCCTCTAAACAAATCAAATCAAATTTATTTACATAGCCCTTCGTACATCAGCTGATATCTCAAAGTGCTGTACAGAAACCCAGCCTAAAACCCCAAACAGCAAGCAATGCAGGTGTTGAAGCACGTTGGCTAGGAAAAACTCCCTAGAAAGGCCAAAATCTAGGAAGAAACCTAGAGAGGAACCAGGCTATGAGGGGTGGCCAGTCCTCTTCTGGCTGTGCTGGGTGGAGATTATAACAGAACATGGCCAAGATGTTCAAATGTTCATAAATGACCAGCAAATAAATGATCTCAAATAATAGGTCTGGGACAGGTAGCACGTCCGGTGAACAGGTCAGGATTCCATAGCCGCAGGCAAAACAGTTGAAACTGGAGCAGCAGCATGGCCAGGTGGACTGGGGACAGCAAGGAGTCATCATGCCAGGTAGTCCTGAGGCGTGGTCCTAGGGCTCAAGTCCTCCGATAGAGAGAAAGAAAGAGAGAAAGAGAGAATTAGAGAGAGCATACTTAAATTCACACAGGATAAGACAGGAGAAGTACTCCAGATATAACAAACTGACCCTAGTCCCCCGACACATAAACTACTGCAGCATAAATACTGGAGGCTGAGACAGGAGGGGTCAGGAGACACTGTGGCCCCATCCGATGATGCCCTCGGACAGGGCCAAACAGGAAGGATATATAACGATGCGTCGTACAGAAGAACAGCCCTTAGCCATGGTATATTGGCCATATACCACACTCCCTTGCGCCTTATTGCTTAATTACGTCAGGTGTCACTTAGTTGTCCTATTGTAACTGGTTTTAACAATTACGGTATTTTCTGAAGACATGTCATCCCGGACTGTGCAAGAGATGACTCAAAGTACAGCAAAGTACACAGTATAGCATTTTACTCTTGAGGGCAGCTAGAGACGGGGAGTGATTTAAGATACCCTTTTGAAAGTGAGGACAGTGAATGCTTTGTTATCTGATGTCTCGTAAAGAATAAATCCTCTGTTTTATAATGCAGTAGAACATCATGGGATTTCTTTTAAATTCTTCTTGGTGTTTATGTTTGGAAATGTTGAGACATTTTCTGTTTTATTGGCCGACAATTTCAAATAGGTGAGCAAAATGCTCCAAGGTTTCAAAACTTAGGAAAACAAATTTGACTGAAAAACCTCAAAGCAATTTAGGTAGAAATTCAATATTCTCCATACAAAGGGTTCTAAATACTTTTCAGCAATTTGAATTTACATCATTGTAATTGAGTTGAAGCTTAAGTGGTATTTTCGGATTCCAAGGCCAAGGTTACAGCCCAGAACAGGTGAAAGAAAGTACAGTGCAGCAAAGAAATAAGCCAAGATATTGGAGCAAGTGTCGGAGCCAGAAGGTATAAAAGGCTAGCGAACATACAAGACAGAGAAGCCAAGCACTGCTGCAGGTTTTTCTGGTTCTGACGTGACAATCCACATGAAGGATTGTGGTTGAGGTTCTTTCCTTAAACGGTGTTGTTACATTCATAACATCAGGCTCTAAGTTAATACATTTGTTTGTAAGATCGTTGGTCTTGACTCTCTTTTCTGACACATTCACATATTTAGTAAAGGAGGAAGATGTATGACCTCACATGGTATGAAGCACTGGTCATATAGTGTTTGCCCTCATTTCACTGCACCAGTGCCTCCATCGTGAGGGCAAAGGCATCCTAAGGTGAAGCCGGCCATGAAAACCAGTACCAAAAACTTGCAATAGTGCTTGGCAGAGGTACAAGCGGATGATCTATATTAGTTGGTGGAACATAAAAAAATACTTCTCAGGGGTTTTATGCCAATTTGATGAAGACTCAGACAACCATAACAGCAAGACCTCGTTGATCATAGACAGACACACGAATAGGGCTGGTGAACTAATAAGTTGGCCGCTGCCGAGATTTCAAGATGGTCTCATATTTCTAAATCCCGTTTAATTTTCAGATACCCTCCAGAAAAGCAGTGCAGTAAAACTTTCCAAAACTATGTTTTATGAATTTGTTTATTGTACTGTATGTCTTGGCATGACTCGTCAAGATCCTACTAAAATGTTATGGTGCTTATGACATCCAATAATTATGACATCCATCTGAATATTGAAGGTTGTCAGGGGTTTTCTTTTCCCCAACATAGCGTCAGATAATTTTAACCATCCTATAAGGATGCAAGGAACTATCCCTCATTTGCATGTCATCTATGTCAGTACCAAAGCCATCAGAAGTGACTCAAATGGCGAGTTTGCTTTAACAATGGAAAACGTGAAGAAGAGACAGTGAGACAATGAACAGCGGCCACGGGCCCCCTTGAAATCTGATTGGCCACCCCAGTGCCCCCGCACCCAGGAATTCTGAGATCTGATAGGTCGTCTCTGAATATATTGATACGTTTGACAAGATGTGCACCGACAGCAAGACTCATCAATCTCACCGGAGAGAACATCCGAGCGAGGCAAACAACGCTCCTCTGTCTTAGTATCTGTAGGCTATGTACAGTATCTGATGCTGTCTGACCAAAAAGAGACATGATCAGATACATGGGCTACAGATACTACGACGACATAGGGGTGCTGTTTGCCTCGCTCGGTTGCTTTCTCTGGTGAAGTAGATTCAACCTCTTGCAAATTGAAGGAAAGTTATGAAACACGGATTGACACGAATTAGAAATATTTGATACGTTTGTTCATTTTTTAAATTGGAAATTGTTTTGGCATCCATGCATATGTACCACTTAGTTGGCTGAATATCATTACATTCAAATATCGGGTGGACAGTGCACTGTTTGGATTTTTGACTTATTTTGGAGTAGACAAATGTGCGCAGGTAACATATTTAAAGTGGACATATGTAACTTTTTGGGCGACCCGACCAAATTCACATGGAAATGTGTGTTATAGATCTATTATTCTACTTGACAGCAAGTCTAAGAAGTGGTACATCTGATCTATTCTGTTCTTAAGTTTTGTTTTTGCATCTTTTACTTTTGGTTTTGTGCACCAGTTCAAACAGCTGAAACAACAATATTTTTGATATTGGAAAATATATTTCACAGTGGTTTAGATAGTACAATGATTCTCTACAGTATACTATCTTATTTTGTCACATAAACTGAAATTAGGCAAACTATTAGTGTTTTAGCAACCAGGAGTGATTTCTGTATAGTGCAACTTTAACCTACTTTTTGAAGTGATCAGTTTGACAATCAGATGAAAACAATATGACTGGTTGTGTTCATGACAGGTTAAAGGTAATACATTTTTACAGATAAATTACATATCGTTATTATAAATGCCTTAAAAAAATGATTTGAAGTCCCGTATAAAAAAATCTGACCCCCCCCGAATGTCACGGTATAATTCACATTTAGGGTGGCACTTTCAGATGAATTTACTGCTATATGCTAATACCCGTAGGCTTTTGGATTTGATTTATGATTTTAAAAGGGAAATGTACCAAACCTATGCTGAAGCATTAAATGCGTAGAACCATCATAATTACTGTATATTGAAAAAGATTCACCTTGCATCAGTTAAAGTATAACATGTTATGGCACCCCTAAACTGCATCTGTGCCACACCTTGGCCACTCCATAAAACATTTTCTGGACACACCACTGAAAATGAGCCCAAAAAGTAGATGAGTTAAGCCCATTGGACCATGTCTGTGCAATGTCAACACTGACCCAGGTTAGTTGGACTTCCCCTCGTGCGTTGCTCTGTTTGAACTCTTCACCACACAGGAGATGTCTGAGAGAGGGCTTTTCAGAGGATCAGACTGGGAATCTTAACGCTTGTCAAGTGTGTCGGAAAACAGCTCTGGTCTGATAAATATTTATAGGGCTAAACCAATGTGGCATGGAATCTGAATGCCAGAGGGAGAAAAAATAGAGTAAAGCAGAAACGGTGAAAGACAAAATGTACCCTTAAGTTATTTTTTAAATGATTGTTTTAAAGGTGTATTCCCATGAGCAGAGTGTCCATATTAGGACTCAACTTCTATGAATGTGTTACTAGGTCCTAATATGGACACCGTATACACCTGTCTTTGTCACAGTTATTGTAGCCCAAGGAAATGGCAGATACAGAATAACAGTGATGCAACCCTTGACATTTGAAACACTTAAGATACATTTTAGAATGATCGATTTGACCTTTTCATCAAGAGATTTGACCTTTTCATCAAGAGATTTGGTAAGACCTTTTGACTAATTTAAACAAGACCCCCTACATTGAGATCCTAGTCAACTTTGCTAGTAGTCAGTATCCCGCAGAACCGATGTTCTCCAAATAGTTATACAATTTGTTTATGAACAGTTTATTCCCTCAACCAGTTTTTAATTCATGTACTGGCATTGGAATTGAAATAGAATTGACCCTGGCAAGCGACATCTCTCCACTATGTACCCTGATCTCATATATTGACTGTCTAGCATCTCCCTAATCTGATTCCCTTTAAGAGAGAAACACTGCTTGTGCTTTTATGTTCACATAAACTACACCCATGGCAATCACCCAAGGGTATAGTTCATGTCATCTGTATCTAAGCCATTTCATTATTACGGGATCCACGGCAAGCTCAGCTATTAAGAGAAGACTGACTGAAGAAAAATAAAAAAAACTTGATGGAGGAAGAGGTTGCGTAAATGGGGGGAGTGATAAAATAACGCAAATGTGCAAATTTCATCACGTCAGCATCGCTTTCAGATCTTATTAGATAATTAGGTCAACCTGAGAAGGGATTTGAAATAGTCCATGTGAACCACATATTGCAGAAATAAATGTTTTTGATACTTCAAAAATAACCTATTCGTTTTTCACTCTCATACTGTATTATGTTCCCTGTCATCAAGACAGGCACTAACAAGACATTGTTCTATAAACATATTTTGATTGGCTATGATACATGGATAGTGCTGCTATGATTAAGTTATGAACGACTTAACATTTCCAAAGTACCGTTATCACAACGGTGTGGTCTGCCAGCTTCAAACTAAAGTAGTTGAAAATGGGAGTTGCAAACAACAGCGTATCAGTCCCTGGGAAATCATTTTGTAACTGCCCTCCATTTTAGAAAATAAAAGGCCAATGGATTGATCACAGGTGGCTGTTACTTATGTGACAAGTATAAAAGAGTAAATGCACTAGGTAAACACTGCATAGCAGGTACTCAAGTACCTGTAACAACCTTATCATGGATTCTACACCCCAAATAAGCATGGTTTAACAATTGACCTGTTGTTGTTACTGCTGTTTACTTTGTGCATCTACGTCATCTTGCTGATTCTACCTTTAAGATCTGTCCATGTTACCACAACAGCAGGTGTCTTTTAGGGGTGGAATCGTCTTTTGAACAGCCTGAACAGAATCACTGACCATTTACCTAGAATCTCTAAGAAGGTGCTGAGATAACTGCCCTTGGTTACATTCCTCAAATGTCTCAGAGGTCATGCAGCCTACTGTAAATCCTGAGAAGTGACACAATGGGGATATAGTCTAGTAGTATGTGACAGCCACAACGTTTAGCCTAGTCGCTATGACTGACAGATCAAGAGCTTAGGGAGTTGAACTTTTCCTTTCCTCCCTTTACTATGATAAGTGCTTGGTTTTTTATTGGATAGACTTGCTATTATTTGCAGTTGTTTACGTGGGATTTGCTGTGTGGTTTCATAATTAAATTAGGTTGAAGAACGAGGGTAAACGCAGCAACAACTCTGACCTTTAGTTTGCCCAATAAGTTATTCCTGGATGGATGCCATGGTATTTAAGAGGGGAGAAGATGAGCAATGTACTCCCTTGGAGTTTTCCGTAATAACAATTACCCATGGCTTTATTGAGGCGCATTATCGAAATAGAATACCACGAAATACTCAATTTTCTATTAACATATCAATCTTTTTAAAAATAGGAAATATTATAGTGAAAGACCACACATCATACCTGCCTTGATGTAAGTTCAGAGTATGATTTTTCATTTCAAATGTAAACAAGTACCATATGTTCATTCAAAAGCAGATAAAGCTCACACAATGACATGGTATGGTTACTTTAGAGCCAAAGAGATTGTGAGCAATATTTATGGCTCGGTGCTACTAATGATTCTGCAAAATTCACAAATAATCATGTGTAATTATCTAAATTTGTCTAAGTAACTGCAGACAGGCGTCTTCTGCTCATAATGAATCATATACTGTCTGTGGGCTACAGCCATGAAATTAAAAGCCAATATCATCCAACAAACCCAGGGATGCATTTTAGGCTGTATATGTGAGAAAACAGTAATATTCAATATGTGTGAAAGATGTCAGGGAGGCTCATCAAGATATAAAACGTAGACTGACACTGCGCACACATTATTTGCATATATATAGACATACTAGTAACAACTGGCACTTCTATTGAAAGAGTAGCCTTGTACAGTGTAAGAACCAAATCATTCAAATCTGTGAACAAAGTGAATGGAAAGCATGATGAAAACATAATGTTCTTGAAACCATGGAAACATGACCCATAAAATTAGCATGTGGAGTTAATTTGGTAGCTACGCCTAAAATGAGACGACAATAAAAAATATACTTGAAAAAACTCAACAAGAATGTAAATTACAAGACCAGGAGCTCTGCCGAAATACAGGGATTTGACAGGTTCATCATGAACACCTGTCGTGTTCAATTCATGCCACATTCCCGCAAACAGGTGTCAGAACAGGTGTTAACAGGTGTGTATTACTAATATGTCAGCTTGGGTGACATTTAACTACAACGGTTCAAATGTGACTATTTTAACATGAGACCGTTGCTCACACTAAGGTAAATATACGCAGACTAAGTTTCCTTACCAGGATATTCTCTGTTTGGAAGGCCACAATACAGAGAAAATAGTATACCAGACAATTAATCCCAGATACATGTTTTAATAGTTCACGCAAAATTATGAATTGAGAAGCTAAGTGCCCATCCAAACGTTGAGCACAGTCAGCATCGTTGCTTGAGGGCTCCCACACTAGCCTTGAATGAGAAATGAGAAAAACACAAGAGCCATTGCTCCAGAGAAGGGAGGGCGAGAGGGAAGGGAGAATGGAAAAGATTGACAAGAGGGTCAGGGCTACTTTACACCATGGAGGACATTACCTGTGATTAACACCCAGGACAGTTCCAGAACATCTGTGTGAGATGAGAATCCTGCTCAGGCAAAACATAAGCAACGTTGGTTAGAGGAGAGGAGCATGGGCTGGCCGTTGTCGAATCCATGCACCATGCGGGGCGAGGGAGAAGGTTTGTTTTTTAACAGATGTCTCGTACAATTGAGATCTGAATATTTTCAACTTTAATTAATCACTCCCCTTTATGCATCTCAGTTGGCCGTTAAAATATAGCCGTGGAAGACGATTATCAACTTCTCAAAATCCTATACTAAGAGTGAAATAATTATCCACAGTTGGCTTACAGGTGTTTGGACAGCAAGTTAATTTACACGTTAATGGATAAAATATTAATGCTGGTGACTCCTCGCATAGCTTCTGGGTCCCTGAGATGAAGCAATTTGAGGACTTTTTGTAACGTTGGGGATGCAAGCTATCAAACTTACAGTACTAGTTTGACAGGGTTGTTGCAACTAAGAGCGAGGCTAAACTTCTCTGCTGTTTTGGTCCTGTAGCCACCACGTTGTAGCAGCGTGACCCCGAACCCGTGCACATGCCCCAGATACTCTCTAGTGTGTGAGAGCAAAGTCTTGCATTGCGCTCATCGCATAATGCTGAGTCTACCTTTAATACTTACAAAACATTGTTTTGACTAGAGATAAACACAGACAAACTTAGAAGCAGAGGCAGGACAAAAACAGAAGAGGGACAAAAATGAGAAGGGAGGGGGAAACAGATTTTGTTTGAAAATCTGATTTCTGTAAGGGATTTCCTCCTCTTCTTCCGAAGAGGAGAGGCGAGAAGGATCGGAGGACCAATATGCGGCGTGGTAAGTGTCCATGGTTCTTTTAATAAGAAATACTCAACATGAACACAACTGAATACAAAAACAATAAACGTGGAACGACCGAAACCCAAAACAGTACCATGTGGTGAAACCCAAACACCCGGAAACAAACACCCGGAAACAAACACCCGGAAACAAACACCCACAAACAAACAGTGAAACCCTTGGCTACCTAAGTATGATTCTCAATCAGAGACAACTAATGACACCTGCCTCTGATTGAGAACCATACTAGGCCGAAACATAGAAATACCCAAATCATAGAAAAACAAACATAGACTGCCCACCCCAACTCACGCCCTGACCATACTAAATAATGACAAAACAAAGGAAATAAAGGTCAGAACGTGACAATTTCGGCCCGGCCCTGGCAATGTTAGAGCAAGGACATTAGATTGCTTCGCGTGACTTTGTGAAATGGTCTTAAATTATATAAGCTCCAAGCTGTCTTTTAGCTTGAATGGCAAACAAAAGCCACAGGTTTGAAGCTCTCCATGGGTTTTTGGGGAGGCATTTCTGGGAGAGATGTTCTGATTGGGTTTGAACCGTGAGTTTGGAAACATTGAGGCCAGAACTCAGATGTCAGATTTGGTTTCTGATTTGTGAGAAGACACCCTCAGCTGCCAACGCTTTAGACGAGAAACGCTGGATTCAAACGTGATCTTTGACTGTGACCGACATGAAAGGAGACATCCCGTTATGAAATCAAAACACCATATTACGAAGGAAATTTTATTAAAATCAGCTTTTCTTCCATTTATGGTCGTTGTTTGGTTGTCTCTCCATGAGTATGTTCAAGAGTGTCTAAGTAATACCGACGTTTCTAAATATTTTGACATTTGAAGAATCTGGGCGTACTCCAAGATAACGTCACCATATTTTGTTTCTTTGATCCTTCTGACTTGATAACAATCATACAATTTATTTATATTTTTGAAAGTTAACGTGCCTTACCAGGTGTTTGAAGAAATGTGAGAATCCACTTGGTATTGTCACGTTCTGACCTTTATTTCCTTTGTTTTGTCATTATTTAGTATGGTCAGGGCGTGAGTTGGGGTGGGCAGTCTATGTTTGTTTTTCTATGATTTGGGTATTTCTATGTTTTGGCCTAGTATGGTTCTCAATCAGAGGCAGGTGTCATTAGTTGTCTCTGATTGAGAATCATACTTAGGTAGCCTGGGTTTCACTGTGTGTTTGTGGGTGATTGTTCCTGTCTCTGTGTTTTGCACCAGATAGGGCATCACGGTTCTTGTTTTTGTTAGTTTGTTCATGTGAAGTGATTTATTAAAACATGAATCAAAATAACCACGCTGCACTTTGGTCCGCCTCTCCATCAATGGAAGAAATCCCTTACAGGTATACTGATTGAATTGGCTGCCATAGACTGCCATTTAGTAATTTTGGTGAACTATCTATTTAAACTCACAATACAACGCATTATACAGTACACGTGTTGCTATGCTGGTCTCTGAATGTGAAAAAGCTGGTCTATCTGAGCAGACTGTTGTGTTGACAGTAATATCATCACATGTGATTCCTCAAATGTTCTGCAATATTTCAGCAGTTTCAAAGAAGAGTGTGACACTTGTTTGTTCTGTGTTAAATGGTGGCATAACTTCACCAGATGTTGACTAATTGCAGTCCAGAGAGGGTCCAGCCAGAGTTTACAATTTTGTAGCACGCGGACAATGAGCTGTGTTATTTCACAGCTATTAACGTTGTTTATTGTTCTCAGCGATGAACTCTGAAGGCATGCAGTGCTTTGAAGTCAGCTGCGGAGCATGTTTCGCACATTTACACTTATCATCAAATCCTTAAAAAGCTGTTGACACTCAATAACTCATCAGTAGCTCATTCACATAAGGATAGAATGTGGCCATTCACTATCAAAGCCCTGATGTCTGCACAATCACACAATGGCAATATCTTAGCCAGATATCAAAAGCCATCAAATGACAACACCTGCTCCGAGACTCAATCAGAAGCTATCCATTCCTGATAGATCACACAATGTAAAATGAGAAAATGCACGTCTTCAAAAGCTGGACAGCTGGCTACAAAATGTGTTTCCCCAAAAGACACAGTTCTGCTAGTCATTGAACGAACTTGTGAAACTATGACGATATTACCCGGAGTGTCAATTTGGGTAAGATCTCAACCAAACAGATTTCAATGACTATCGCTCATTCTGTTATTCTGCAATGCTCAGAATGAAGGTCAGATTCAAAATGTGATATTTTCACAACAATTTGAGTTAGGCACGCAGATCTCAAATGACGATTTGTCCTTAACTGACCAGCGTAAGAAAGTCTTGAGAATGCTTAGGTCAGGGAACACCGTTGCCTATATCCAAACATTTCAGATAAAATACCTTATAAATATATCCGCAGTCTCAATTAAAGATTGTTCACCATAATCGCAATCCTGCCTAACAGTAATCCTGCCTCTCAAATGGCATATAATGTAACTGTCTTCATGTCTGTGACATCTGATAGAGAACAGGAGTTGGAAGACTCCATGAAGACTAGTGGTCACTACGGCGTCAGCTATTGGGGTCCAAATGAAGGATAAAGTTGGATTTTCTTGAGGTTCTATTTGATACTGACTGCATTTAGAACTGCCTCTGCTAGGGAAAACTCATGGGTAGAATCACCCCAGTACGCACCACATTGAGGAAGAAAACTTGGACTGCTTTCCTGCTCTAGGGATGTCAAAGGAGTGCAGTAATTCAGAGCCAATAGGAGATTCTGAACTTCATGACTTCCCCACTGAGATCTATCCTTAAGCGACCCCCTTTCTCAAGTATGACCCTAAGAAAATAGTCTGGGTACACAGAAATGTACCAAATGTCCCACATTTTGTTTGCATCCCACACAGTAAGTAACTACAGAAGGGGACTGGAGCCCTCTTAAGCTGTAGTACTTAGCTTGTTGTGCATTGTAATAGAAAATCAACCATGGCAGGGGCCTTGGGCTTATTTTGGTTTTGGCAGGAATACCATCAGAGTACCCCTTTAAAGAGGATGATTTTGGTGATCTTCGAAGCTAAAATGTTTCTCACCAAACAGTTTCTTGAAGTTCACCTTTCAACACCCAGGTGTCAAAAACATGTTGTCAAAAGTTTTAATTGTCATCATTTTCTTAAGAGCAGAGTCTGCACCATGAATCGATTCTGAAATCAGATACCATGGTGGTCAAATAATATACATACTGTTTGAGATGTCTGCCTCCAATTCGTAGGGCATTTATGATCCTAATTTCTAAATCTGAACCAAAAACAATAAAAGCTAAAACTCGTCCAATATGAGAGAATGCAGCCCCAGACATATTGTCTCTTCAGACAAGGTTCATTAAAGCGCAGTGAAGGCTCACCCATGATGATGAGAATTTACAACTGTTTGCTGTTTCTCACATCCAGTGCACTATATCCCCAATCCTGTGCCACAGATTCAATCATTTGTCTGCTCAAGAAATAATATGGGATTTCAAAAATGGAATATGGGATGCATCCCGATCAATCAAAATGTGTCACTGTTTACTTGACATTTCTATTAAGTGTAATATCCATAACACCTTTTACCTTTTGGAAAATGTTCATTTGGATGAATTTTCATTTATATTTCAGGCTTCAAGGAAAATTGGAACAGGGTTTTTGGGGAAAAGGGAACCAGACCATTTTTATTCATTTGTAAACTAAGCCGTTAATCATTGAAATAACTTCCCCCATACTCCCCTGGTCACTAATGGCGGGTTCAGGAATGAATAATAGGGGAATTTTAAAAGGGCTGTCAATTATTGCACGGAACAACAGTTTTCAGCTCTGGACAAGCAGAAAATTGGTGCTTTAGCAAAAGCCAAATTGTGCCCAGGTTTTCTTTCTTGTCTGGTAATGACAAAAGCAATACATCTGTCTTTCAGTCACCCTAAGATATGATCATTATGTGATTCAAATGAATTAAAGACCTTTGTAGCACATCAATAAGGTGGTTTGGTTCGGTGAACTATACTCATGTAATTAGTGGTGAACAAAATAGGTGAGTAAGCGCTGATCTCCATTCGCGGTGAATAAAGTAGGTGAATGGCGTTTACGTGCAGTTACCCTCCTCTACACCACTGCATGTGATGCATTAATGGTCCTGACAGCGGAATAGTCAAGTTCAATGGCAGACAAAGTGTAACAGAGATGGTTCAACAAACTACAAATGTAACCTGAAGAACTGTGTTCGCTTCACAAGCCAATGCCTTCACAAGCTAATGCCTTCACCAGCTAATGCCTTCACCAGCTAATGCCTTCACCAGCTAATGCCTTCACCAGCTAATGCCTAAGTAATCATGCAGACAACCTGGTCAGATCGAAACCCAGATCGAAAAAAACGTTATATTTTTTATATTAAACAAACTTTTATATAAAACCAAGGCGTATATTCTCTAATCACTTCTCCACAATCTGAAACGATTTGAAATGCAAAAATCATTTTATCATTTAATTAAATTTTATAGTAAATGGTGATGTCACAGGCAGCCCTATATAATGTAGACTACCTACCTGCCTGTTGGACATACTTGACAACTTGTTAGGCTTGGAGAAGCCATTGAAAAAGTTATCCAAAATAAACACTTTTTTTTGTTGCAAGTTAAGCCTCTTTTTTTCTCCCTCTCTCTCGTCTGAGAGCCAGGAACAGATGTCCGATCTGGCTGATGAATTGAAACCATCTGAATCAACTCTCACAGTCTAACTTCAATAAATATATATTTCAACACGTTTAGTGTTAGTTAAACAGGAAAAGGTGAAGAAGAAGAAACAGGTTCTCCAATGTAACCTGTTACAGAGCAGCGCTGTCATGGGGCTGAGTCACAGGTAGGCTACTGAGATCAGGGTCTATATTCACAAAGTGTCTCAGAGTAGGAGTGCCGATCTAAGACCAGCCTTTTAGAATAGACAAGGGACCTGATCCTATATCAGCACTCCAACTTTGAGACACTTTGTGAAAACAGGCCCTGAATCTGAGGGAGAGGGTAAGTATGTTTGCCATAAGTATTTTATAATTCCATAAAGGTTTCACAGTCAACAGTTGTATTCACTTGATTTCACAATATTTATTTTTTGTATTGCCACAAATCCCATTTACATAGTTGGCCCTATTTTTGTCCCACATTATTAACGCAGATCCACTTCTCCACACAAAGATCCATGCCATGGGGCCCTGATGGCCAAGGTGGCATCCAGAGGAGGTATTTCCTCACCAGCAGTTCAACAAAGAGAGTGTACCCAGGGCTGGGGCTGTGTTTCCTCACTGATAGAAGAGTTTTTACAAGAAGTGAGGTCTTCTCTCTTTTATTTGCATCATATCTCACTATGTGGAGTTTTTCGCTCACGGTCTCGCACCCTCTCCGTCATGTAGGTGTCAAACAGAGGCGTCAAACAGACAAATGCTAATCCTAACTCTATTTGTGGTTTAAAATGAATGTTTGGCGACCAGTGGCTTTAAACTATTTACATTAGGCACACATTCACATGTCATTCCCTTTCCAACCAGTGTGACATTGCACATTCAGACCGTAGATCAGGGAAGTTCAATCAACATGTCAAGAGTGAGAGCAGTTATTAATGTTATGCTAGAGTCATTTAAGCTCTACCGCAATGAAATATAAACTAGACAACTACAGATTAAAGAAAAGTAGTTTGCAAGATTGTTGTGTATCTGGTAACTGGGTCGTTAATTTTTTTCATGCGAAATGTTGCCAACAAAGAGAAACATGAATGATGGAATTTCCCTCCTTTGCATGCTATCCTTTTTTACTATGTATCTTCAGGTTTGTTTGTGTGTGTTTGTGTGATGTGTGTGTGTGCATTCGTGTATTTGAATGCATAGTTGTGTGCGTGCGTTCGTGAGTGCATGTGTTTAAATACATGCAGTAGGTGTGTGCTTGCATTGGTTGCATACCTGCGCACAAGTGTGTGTGTTCTAAAATAGAGTAAATCACCCATGTTGCAAACACAAACCCTTTGAGCATACATGTGTGTCCTTTGGTGGAGGCTGCGGATTACGAGCGAAGTATCACATCTGCAGCAATCAAACACGAGAGAGACCATGTATTGGAAACGTGAATGTGCTCGTGATTAGTCTGTCACTGTGTGATAAACATCATGAGTCAAGTCGAGCTTCCCAGCCCCAGTAGTTCTGCTCAGTAGGCGACAAGAAAAATGGCTTCTTGCCATCTAAAAAATCAGTAGTGATCACAAATGTTGATGTACACACTCCAGGCAAGGGTGATGTACACATATGTCATACACTTCTTGTTGAAACTAAAGGCAGGCCTGTATCAATATACAGCGACTCAAACTCTCCATCTGATTGGAGTTCAATGGGACATAGAGCACAGAAGTTGTATTTGGGCCATTGATTGTTTTTGTTATGCAGTAAAATACTACAACTGGTGTTTTGGATGACACTGTTAGAACAACAAACGTGATAACACAGTACTCATCAAGAGGGTTTGATAATGTTGAAGCCTTTAACCCTCTTCCATTACTCATGTACATACTGATGGTCATATGTAGTCTGTGTGCACATGCGCCCACTCACACACACACACACACACACACACACACACACACACACACACACACACACACACACACACAATCACACACACACCAAAGTAAATTACCACTGGGAGTGTAAATGTCAGTTGAGCTCCTGGCATGTTGCTCACAGCCCAAACATTGAGTTCATCTCAGAGTGCTCCAGTGGGAGACCGTCTCTGTTGAGGTTAAATATTTAATAAGAGGAAAGTCTTCGAAAAGACAGTGATGATGTCAATGACTTGCCCCAATCAAAACTCAGAGCAAAGAGCAGTTTCTCTAAACTTTATGTTGCCGTTTTTTCGTCTTATTCTGACATTTCGACTTTCTCGTCATTTTTTTGTCAGTTACTGGATCTTACCAACAGATCAAAAGGGGATCAAAAGTTGCTATAAGCTCTTTTCCCCCACATTATCCTGACATCATACTGACATCCACCAACGGTGTGTAGGATATTACTTCTGTAATAAAATCACAATAGATTCAGTAGACATTGAGTATGAACTTAAATGTGAACATTTAAATGTGATCATTACAACCCCAATGTAAGCCTACAGAATAAACCCATCCATACCAAGTCAAGAAGAGTTCAGCAATGCAAGCAAAGCAGTACAGCCAAACTATGGCGGTTGAAAATGCAGTCCAGAATGGAAAGTTTTGCATCAAATAAAATCCCCCGAAAAGTTTCCGCTGGAGAGGGCGTATTTTCCCAGAGATTACAATTCTCATGCACAAATAAATGCCTTTGATTTGCATCTGAGGACTATAGATGAGCATTTGAATTCACTCTGTGTCATGGAGGGGAGAAGACAATCTCCATCCAGCCAATTAGCCAATATAGTAGACATGGCTTCAAATACTATTTGAATCTTTCAAATACTTTGAGCATTTGCTTTCGTCTGCATGAAGGGCCAGATGGGAGGGGCATGCCATTTTGGGACTATTCCATTGGCTCCATTATGCCAGGCAATCTCAACTAGGCACAAATAAAGTATTCAAAATGATTTCAAATAGCATTTGAACCCAATGCAGTAAATGAAGAAGACTGGTAACCAGCAACAGCCATGTTCCAGAAAAAACAAGATCTGCACACAAAGGAAGAACAGCAAATAAGGCTGTGATCTTGCCCCCTCTCCTCCAAATTCATCCCAGCTGTCTCAATTACAGCAATGTTTTGTTTCGAAAGACGATGATATTTAATCCACTGTTATATGATTTTGATAGACAGCAAATGCATTCTTACATTAAGAAAGTGTTGGCTCTGTGTTTTCTGTTGCATCTAAATGATGGTATCTGTTGGGTGGTCTGGCTGGGGTCATGTTTGTAAACTCCTTAACTTTGACTAAGTCAAAGGCCCTTCCTCTTTGGACCTATAAACTAATTGACAGGTATAAAGTGAGATTTATTATGCATTATTCCTATAGATGGCTATTATATGGTTTTTAGAGGACCCCTAAATTCCTAGTCGGGAAACAAGTAAAGTGATAGGGCTGTATGTGTATTTGTGTGTGTGTGCACGGTTGAGTGTGTGAGAGATATGAGGTGGAGAGAATTGAGACAGTTTAGCCCGTACAGATGTAGGATCTTAATTTGATCACTCTTTTTGTTAATGGAAATGAACAAATGCAACATTTTTGACACGCCCTGACCTTGTTTGGTTAGGTCAGGGTGTGACTCGGGTGGGAAAGTCTATGTTTTCCATTTCTTTGTTTTTGGCCGTATGTGGTTCCCAATCAGAGGCAGCTGTCTATCGTTGTCTCTGATTGGGGGTCATATATATGTTGTCATTTTCCTTTTGGGTTTTGTGGGATCTTGTTTTCTGTTTAGTGTCTGTACCTGACAGAACTGTGCGCGTTCGTTTTCACTTTGGTTATTTTGTTTGGGTGTTTTTTGAAAATAAAAATCATGAACTCCTTCCACACTGCGCTTTGGTCCACTCCTTTCGACGAGAGCCGTTACAGAAGATCCCACCACCAAAGGACCAAGCAGAGTGGCCAGGAGGAGCAGGGATCCTGGGCCTGGGAGAAAATGGAGTGGAGGACATCCTGGACCTGGGAGGAGGTAATGGCAGGGGACAAGACCCTGCCATGGAATCAGGCGGGGGCAGCAAGAGAGGAACGGCGATGATGCAAGGAGTTAAGAAAACGACGGAAGCCCGAGACAGCTCAAAAAACATTTGTTGGGGGGGCACACGGGGAGATTGGCGGAGTCAGGGTTTACACCTGAGCCATCTCCCCGTGCTTACCGTGGGGAGCGTGTGACCGGTCAGGCACCGTGTTATGCGGTGATGCGCACTGTCTCCAGTGCGCATTCACAGCCCGGTGCGCTCTGTTCCAGCTCCCTGCATTTGCCGGGCTAGAGGGAGCATTCAGCCAGGACGGATTATGCCGGCTCAGCGCTCCTGGTCTCCGGTGTGTCTCTTCGGCCCAGGATATCCTGCGCCGGCTCTGCGCACTGTGTCCCCGGTGCACCTTCACAGCCCAGTGCCTCCTGTGCCAGCGCCCTGCATTTGCCGGGTGAAAGTAAGCATCCAGCCAGGAAGGGTTGTGCCAGCTCTACACTCGAGACCTCCAGTGCGCCTTCACGGCCCAGTGTATCCGGTGTCTGCTCCACGCGCCAGGCTTCCAGTGCATCTCCCCAGTCCGGTGAGACCGGTTCTGGCTCCACGTACCAGGCCTCCAGTGTGTCTCCCGAGCCTGGTAAGCCCTGTGGCAGCTCCACGCACCAGGCTACAGGATACATGGCGCAGAGCCTGCATTGAAGATCCAGGGAAAGGAGCCTCCAGCGACGGTCCAGAGCCTCCAGCGACGGTCCCCAGTCCGGAGCCTGCAGCGACGGTCCCCAGTCCGAAGACCCCAGCGACGATCTACGGTCCGGAGGTCCCGGCGACAATCCCTGCACCAGAGGCGCCACCGAAGTGGGGGGAGCCTCAAGCGGAGCGGGGTTTTCACCTGATTATAGACAGCTGATTTGTTGTGCACTGCCGTCCACAAGTGAAGGGAAAAGGTGAGAGGAGGAGAGCGCGTAGATGCGAGAAGAGATTATGCAACGAGCAAAGTGATCATGCTGTTTGTATGTGGCTGCAATGAAAGTGAACAGTATTTGCGTGTGATCAGGAGTGTATTCATTCTGCCGATTCCGTAGAAAAATGTTTCATAAACGGAAGCAAATGGAATGAGATGGGGATAAACATATCTGATTTTGTCCAATAGAAATTCTAGTTTGCAACTATTGGACTAATGATTACATCATAGATCAGCTAGATGCAGAGTGTCCAAGACGGTATTGAATGTTTCACTGATGATGGGTATAGGGAAAATTTGAGTATCACCTTGAACCTAGCAATGTTACATTGAGCTGAGTTAATGGAATATGAATGACAGTCATCCATTATGCTTTAATAGAATTAAGGTTGTGCTCATAAAAAAAACGGCACCAACCACCACTGATCTGTATGTGTGTGTGTATGTGTTTTTGTGTGTGTGCGCGTGTGCATGACATGTTTTAAAATAATCATGGGAAGAAAGCTTGCTCGTTTACCTATTCCTGCTGAGTATCATAAGCCCTGGTCTGGATCGCCGTAGTCTTCTGATCAAATTGTGAACTTATATCGACCTTCACTGTTATGGAATTTATTACAAATATATTTGATCTGTTGATTGATAGTTTTCCTTAATATGTTGGCCAATTGAAGAGAAATTGATTTTCACAGGGTTAAGCTGTATTGGAAGATGAACAGTGAAACCTATAGAAAATATATGGGACACCCAGCAGCCTACATAGCAAGACACATAAACCAAGCCATCAAGGAAGAGGAGGAAGACAGAAAGGGAGAAATGGGGAAGGTATATTCCAGACACTCTCCAATGCTGCATTCTTGTAGTTCAAGGAGGTGTAGTTCACACATCCTATCTGCCTGCTCAATTTAAATATTTTGCTGTGTTTAAAGTGCTTCTTAATTTTTTGCAGTCTTCAGCCCTCCCAGATGATCCATTCCAGATGTGGTTCATCTGTGAGGTGAGTGTCTCTCTCTCTCTGTCTCTCTTTCTCTCTCTCCTTCTGTGTCTCTCTTTCTCTTTCTCTCTGTATCATTTAATCACTATAATTTAAACACACACACGCACACCAACAAAACAAAAGCTCACAGGCTTCATCTGACCTTTTCTTTTCTCTTTTTTTCTGCTGTAATTGAACTTGTTTTATGTTGAGTCAGGTAACTGTCATAAGTATTTCCAATGGATAACAGGCATTACAAGAAAACATTGCATGGTTGTGGGAAATGGAAAAAAACAACTCAAGAATTTGAATTGAGATGTTATTTTGCTGTGGGTAGATCGCTTTGTTGATGTCAAATGTTTTCCTCGTAATTTTGTGGGAGTCGTAGATAAACTTGATTAAAAAGCACAAAATGGAAATAAGAAAATGCTTCTTACATCAAGCAATTGACCGCAGACTGTTGGGCCAATCACTGTCAGGACAAATGCAGACATGCCATATCTGGACCAATCAAAAAAAGACAAGGCTAATCCAGAACAGAGTTAGAAAAACATTTATTCCAAATGGTCTTCCGAGGGGCCCTATTTGTGTAGAGGGTATGGTAAGAAGTTGAGAACAAGCAGCTACACAGCAGCTAAACACTCATGGGCTTCAAATAAATCTAGAGTTGTTTTCATTGGGCGGCCATTTTGACGTTGAGACTGGTGTTTTGCGGGTACTATTTAATGAAGCTGCCAGTTGAGGACTTGTGAGACATCTGTTTCTCAAACTAGACACTCTAATGTACTTGACCTCTTGCTCAGTGGTGCACCGGGGCCTCCCACACCTCTTTCTATTCTGGTTAAAGCCAGTTTGCACTGTTCTGTGAAGGGAGTAGTACACAACGTTGTACGAGATCTTCAGTTTCTTGGCAATTTCTAGCATGGAATAGCCTTAATTTCTCAGAACAAGAATAGACTGACGAGTTTCAGAAAAAGTTATTTGTTTCTGGCCATTTTGAGCCTGTAATCGAACCCACAAATGCTGATGCTCCAGATACTCAATGAATCTAATGATGGCCAGTTTTATTGCTTCTTTAATCAGAACAACAGTTTTCAGCTGTGCTAACATAATTGCAAAAGGGTTTTCTAATGATCAATTAGTCTTTTAAAATGATCAACTTGGATTAGCTAACACAACATGCCGTTGGAACACAGGAGTGATAGTTGCTGATAATGGGCCTCTGTATGCCTATGTATATATTCAATAAGAAATCTGCCGTTTCCAGCTACAATAATCATTTACATCATTAACAATGTCTACACTGTATTTATGATCAATTTGATGTTATTTTAATGGACAAAAAATGTGCTTTTCTTTCAAAAACAAGGACATTTCTAAGTGACCCCAAACTTTTGAACGGTAGTCTACGCCGTAGTTTCCTACTGCAGAATTGAGACGACGGGACAGGAAGACACAGGGATGGAACTTTTTGGTCCTGGGAAGACTGCTGGGACAGGATAGCCCTCACTCTAACGTCAGAAATATCAACCTCAACCACAAACTGACGGGACTGGTCCGGATGGACGAGGATGGGGGCTGCAGTGAACCGATGCTTCAGGTCAACAAAGTCTCTGTCATCAGCTGGGGACCAGATGAACTGTACCTTGGGAGAGTTGAGTGCAGAGAGGGGGGCCGCCAGGGTGCTGTAGCCTCGAATGAAACAGCGGTAGAAATTGGTAAACCCCAAGAAACGTTGTAGCTGCACCCTGGATATAGGTTGGGGCCAATCCACTACTGCTTTCACATTTTCAGGGTCCATCTGGACATTTCCTTCAGTGGTGACATATCTCAGAAAGGAGATTGTAGAACGGTGGAATCTCAATTCTCCGCTTTCACAAATAGCTGGTTCTCCAGGAGGTGCTGAAGGACTTGTCGAACATGGAGGACGTGTTCTTGGTTAGAACGGGAAATAAACTGGATATCGTTGAGGACTTGTCGAACACTAAACAATTTAACATGTCCCGGAGCACATCGTTTAACTTCTCTAGGGTAGGGGGCAGCATTTGGAATTTTGGATGAAAAGCATGCCCAAATTAAACTGCCTTCTACTCAGGCCCAGAAGATAGGATATGCATATAATTGGTAGATTTGGATAGAAAATACTCTAAAGTTTCCAAAACTGTTAAACTAGTTTCTGTGAGTATAACATAACTGATTTGGCAGGCGAAAACCTGAGAAAAATCCATTCAGGAAGTAGGATTTTTTTGTTGTTGTAGTTTTCTATTCAATGCAATTACAGTATCCATTGACTAAAATTGAAGTTCCTATGCCTTCCACTAGATGTCAACAGTCTTTAGAAATTGTTTCAGGCTTGTATTCTGAAAAATGAGGGAGTAAGAGAAGCTGGAATGAGTGGACCCTGCCGTGTCACAGAGCTTTTTCATGCTCGTGACAGAGAGAGTGCCTTTCTTGTTTACCTTTTGTATTGACAACGTTATTGTCCGGCTTAAATATTATAAATTCTTTAGGCTAAAAACAACCTGGCGATTGAATATAAACATCATTTGACATGTTTCCATGAACTTTACGGATACAATTAGGATTTTTTGTCTGCCTGTTGTGACTGCGTTTGAACCTGTGGATTACTGAAGAAAATGCGCAAACAAAACAGAGGTTTTCGGATATAAAGAGAGACTTTATCGAACAAAAGGAACATTTATTGAATCTCTATCTCTATCTCTTTTTATCTCTATTATGCGTCCCACATACCCTAGAGAGGATAACAGGGCCTGGAAGACAGCGGGGGCATTGGTGAGACCAAACGGCATGACCAAGTACTCATAATGTCCACTGCCAGTGTTGAAAGCGGTCTTCCACTCATCTCCTTCACATACCCTAACCAGTTGGTAGGCATTCCGTAGGTCTAGCTTGGAAACGATGGTAGCCCCCTGGAGAGGTTTAAAATCAGAGGAGAGGAGTGGTAGTGGATAGAAAATCTTGATCATGATGTCATTAAGACCTCGGTAGTCAATGCACGGACGCAGGGTCTTGTCCTTCTTTTCCACAAAGAAAAACCCTGCGCCGGCAGGGGATGCAGAAGGACGGATGCTTCCAGCAGCCAGAGAGTCCTCAATATACTCCTCCATGGCCTTGGTCTCCGGGCCGGATAGAGAATATAGCCGACCACAAAGACGGTGTGGCGCCTGGGAGAAAGTCAATGGCACAATCGTAGGGGAGAGAAGTAGCCCATGCCTTGCTGAAGACCTCCAGGAGGTCATGGTACTCTGCGGGAACCTCAGAGAAATCCGAAGCTTTACTTAAGCCCAGAGGAGGATGTCTCGAGGAAGGCTGCGCCGCTTTATGGCAATGGGAATGACAGAACGGGCTCCAACACAGGATGGAACTTGTAGTCCAGTCAATAACGGTGTTGTGTTTTTGGCGCTAAGAAATCTCAAAACAACAGGATCATGGGGGGAATCAATGAGGAGAAGCTGTATTGACTCACTGTGATTTCCTGAAACCCACAGATGAATCGAAACAGTGCTGTGGGTAACTCTTCCAATGGAGCGGCCGTCCAGTTCTCTAGTGTCCATTGGAACAGAGAGGAGTTGAGTGGGGATACCTCATTCAGAAACTAGAGTAGCATCCATAAAACTTTAATCTGCCCCAGAATCAATGAGCACCCAGAGAGACTTAGACTTAGACGAGTCTCCCCACAGCAGTATGCGGGTGATGGGAAATAGAGGATTCCCAGTCTGGCTCACCAGAGTACTTGTACCTACTAAAGAAATAGGTCTCTTAACAGGGCAGGTTGCTATATAATGTCCAGTACAGACAACAGTTGGAGCTCACCCTACATGAACGTTCCCAATAGGGTCATCTAGCTCTGCCCAGTTGCAAAGGCTCAGGAGTATCCGACTCACCTGTCGCCAATGATTCTCGAGGGAACTTGGGTGGCTTCAGTTTTTCACAGAAATGAACACTTCAGGGATTTCCGGATTCCTTCGGAGGTGAGCAAACAGCAGCGGATGGACGAATGTTCCCGAGACCCGACCTCTCTTCTCCTGCTTTCTCGTAGATCTCCATCAATCCTAATCGTAAGGGCGATGAGCGAATCGAGCTCCAATGGTAACTCCTGAGCTGCGAACTCGTCTTTTATTTCCTCTGATAGTCCTTGAAGGAAGGTATCGAACAGAGGCTCCGGATTCCAGGCACTCTCGTCGGCCAATGTGCAAAAATCTACAGCATAGTCTGCCACACTACGAGAGTTCTGACGTCCCTTCAGTCGTTTTCGGGCCGTCTCTCTCCCGGGCATCGGAGAATTGAATACCTTCCTCACCTCCGCCATGAAATCTTCCAGGTTATGGCAAACGGCGGATTATAGCTCCCAAACAGCCGTCACCCAGGAGAGCGCCCTTCCGGACATTAGTGTAATTAGATAAACTATCTTTGATTGAGATGAAGGGAATGAAGATGGCTGAAGCTCAAAAATGAGGGAGTACTGGGAAACTACACCCCGCAGGTTCTAGGATTGCCAGCATATCGCTCTGGAGGAGGTAAGCGGGGTTCTCAGGGAGCCAGGGTAGGCTGAACAAACCCACCACTAGTAGGGAAGTTATTGAGTGGCTGAAAGGTCTCAGATGTGGCGTGCTGTCTGCAAGCTAATTCACAGAATTGCTCCATTACCTCCTTGATCGCCTGGTTGTGGTGTTCCGCCAGAGATCAGAACCCCTCCATCAGGTTCCGAAGTAGCTCCTCCTGTATCTTAATGGTAGCTCCATGCAGGGAGACAGCGTGACAGAGCTGGTCCAAGTCTGCTGGGTCAGTCGTGGTCAGTTCGTACTATAACGACACAAGGCGTGACCCAGATGCAAACATGGAAAGCTCTGATATTTATTATAATCAAAGGGGTAAGCAAAAGGCAGGTCGGGGACAGGCATGAGTTCATAACCAGGTCAGAGTCCAAAACGGTACAGGGCAACAGGCAGGCTCGAGGTCAAGGGCAGGCAGAAGGGTCAGGCAGGCGAGCTCAGAGTCAGGACAGGCAAGGGTCAGAACCAGGAGGACGAGAAAAACAGAGACTGGGAAAAAAAACAGGAGCTAGGATAAAAATGCTGGTTGACTTGGCAAACAAGACGAACTGGCACAGACAGAGAAAACACAGGTATAAATATACAGGGGATAATGGGGAAGATGGGCAAAACCTGGAGGGGGGGTGGAGACAACACAAGGACAGGTGAAACAGATCAGGGTGTGACATACCTTATATAGAGAGGTGTGTGCCTTTCCAAATCATGTCTAGTCAATTGAATTTACCACAGGTGGACTCCATTCAACTTGTAGAAACATCTCAAGGATTATCAATGGAACAGGATGCACCTGAGCTCAATTCCGAGTCTCGTGGCAAAGTCTGAATACTTATTTGAATAAGGTATATTTATTTTATCTAGATTTATTTTGCAAAATTTCTAAAAACTTGTTTTCACTTTGTCATTATGCGGTATTGTGTGTAGATTGATGAGGGAAAAAAAATATTTTATCCATTTTAGAATAAGGCTGTACCGTAACAAAATGTGTAAAAAGTCAAGGGGTCTGACTACTTTCCGAATGCACTGTATGTCCTGATATCGAAATGTACCTCCAAATCGACATCATCTACCATATCTTGCTGATCTTGCTTTTTACTCTACAATCACATGACAGGGAAGCAGAAACGTTTAAACGTGTCAAAATGGTGTCCAAGATTGAGCGACTGGAAAGAGTGTTCTAAGGGAGCTCGTGTCCACC
The DNA here is from genome assembly GCF_018296145.1 of Oncorhynchus tshawytscha. Classification (NCBI taxonomy): domain Eukaryota; kingdom Metazoa; phylum Chordata; class Actinopteri; order Salmoniformes; family Salmonidae; genus Oncorhynchus; species Oncorhynchus tshawytscha. Next base: position 23,851,317 of record NC_056431.1, read on the forward strand.
TCCACCACCACCAAGTTAATGGTGCAACAATGATGGAATGTTTGAGAAAGTAGGTGAGGCATGAAAGAGCCCATGAATAGGCTACCAGGCCCTGGGCTTGGGTGAAGTTCAACGCAATATGACTCTGTCACAACGTTCTGTAAAATAAGCACCAGACCTGGGTTGAAATACTATTTGAAATATTTTCAAATACTTCAACTGTGCTTGATTGTGCTTGCCTGTTTGCCTGCTTGCCTGTCCCCAAGGTGCAGACCACGCCCACCTGGCACTCCTTGCAGACCAAAGCAAACGCTTTTTTAAAGATTACAAATAGTACTTGAACCCAGGTCTGATAAACACAACTCAGGCGCCCCTCTGCCTCTCTTCTCTTCCCTCTTTCCCGTTCTCTCTCTTCATCTCCAGACAGACAGGGAGAGAACCAGGGCTGAACGACCACAGTAACACCAAAATGCCTTTGCGAAGCTAAATTAATGGGGTCCAGCACAGCGAGACAGTCGTGGTGATGCCAAACGCTCTGCACTGCCCGGTTGAAAAACACCGTTAGCCGCCGCAACCCATTTATTAAAAGGGAGCTTGGGGGAACCTTGGTTCTAATTTACAGGTCCTCGGGTCCACCACGAAGGGAGGGTTGTGGTTGCCCAGGGATGCCAGTGCTACTGCTCCAGACCTAGTCCTTGAGTCAGTCAGGTCAGAGAGAAACCATTAAAGGAAACGGGCAAAGGGTTGTCATAAAGGCATATACATTACATGCTTATAAGAAGTTTATAAAGCATTATACCCGAAGACTTTTAGTAAAATGTTACCCGTTTCTTTTTATGGACTAGAAACGTGGTAATGAAAGTCATAAAATGAGGATTGTGCAGTTTAGACAAGATGATTTGGTGGGACTTCATATATATGACTACAGAATATGAATGTGTTATGTATTGTGTATAACGGTAACAAGCAGGTTGCCATACCCAAGGTCGCTGATTCGAATCCCACCCCCAACACCTTACCCTGAACTTAACCAATCACGTCTTGCCTAAATTTAGCCCAATCCCTAACCTTAAACAATTAGGATTACTTCCCTAAATTTAATGTGGCACTCCAGTCTCCTTTTCACCTCATTTAACAGCTGATTTACGGAACAAAAGGCACATCTCAATAGGTGGTTCAGGTTAGTCATAACATAGCACAAGTTCTCTATTGTTCTCTATTGCTCTTCTAATGTTCCTCAAGCACAGGGGGAGGCCGATGACATCACGGGTACCCATCAGACCAACTCCTTGAATGCCCTTTTGAACTCCTTGATGTTTGCAAAACAGTTTTTTTAAATTGATTTTTTACCTTTTACTGTGTGTACTTTACTGTATTTATACTCGGGATGTCGCTTTTCAGCAGTAAAAGTAAAACATATTGCTGGAGGACGTCTTTAACCAGTCTTCCCTAAACTTCACCAATCACATTTGTTTCTGCCCTCAGAAAAAGATTGAATAGGAAAAACTCAACTCTGAAAGTTGCTGACACAAAGAAATGGAAAATATATAGAACTCTATGTCTCTGACATTAGCAAGCTCCCAGTCACTAAACCTATAGGTGCTGAGTCATGTGGCTATATGATGTGGCTTTTCTTGAACACTGAATAATTTCCCATCTCGGGGAAGTCAAGCGAGCAGACAATGGGATACAAAGACAAGAGGAGAGACAGCATGAGACAGAAAGAGAAAAGGGAGAGAAGAGAGAAGGAGGAGTGCAGACGGACTACATGGGAACTAATCATCTAGGAACTAATAATCCCTACACAATGTTCCCCAGGCATGAAGGTTCTGATCCGCACCATGGGGGCTCTCCCTGGTCCTGCACATTCTTCACAACCCAGGTTTAGTTCCTCTGGGAAACGGCACCCATGTTGGGTCTTTTTCCCACTCCCCCGTAGAAGCCAATATCTCTGATCTTTCACCAGGTCCATATAGCACAAGGTTGGAGGCCAGAGGGAAAAACCTCTGACTCATACTCGTCATGCCTCTTTGTAATAGCTTTTTAAGCATCAAGGTCAGACTCTGCATCACTGTAATAGTTACACAGCTTCAGGAATTGTTACAGAAAATCCATTTGATTAGTCTTTGACTACTGATTCATTTTAGTCCATAATCTCTCTCTATGGAGTGCAAAATGTCACATAGGCACACACAGTAACATGTGTCATGGCAGGTCAATCATACTACTCTGTCTTGTTACAGCCCTCCCAACCTCTGTCACTCTGCCAGAAATATTTTTTTTGATCCTGGATCCAATTCAAAGGTATGTAAATCATATAACTCATTGTTTTTGCATATTTGTGGACATACTTGGAGCACTAACTGAAGCATGCGGAGCGATTGTTTTATATTACAAGTCCCCCCCTCCCGCTCCCATCATGGTCTGTAAAGAAGAGAGGAGGCTGGGGAGTAGCTGTGGCATCCCGGACTCTAGGCCGGACAGCATCAAGCTTTAGCAGCCATTCCACAGCTAGTGCTAGACAGGGGTGATGTGAATTCCATCTTGGCAAAGTGACACTTAATTTACAGCGATGCTTCTGTTTCATTGCACATACACAGAGAGAGCGAGAGATCCCCATCAGGCCTGGAAAGCAGCAGCAGCCCACACCTCTATTCCCTCGCATTTCCCCCTAGACTACTTTGTCAGCATTGCCTCAGTCAGCATTTTACGTAAATAAAGCTCCTTAAAAGCTCTGTTTCTCTCTATGTGACAGCAAGATGTTTCAACAGAGATTAACATTCCACAACCGGTGTCTGTGTGTGTCCTTAGTCTTCACAATCCAGTATGTGCACACCGAATACTGGTTATTGATAGACTGCCATTCCACAGTTCCGTGCTGTATTTGGTCTTCCAGCCTTTCCCTGACAAAGCAATCCGTGCTCATTCCACATTATACACATCTGGCCAAAGCGAAAAGGGAGAAAATAGACATAGGGAGGTCAAAGTGTGTTTGTGTGGGGAGGGGAATAACAACTTCTGCTATAAATCTTGTTATTTGATCAGCTGGAGGAAGAGGGGAAAAGAGGCACCCCAGTAGCATTAGAGAAGAAAAAAGGAAATGCACTCCACATAGTAGAGCAGGACAAGGGGATGATTTTCACCCATTTTATAACCACCATTGCCGGGGTCATTAAAAGAAGCCAGAAGCATTGTGGTCTGCGGGGACCGTGACAGACCTTAGGTAAACATGTCTTGAAGCAAAATAGAAGGGCGCCGTTAAACCAGAGCTGTTTTTTAATGTTCTCTGGCGGAGGTCGTTGCAGGTTAGATGTGGAGACCAGTGTCTGGAAGAGGTTGGGTGGAAACACACAGACACAAAGAAACACACACGGATGCCAGGGGTGTCACTGTCTCTATCTCTGTCCTTTAAAGGTAACACTTGCACCCTAGTGATAATCTGTTGTTGCTCACCCGGGACACATAGTTGTGACGGTCCCCATCCTGTAAGCACCCAAAAGGTTGTATCACGATACCTAGAAGGAAAATGATTTCTTCCATTTGTCCCCTTCCAGAGATCCACTTACAGGCGCTGTAAGCGTTCACTTCCGCAAACATTTAAAGTGAGACGGATACGATAGCTTCACCTAGCCACCTAGGAGGTCGTCATAAGTGGTCTGGATGAACACCAACATAGTCTCATGAGCTTGATGAAAACAGAAGCTAACGAACGCAGGAGGTCAGAACAGTCTGATGAGATTTGTGTTTAATGAACATTTCCTGGATGTGTGCCCGCAATCTTCCCAGACTGATCTCGCTTGAGTCATTACAGGCCTGTTGCAGAATTGTCCAATCAAATTTCCGTATTTACTGTGATCTCTAAAAGGTTTCTATCCGGCATTGTCCTCTAGCCGAATTTAAAAAGCATTTCAGAGTGGGAGTGCTGACCGAAAAAGGCTAAATTGATCCTGTATCAGCAATTCTACTGTGAGACCTCTCATGGGGCCCTTCTAGCAATTCTGGTTGAATTGGAGCTCAGGTCAAAAGGATGCAAAACTCAAGCCATTCTCCATTATATTGAAGTGAAACAGCAACCCACATTTTAAATTTACCAATATGATACACATGCAGGTTTGATACGACCCCTGTGGTCACGTATGGAGTACATATGTAGAGAATTTCTCTCTCTCTCTCTCTCTCTCTCTCTTTCTATATATATATATATATATATATATATGTATGCTTTAACAATGATATAAAAAAAGTTCTGTGAATGTATATATATATATATGTATATATATCCTGTTCTTTTTTTGCCAAACCACATACAATTACCGGACCACAGATAGGAATTCAGGAGCAAAACGGTTTCGGACCGCTTCACGATTTTCAGCATTTGTCAATTCTTCCCCCTTTTCATTGCGTTTTTATACACTCAGGCACTTTAACCATGCAAAGTATGAGGAACCATGATACTGTTAGAATGGAATGATATTACATTCACAGAACTTTTTTTATATCATTGTTAAAGCATAATTATTTATCTCTACGTCAACTCTAATTGCGATATCTAATTGGGTTTTTTAAGCTTCACTTCTGCATCTCCTCTTTTAGAAAAAAAAGGTGCTACCTAGAACCAAAAAGGGTTATTCAGCTGTCCCCATACGAGAACCCTTTGAGGAACCCTTTTTGATTCCAGGTAGAACCCTTTTGGTTCCAGGTAGAACCCTTTTTGTTTCCATGTAGAACCAGTTCCACAGAGGGTTCTACATGGAACCGAAATGGGTTTTACCTCGAACCAAAATGGGTTCTCCTATTGGGACAGTCGAATAACCCCTTTAGAACCCTTTTTTCTAAGAGTGCATTTCAAAATGTATTGAACCATGTTACTATTACACCAACCGTTTAAACGACTGCCTCGGAAGAATATAAAGGAAAGGTAAGTGTCTGTGTCTCCATGGGAGTTGTTCTCTGTGTGGTGTCTGACTGGTGCCCTTGCTGTGACTGGCCCTGTCAGACAGACAGCTTTACACAGGGAGGGTCAGGACAAACAGCAGAGGCATGCTGGGAGTCGGACAAGAGATTGTTTCCTTCTGCGCTTCCCCTCTTCACCTGACATCCTCTCCCACGTTGTTACAGTCCCAGTCCCAGTCCCATGTCATTTCAATGTGGAGAATTGGGTAATATTTGGTAGATACGTTGATCAATGAGATTCCAACCTATTTTCACCCACTCAAAAAGACAGCCAAAAGTTGTCTGGATGATGCAATCTCTATTGCAGTCCACACTGCCCTTTCCCACCTGGACAAAAGGAACACAGATGTGATAATGTTATTAATTGACTACAGCTCAACATTCAACACCATAGCTCATCACTAAGCTAAGGACCCAGCGGCAGCCTAGCGGTAGCCTAGTGGTTAGAGTGTTGGACTCGTAACCAGAAGGTTGCAAGTTCAAACCCCGGACAGTTGTGAAGAGGACACAACAAAGCCTACTCCCCCCTCAGGAGTGAAAAGATTTGGCATGGGTCCTCAGATCCTCAAAACGTTCTACAGTTGCACCATCGAGAGTGGTTGCATCACTGCCTGGTATGGCAGCTGCTCGGCCTCCGACCACAAGACACTACAGAAGGTTGTGACTACGGCCCAGTACATCACTGGGGCCAAGCTTCCTGTCATCCAGGACCTCTATACCAGGCGGTGTCAGAGGAAGGCCCAGCCTCCCTAGTCATAGACTGTTCTCTCTGCTACCACACGGCAAGAGGTACCGGAGCACCAAGTCTAGGTCCAAAACGCTTCTTAACAACTTCTACCCCCAAGCCATAAGACTCCTGAACACCTAATCAAATTGCTACCCAGACTATTTGCATTGTCCCCCCCCCTTCTTTTACGCTGCTGCTACTATCTGTTTATTATCTATGCATAGTCACTTTAACTCTCCCTACATGTACTGTACATATTACCTCAATTACCTCAACTAACCGCCGCCCCCACACGTACCATTGTTGTTTTACTGCTGCTCTTGAATTATTTGTTCCTTTTATTTTTTACTTAACACTTATTTTTCTTAAAATTGCATTGTTGGTGAAAGGGCTTGTAAGTAAGCATTTCACTGTAAGGTCTACATCTATTGTATTCGGTGCATGTGACCAATTTGATTTGAAGTTTGTTGAATTCCCAATGTGTTATCACTATGCTTTCAGCCATTTGAAAAAGCACAACACAGTTCAAATGGGAATACAATGTGTTATCACCATGCTTCATCAAATAGCACAACCAAATGACCTGGATTGCAGTTGAGTTTACAATAAAGTGCATGGTGCAAGTGATCAGTGCCGTTTGAGATTCAGTGCAGATTATTATAGCAATTGTGAAGATTTCCACAAACCTGTGAACCGAAACATGCTTTCTATGATTACATAAGAATACATATATTATATACAGTAACCTCAACATCTGGCCGTGGATGTGTTACTAATTTGAATAAATACTGTTACATTCGTTTATAAGATAGCCTTAACATTACACGATTTCTTGTCTTACAAAAGTAATATTGAACACTGCAACCACATATCAACATTTAAAGGACATGTACAGTGCATCGGGAAACTATTCAGATCCCTTCACTTTTTCCACATTGTTACATTACAGTCTTATTCTAAAAATTGATAAATAAAATAATACTCATCAAATAGTCATCAATCTACGCACAATACCGCATAATGACAAAGCAAAAACAGGTTGTTAGACATTTTTTAAATATTTTTTTAATGGAATATCACATTTACATAAGTATTCAGACCCTATACTCAGTACTTTGTTGAAGCACCTTAGGCAACGATTACAGCCTTGAGTGTTCTTGGGTATGGCACTACAAGCTAGGTACACCTGTATTTGGGGAGTTTCTCCCATTCTACTCTGCAGATCCTCTCAAGCTCTGTTTGGTTAGATGGGGAGCGTCACTGCACAGCTATTATACTGTCTCTCCAGAGATGTTAGATTGTGTTAAAGTCTGGGCTCTGGCTGGGCCTCTCCAGAACATTCAGAGACATGTCCCGAAGCCACTCCTGCATTCTCTTGGTTGCATGCTTAGTGTCGTTGTCCTGTTGGAAAGTGAACCTTCGCCCCAGTCTGAGGTCCTAAGTGCTCTGGAGCAGGTTTTCATCAAGAATCTCTCTGTAATTTGCTCTGTTATCTTTCCCTCGATTGTGACTAGTCTCCCAGTCCCTGCTGCTGAAAAACATGCCAACAGCATGATGCTGCCACCATTCTTCACCGTAGAGATGGTGCCAGGTTTCCTCCAGACATGACGCTTGGCATTCAGGCCAAAGATTTAAATATTGGTTTCAACAGACCAGAGAATCTTATTTCTCATGGTCTGAAAATCCTTTTGGTAAACTCCAAGCGGGCTGTCATGTGCTTTTTACTGAGGAGTGTCTTCCGTCTGGCCACTCTACTATAAAGGCCTGATTGGTGAAGTGCTGCAGAGATGGAAGAACATCCCAGAAGGACAAATATCTCCACAATGGAACTCTGCAGCACTGTCAGTGATCATCGGATTCTTGGTCACCTCTCAGCAACGCCCCCCTACTGTATATGTATTGTGTATATTTAGTTGAATCCTGGGCTGAATTTAAACAACAGCTGTTGCCCACTGAAGTCGGTTACGACGCTGAACTGCAGTCAGGTCAAGACCTTGGTGAGGACGATGAGCTCCCTGAGACGGTTTGTGACAGTTTGTGCAGAAATGATTTGGTTGTGCAAACGCACAGTTTCCTCAGATGTCTGGGTGGCTGGCCTCAGACGATCCCGCAGGTGAAGAAGCCGGATGTGGAGGTCCTGGGCTGCCATAGTTAAGCGTGGTCTGCAGTTGTTGGGTTGATTGGACGTACTGCCACATTCTCTAAAACAACGTTGGATGCGGCTTATGGTAGAGAAATGAACATAGCATTTTCTGGTAACAGCACTGGTGGACATTCCTGCAGTCAGCATGCCAATTTCCCACTCCCTCAAAATTTGAGACATCTGCTGAATTGTGTGACAAAACCGCACATTTTCGAGTGGCCTTTTATTGTCCCCAGCATAAGGTGCACCTGTGAAATGATCATACTGTTTAAATCAGCTTCCTGATATGCCACACCTTTCAGGTGGATGGATTATCTTGCCAATGGAGAAATGCTCACTAACAGGGATCTAAGCTAATTTAAGCAGAATATTTCAGAGAAATACTATTTTTATGTGTATGGAAAATTTTGGGGATCTTTTATTTCAGCTCATGAAACATGGGACCAACACGTTACATGTTGCGTTTACATTTTAGTTTTATACATCTAAAACTAAAAGCATTGTATTTGGTTCAAACCATTCTGTAAGACCTAAACCTCAATAGGAGTTATGTATAAAGAGTGTGACATTTGAGCAAGTTGAGGAAGCTAAACTCTAGGTATAACATTGGATGGTCAATTATCATGGTCAAGTCATATTGTTGTTGTGAAGATGGGGAGGGGTATTTATGTTAAAAAAAACTGCAGTGGTTGTTCATGCTCTGGTCTTGTCCCATTTTGATTACTGCCTGATAATATGGTCAAGTGCAGCAAAGAGAGACCTAGCAAAGTTGCAGCTGGCTCAACACAGAGCAGCACACCTTGCCCTTAATTACACATACAGAACTAACATCGACAACATGAATGCCAGTCTTTCCTGGTTGAGTGTTGACAAGAGATTAACTGCTTCTCTTCGAGAAATATTACTGTGATGAAAAATCCAGATTGTCTGCATTATCAAATAACATTTACCTCAGACACTCGTACATACCCTAAAAGACATGCCACCAGGGGTCTCTTCACAGTCCCCAAGTCCTAAACAAATGTATGGCAATGCACAGTATTATACAGAGCCCCGATCACATGGAACCTTCCATCTCCAGCAAAATGACCTTTAAAAACAGATTAAACAACAACTTTGTATTGTTTCTATTATTATCTGTTGCATTATTTGTATATCATATTTGATCAGTGGTTTGTTACTTGTTTTGTGTTACTTGTATTGTGTTTTTTTGTAGACCCGAGGAAGAGTAGCTGCTGCTTCTGCAAAAGCTCATGGGGATCCAAATACAAAAAATGGCATTCACATCGACTTCATCAATCAGACGGTTAACAAGCAAATATTATATATGTTTTCCACCCGCAACTAAACCTGGCTGATTAAGCTAGCCAGTTGATAGTAAAGCTACGATGAATGTCAGAAGCCAGCTACAGTAGCTAGCTAACGTTAGCTGCTGTCAATGGAGTTCATCTGAAATGTACCATTATATTTCACATGATCAACAAACTACTGTCATGCCTTTTCACCAAAAATCTATGTACACATATAAAAGAGAATTTTAATATCAAGTATCATTTTATTCTAGCACTTCAGGCTGAGGAGTAACATTCATAGCATTACTTTGTAGAAATTACTTATGTTCTCCTCTTCAAGATACTTCCTGAAATTTGATTGATGGATCAATCTAGCAATAGTTGCAGTAATAGGCAGCTGGGTTTTTGGTTGAATGGTCAGGAGCAAAAGGTCCTACCCCTATAGCTGCTCAAACCTCGATTTTACTTGCAAATCTCTTTCTACAAACTTAAAAAACATTCAACAAGCTTACAAATCTTTTAGTAAAGTGATAGAACTCTGAGCGTGCACAGATTCAGCAGAATATTTATAGTCGTAAATGGACAAAAAATCCTATTGAATGTATTTAAATGTCAAGTTACAAGTTTGCGACCATTGTTACATTTTTCACACATCATGATACAAGCTTGCGAAATGAAATGACATATTTGTGAATTGTATTTGCAACCACGAATCTCAATGTGTGACCACGAAATTCAAAATACAAACTCATGGGCTTCCGTTATCATTATCCCATAGAACATTTGTTATCATGATGACATAATCTTGTGGTTTCAATTTTACCCTCAAAACAAAAGTCTCTGACTTTTTCAAATCCAATGTATTTTCTACATAGATTCCACAACACAATACATTGACAAATTATGTTAAAACAACATTGATTTACGCAGCTTGTACCCAGTAAGTAGTTACTGAAAGGTCTCTGTATCGCATAGAAAGTTCTGCAAATGTGCTTGAGCAGGAGAGGTATTACTTTACCCATTGGTCTCACTTAATATTTTACCTCATAGATTGAGGTTATCAGCCAACCATTTGTTTTACTGGGTAAAAGGCACAAGATAAAAGATAAAGAGACCCCATCTTGTGGTTTTTAGTATCACAGGCGTTTCACTTTTCTCACAAAGTTCAAGATGGAAATGTGAGTTATGGTGCCATAGTCCCTCTGCCCAGAGCCCCAGACCCTTTCCCTTCCTCCCCAGGCCCTCTCTCCTGGCAAGAAAAGTGGGAAGTGGTTTCTTGGTTTTCTTTGATCCACACCGGACCATGACTCGTTGGAGAGGGCAGAGAGTTGTTGTAATCATCTGTGCTGTAGATACATCTCACTGCATGACCTCAGTGGTACCCCCTCAAAGTTTCAGGGTGTCACGAATCTCGGGCACAATGGTCTTCTCTGTTGTTTCTATCTAATGCAGAGTGCACCAGATAAACAGTGGAGACAAGGTAGCACAGTGGGTAGTACCCACCACAGAAAAACAAGAGGAGTAGGAGAGAGTGGAGGTGCCCACTGGGGAACACAGCACTGTTTCAATTCAACTGGAGAGAAGTATTGGCAGGGAGCAAGCATGGCTTAATGCCCTCTTTAAAATTACCGTGCAAAACATATTTTTAGCCTTCCCCTCCAGTTTTACACCACAGCATGACCGCAATCCAGTTACTGACATTCAAACTATAGCCTGCAGTCCAAGCTCTTTACATTTGCACGAACACCCCAGATGCACAGACGTGGTGCGAAGGAGAGGCCTGAAGTCCATGAGAGCTCATCGTTGGACTTTGGAGAGTGAGGAGCGTCCGAGCGTGTTTGTTTTGGACCGACTATAGACAGACCTACATCTGCCAGCTTCTCTGAGCAAGTGCTCTGGCAGAATGCAAATGGCTCGCGAAACTGAGATTGCGGGCGGGGAATCGTTTTCGCGTTTCACTTCAGATTAGCGTCGGATTTCCGAGAAACCCTCGGCTGCACATATTTTTCTTATCAGAAGGTCATTCTTTTATTGTTACTTTAAACACTCTGGGATAGTTTGCATACTTGCCTAACTTATTGTGTTTAATTTGAAATCCTACCCGTAAGAAACAGATGAGTGTGTTTTCAGTCACATAAAGAAACAAGCTTTGAACCTTTTCGATCCTAAAGGGCTGTGGGAGAGCAGTTTCCTTGATGTCCTGTTGCCTTGGTCGTTCCAAGACACAAGTCTCTCTCTGTTAGTTCAGTCATGCACCCTGTTTTACAGATTTTGTAGTCCTTGATATTGCTCCATCGAAAGACTCTTGAAAGTATCGTTATTTAGACTTTTTGGGCTTTGCTCGTAATTGCTCCCACATGATTCATTGGAGATCGGTATCTGATCAGATAAAACACTAAACAAAAGTGGAAAACTATTTTCAGGCTAACTAATAAATGCCTTTCAATGTAGAAAATGACTTGTAAAACCCCTGACTCGCTATAAAACACATTCAATCACAGGCTCAATGCGACGAAAGTGGTCATGCACAAATTTACACTAACTGTGATGCTCACTTGTGATTTGTGGCAAAGAGAGACTATGTAGGTGGCGAATTAGCGCCCATTATGAGTCAGTATGATGGCGGGTATTCCTCACTACTGTGAGGCCTACATCTCTTCCCATTGGGCACAGACGTCAGTTCAACGAACTGTCACCCTTTAACTGGATTTAGGTTAAAAGTTGGGTGGGGAAAAAAATACGGAATTCCCTTGTGTTGATTACTTTTTTCAAATCCAATCAGTTTTCCCCATTTATTCAGCGTCGTCACATTAAATGTTTTTGTTGATATGACGTGGAAACAAAGTTGATTCATCCAGTTTTTGCCCAGTGCGTTGCTCCCAGTATGATTCCAGTGCAGAGGAAAAATCACTGAATGACTGACTGTAAATTGGTAGCATGGAATTAACCGATGAAGTCAAACAATGGTGAAACAGAGTATATCAGTTTGGATTCTAGCCAGGTTAGCAGATTGGATCCTACCAACAATCTAGGCAAAGGTTCAGCTAGTGTACTACATACACTCGGCCTAACCCTATTGACGGAGACATATAGCCCAAACAGTAGTTTATATGCCGTAGATTAGGCCCCATAAACACCATTCATTAAAAGAGTGGGCGCAGAGAACGCCTCCCAAAGCCCCTGCCAGCAGATAATGCCATGATTTATGTGGTGTGAAAATTGTGGCCACAGCAAGCTAGAGAACTAAACAAGTGGAAGGTTTTGGGGAAGTGGGGCAAAAATAAACAGAGGATAAAACACATTAGTAAAACATATCTCCTTAAAGAAGAAAATACAAGAAGTGCCGTAATTCCATTCCAGCTGGGTTTTTCCAACATTGTTTTGATTAGTTTTAGTGATTCACCGTTTGTTCCCGTCTTTCTCTCGTTCGATCCCCTACCGTGAATTCCAAACCGGTCTAATCCCACATTAAACTGGCAATAGTCTGTCCACATATTTAATGAGGTGTAGGTGGGTATGAGTGATCTGCAGACAGTGCTGCTGAGTAGCTGCTTTGGCCTGTTAGCCGAGTGTGGATAGATGGAGATTGAGGAGCTGAGATAGCCGCTGCCTCATAGCAAAAACCACAAGCCCTCAAGAGGATCTTCAGATGCTATATAATGACACAAAGTGGGGATGTTGGAACCGCCTTAACAATTGGGTTTAGCTCTGCTGAACATGCTACCACCCAAAGAAGACGGAATCTCGTTTCTCTACGTTTCCAACTCACAACTGCATCTACACCTTCTCTCCGTCGATGGGTGATCCCATTCGAATGTGATGGCAAATCTCTGGGTTATTTTGATGAAATGGCTCAAAGCAGCAGTGGCTCCGTCAGCACTTCGGAAGCACTTCAGTCCAGCTCTGAAACCCCCTTGTCCTGAGAGCAGGTATTCTACAGCAGGATCTCCACAGCACAGCACAGCGCTCAGAGTGCGAGAGAGAGCTTAGACCATCAGCAATTAATCTCTTTTTGTTTAGTCAGGCCGGTCGAAGGCTGTACTCCCTCACCAGGGCCACGTATCCCATTTTGACTCAAAGCAGAGCTGCTTCGAGACCCTTCTAATTAACCACACTGAGATATTATCTACAAATGTACATACACAGTCAATTAGGAGCTTACTTCAATGCGACGCCACGGCGAGCCGAAGTGGAATAACTCACTAGGCCCAGCCTGTTTTGATCATCCCCTCTCGCAGCATGCTGTCGATTTTAAAAAGGCAACTGTACCTTTTAGCCTCGTTGTATCCTCTGCATCTGGCATTTGTCTAGCTAGTGCATAGAGAGAACAAATGTTTTCAACGAAAAGAAAATGTTTATAATTCCCGCCACAGCGTATTAGTGCCCAGCCAAACAATAGCGAGGGAGGAATTGCCTAATTGCATTGCTTATGACGAATCATTGTGCTTTTCGGGCACTGCGGTTTTATACCAGCTTTAATTTGATGCTGCTGTGGCCTTTTGAGATTTTTCAGGGCTTCGCTGTACAGAAGGGGGGGGCTTTTAACGCCTGCCTTTGTGTTTTGGAATTACATTTTCCTGTAGGCCAAAATCTGTCCTCAGTTACAGATTCTGAAGAAGTTATGTGATTTGTTTTGCTCTGACAAAATAAAGACCGAGGCCACACACTACATGTTCCTGTGATGAACACCACACTGACCTAAGTTTGACCTGCATTCCATCAACAGCCATAGAACAGCAATAGAGCAGCTCAGGTTTCTCTGTCTTATATCATCTATGTTGCCAGGGACAGGTAAGCCATCAAGGGGAATTGGTTCTCATTCATTAAACTGCACCAGCCTTTCTGAAACCTCATATACTTAGGTTAGCTGGAAGACACCACCTCTGCAGTCTCTGAACCTTGTTCTATATGGTAGCCTAAGTGAAGCAACATCAGAGGTGAATACACCATTAGCCCTGCAGTGTTACTTGAGACATAACTGAATCATCTCAAAGCAAAGCAATGATGGCCTAACGACAACGTTTACAGTATCCACAGGTGTAAGAGCAACTTAACGTAAAGTGTTACCCAACAATACAGTTTACTATGAGACGCCTTGACTCTTAGCACAGTACCAGGTCCAGTGTTGTGTTTATTATAAAACATATGATCAGCTCTGATAGCTCTGCTGGGAAACGGTGTTGTCTGGATCCCACGTCCTACTTCTGTGACGTCAGTCACGAACACGCTCCACGGAGGAGGTCCGCATCCATCCAAGAACTTGATTGAGTCAATACGAACCCGCAAGAGGGGTGCCATGACCTCGCTCGTTGGCCCTGGGCAGAGGCAGAGACGAAATAAACAAGTTCTCCTTCCCATGAGGCTCCAGAAGAGGACCCAAGAAGAAGAAAGGGAAGAGAAGCACTCTGCAAGTCATCTGTCAAATATTTCTCACACTGGCTCCTGGATGAGTGGCCAGAGCACATGGGGCTCCCCTACTTGCTAGCCCACTTTGTTATATAGTTCTATAAAAACTAATACACGCAGAATCCTGTAATTTAATACAAGATTGCTTGCTAAATCTGCAATTTATTGCAGTGGTGTAATTTAGCTGTGTCTGCCGCCGCTTGCTCTGTCTGCACGAGAGCACTGTGACCTCACTCTCCCTCCAAGACACGGCTTAGACGCTCCAGAGTCTGGGAGCACTGATACATGCTTTTGTAAACCTGCCTGAAGAGTAGGGTATAAATAACCTTACCACACAAGTGGAGGAGAATATAGACCCATCTCATATGGCAAACATCAACAGGATCCCTTTGGATGCGTCCCAAATGGCACCCTACTCCCTAAATAGTGCACTCATTTTGACCAGAGCCCTATGGGGCCTGGTTAAAAGCGGAGCACTAAATAGGCAACAGGGTTTCATTTGGGACGTACCCTTTGTCTGTTTAAATTCAACCTACTGAAAATGTAAAATACTTTGCAAAACCCCTATGATACAAAGTGACATAGTATATAGTTTACGAAAGTAAACTTTCGGTCTGAACGCTTATTAAATTCATCAAGTATGCAGAACATAATTTACTGTGTTTCCTATTAAATGGGCCTAGTGGGAATGAATGCAAACATATCATCATTAGCATTGCGTCTTGCTTCTTCTCCTCTTTCCTTTGCGGAATGTCATTCACCTATTTACCTAATAGTGTCATGTTCTGACCTTTATTTTCCTTTGTTTTGTCTTTATTTAGTATGGTCAGGGTGTGAGTTGGGGTGGGCAGTCTATGTTTTGTGTTTCTATGTTTGGGTTTCTGTTTCGGGCCTAGTATGGTTCTCAATCAGAGACAGGTGTCATTAGTTGTCTCTGATTGAGAATCATACTTAGGTAGCCTGGGTTTCACTGTTGGTTTGTGGGTGTTTGTTTCCTGTGTCAGTGTTTGTGCCACACGGGACTGTTTCGTTTATATTCACTTTGTTATTATGTATTGTGTCATGGTCAGTTTATACTATTAAAACATGGACACT
Organism: Oncorhynchus tshawytscha; assembly: GCF_018296145.1. Taxonomy (NCBI): domain Eukaryota; kingdom Metazoa; phylum Chordata; class Actinopteri; order Salmoniformes; family Salmonidae; genus Oncorhynchus; species Oncorhynchus tshawytscha. The sequence goes on from NC_056431.1 coordinate 23,866,912, forward strand.
TACCACACTGTGTTTTGGTCCGATCATTGCTACACCCCTTCAGAAGAGGAAATCTGTCGTTACACATAGCCTATAGGCACGGTAATGTACATTCCTCATGCTTGCTGTTCAACCTATGGGCTCACTCTCGCAATTATCACCATCTCTCTCAACCAAGGGGTATAAATCTTGGGAGGTATTTTTGTCAACTTACTCTCATGTTCTCTCACTTGCTGTTTTTCAGCAGCAGTTGTTGACAACCATCCACCTCCCCCCTCACCACCACCAGCATAATAACCTCAAGGCCTGTCATTGGAACTCCTTTCCCCCAGCGAGGGGTTTTTGATGCCAGCTGCCTAGCATAGGGCTACCTGTCATCAGCATATATTGCATTCTGTCTTTTGTCTATTCAGTTTAGCCTGTACTCGATTGAACTGTTCTGCTTCTGTTAGGCAGTATAGTGTCTCCTACCAACTACAATGAAAACAAATGTCTTAGTCAAAATGTTTTCCGTATGTTGTAGATGGCTGGTTCCACATGGTAGTAAATGACTGGTTACACTTTGCAACATTCATTTACAACACTTTATTGCTCAAAGAACAAAATGTTAACAAAGATAAAACAGGACTAGGCTATTATCTGTGACGTATGATATGACCGGAGTAATACTCAGAAATTACCCTAAATTGCACTCCCACTCTAAACTTAACGGTTAGGGCATAAAAGGTGTAAAAGCTGAAAGTAATTCAGGAGCATTTGTCTGTTCTCTCTTTGTTTGTCCTGACAAGAACCCAGCCTTTGCTTGAGATTTCAATACATTTTGAAGGGAAAATGCAGCTTTGTGATCTGAGGGTGTTTTATTGATTTATTTGCAGTGCTTTGCTAATGCCGACTGTTCCAATTTCATCTGCATGAAAATTAGCAGAGAACATTACTTGGTTTGGTCAGAACTTTTCTCATGCTGCTGTTGCGAGCTTACTGGAGTTGAACACTGGCAGAGACACCTTCAGAGGCAGTGAAAATGAACGCTACGGCATGGCACTGTGCCATATAGTGTAGTACCACCACAGTAGCCACAATCTTATCTTTGCCAAGAGTGTGCAAAGCTGTCATCAAGGCAAAGGGTGGCTATTTGAAGAATCTCAAATATAAAATAGATTTTGATTTGTTTAACACTTTTTTTGGTTACTACATGATTCCATATGTGTTATTTCATAGTTTCGATGTCTTCACTATTATTCTACAATGTAGAAATTAGATTTTTTTTAAATAAAAACCCTTGAATGAGTAGGTGTTCTTAAACTTTTTATCGGTAGTGTATCTTGATGACGAAAGTAAAAAATACTCAGTAGGCTGTTAATAAAGTGGAACCTTACAAGTCTCTTCCGACAGGGTAAAACACCTCTAAACACACAGTCAAGGTAAAACACTTTTAAATTCCTTTAAACGTCATATAAAATGGATACAGAGGACCATTATTAAGCTGGGTATGCCTGTTTCTTATTGGCAACGTGCAAGGCCTTTGACCCCATTATCTACGCATTCCACATGGTATCTGCACAGGTTTCAAGTGTATTAGCCTGTAGGCTAATAGACTGTAGGCAAAACACATTTATTATATTTGTCAGGGCTGTACCGTCACACACAAGAATACCTTGAAGACCACATTTTCATAAACGTATCTACTATGAGCACAGATTGTTGCAGAATAACAATGTAATCTAACCAACATTTGCATTTGAGCTGAAACTGATGCATTTAGGCTAACTTTTTAATAAAAGAGTGGATAAGTAATCAGAATGACAGTGTTTTCAGTTAAGAATGCTGAATGGAAACAACAGCAAAAAGACAGGTAGGATGGATGACAAACAGTCCAAAGTTGGTAGTTAGGCCTATATAAATAGATGTGTAGGCCTATAAACTGCACAAATGGGTAGGGTATAAAATAAATTGTTGTGTGGTTAAATAAAGTGCAACTGTAAAACTAAAATGGGAAGGCTATTTATAATCCCAATTTATAACCTGAAGAACAGTTGCAATAGGAATAGATGTATAGGATTGACAGTAAAAGGCTTACTGTACACTTTTGTGCACAATCCTCTATGACCCAGGCAAGCAAACCAATACAACTGTATTGCACCCTCTTCTGGAAAAAGCAGCAATGTGCAGAATTATAGCATTTAGTAGCTAGTATCACCAGTACAAGCTACTATATAAATAGGGTCTACATAAAAAACTGCTTTCTCAGGTGGTGATAAAAAAAATTACAAATTCTACAAAAAGGTGAAAGAGTGTAACATTTAGTTTGGGGGGTATAGAGTGGAACATTTAGTTTGGGGCGGGGGAGGTCACCTCGAAAAACACAGAACATGTATTTTATTGGTCGTTTTGGGACGTGGTTTGCATTGTTAGTGTTTCGCTTGGCTAAACAGCACCCGTTTGGGAATTTGTTTGGGAATGTAAAATAAGCAGAAGACCTTAGAACACCAGCTAAATGATTTTTGGACAAAACTGCATAGGACATAGCCCAGGATGTAGGTCTACTCTTAAGGAGCCTACCGCTACTCCTTAAGGTACAAGGATGTTATATGTTATTTTCATAGGTAACTGGCTCTGCCAGCAAAATCAGCCAAAAGCTCCATCTAAATGTGAATTGATTCTCAATTGCTATACGGTTCTCGAAACATAAAGCCCTTTACTTTCATGTCACATCAAAATGATTTCACAAATGCAAAAATATACACTTACTATAGAGTGTTTTAACTGGCTTCATCACAGTTGCAGCAGACAGTATTCATGATAGTAGCTCATATCCCGCTTAAGGTGTTATTCGGGATAAGCTGTTTACATGCACCTTTGATATCCCGCTCATGAGTATCCCTGTATCTATGAATCAACAGAATTGACCTCATTTAAATATATGGGTTAAATGGAATAGTAACTGAAATATGAACTCTGACTGTAGGCCTATAACCTCTCACATGTAGTGTAATATACACTGAACGAAACATGTAAAGTGTTGGTCCCATGTTTCATGAGCTGAAAGAAAAGATCCCAGAAATGTTCCATGCGCACAAAAAGCTTATTTCTCTCAAATTTTGTGCACAAATTTGTTTACATCCCTGTTAGTGAGCATTTCTCATTTGCCAAGATAATCCATCCAGCTGACAGTTGTGGCATATCAAGAAGATGATTAAAGAGTGTGATCATTACACAGGTGCAGTTTGTGCCGAGGACAATAAAATGCCACATACTGTATCTCGTAAGTTTTGAGGGAGTGTGCAATTGGCATGCTGACGGCAGGAATGTTAACCAGAGCTGTTGCCAGATAATTTAATGTTAATTTCTCTACCATAATCTGCCTCCAACATAATTTTAGAGCAATTGGCAGTACGTCCAACCGGCCTCACAACCACAGACCACATGTGACAACGCCAGCCCAGGACCTCCACATCCGGCTTCTTCACCTGCGGGATGGTCTGGGGGGGGGATTCATTCTTGGTTGGGCCTGGCTCGCCAGTGGGTGGGCCCTGGCTGACAAGTGGGTGGGCCTATGCCCTCCAAGGTACCCATGGCTGCACCCCTGCCCAGTCATGTGGAATCCATAGATTAGGACCTAATAAGTTTTTTTTTCAATTGACTGGTTTCCTTATATGAACAGTTACTCAGTAAAATCTTTGAAATTGTTGCGTTTATATTTTTCTTCAGTATAGATTACTGATGCATTAAATTCTATCGCTGTAAGACATTATTCTGGTGAGCACTACATTATTTAGTCTTCTGGGGGAACACGTATTGATAGAAGAGAAGCTGCATGTATCTGTCACGCCCTGGCCATAGAGAGGCTTTTTATTCTCTATTTTGGTTAGGCCAGGGTGTGACTAGGGTGGGCGTTCTATGTTCTATGTTTTTGTATTTTGTTTTTGGATGGGTATGGTTCTCAATCGGGGACAGCTGTTTGTCATTGTCTCTGATTGAGAACCATACTTAGGTAGCTCTTGCCCACATGGGTTTTGTGGGTAGTTAATTTCTGTTTCGTGTCTGTTCACCTGGCAGAACTGTTTCATTTTCTCTTCGTTGTAATTTTTGTTTAGTGTTCAGTTTGTTCTATTAAAACATGACGAGCACCTACCACGCTGCATTTTGGTCCTCCTCTCCTTCCACCAACGAAAACTGTTACAGTATCAAACTATAGTTGATAAACAAATGGCCTCCCAAATGTCGGAAATTATATTATGGCCTAACAAATGTTGGAAATTATAAGCAGAAAGTTGTCTAAATTAGGGGTGAAGGTAGCCAGTAGTAAATGAATTATAGTAGGCTAAATTATTATGTTGGATTGAACTGCGCAGGTAACGTGATTTGTTTGACAATCAGATTAAAACATCATCACACAACATCCATGGTATGTGAAACTGAGCCTGCACAGACCGCAATACAACAGTAGACAGGATAAGATATTTACATGCAACAGTATCCTGTTTTAGATCAGCATATCCCAGGCATCTTATCCGGGGTTTTTAACACCAGGATACATGTTTTTTTGGGGGGTTATTGTAAATGAGATGAGGTTTATACAGTATGTGTCAACTCAAAAACAGAATACTTGAGGATCCTGAAAAAGAACATGATATTGGTGTGCATGTAAACATGGTCACTGACATGTTTCAGGCAGCCTTAATCCATTAGCATGCTAGATAACCAATTAGCACAGGTGGTCCCTCTGTCTTCTGTAAATACATGCTGTGACATGGATGCATGGCTGTGTGGGAACAGTGACCATAACCCTGTAGATGGGCTAGGGCATAGCTGCGGGAGGGCGCTACAGCATCCCCTGAGAAATCTGAATTAAAAAATATGATTTAGTGCACTGCGCTTTTAATAGTCCTTTATTAGTGAAACTATATGGCTATGGGTTAAGGGTTATGTTTAAGGTGAGGGTGGAGAAGTCCTAATGATCCCGGATAGCACTGACCATTACTTGAGCATCACATGGTCAGAGAGGAAGAGGTGAAGTGAGAGATTTCATGTACCGTTCAAAACAACTGGGAACTCGGAAATCTCAGACTTCCGACTTCAGTGTGTTCAAGACAACTGGGAACTCTGGGAAGAAAAAAACAAATATATATATACACTACTCAAAAAAATAAAGGGAACACTTAAACAACACAATGTAACTCCAAGTCAATCACACTTCTGTGAAATCAAACTGTCCACTTAGGAAGCAACACTGATTGACAATACATTTCACATGCTGTTGTGCAAATGGAATAGACAACAAGACACCCCCAATAAAGGACACCCCCAATAAAGGAGTGGTTCTGTAGGTGGTGACCACAGACCACTTCTCAGTTCCTATGCTTCCTGGCTGATGTTTTGGTCACTTTTGAATGCTGGCGGTGCTTTCACTCTAGTGGTAGCATGAGACGGAGTCTACAACCCACACAAGTGGCTCAGGTAGTGCAGCTCATCCAGGATGGCACATCAATGCGAGCTGTGGCAAGAAGGTTTGCTGTGTCTGTCAGCGTAGTGTCCAGGGCATGGAGGTGCTACCAGGAGACAGGCCAGTACATCAGGTGACGTGGAGGAGGCTGTAGGAGGGCAACAACCCAGCAGCAGGACCGCTACCTCCGCCTTTGTGCAAGGAGGAGCACTGCCAGAGCCCTGCAAAATGACCTCCAGCAGGCCACAAATGTGCATGTGTCTGTTCAAACGGTCAGAAACAGACTCCATGAGGGTGGTATGAGGGCCACCATAATTTGCAAATAAATTCATTAAAAATCCTACAATGTGATTTTCTGGATTTTCTTTCTCATTTTGTCTGTCATAGTTGAAGTGTATCTATGATGAAAATTACAGGCCTCTCTCATCTTTTTAAGTGGGAGAACTTGCACAATTGGTGGCTGACTAAATACTTTTTTGCCCCACTGTATATCTAATAATATCCGACTTGTGTTACACCTTATTGACTATTCTGATCTAATCTTCAAAGAGAGTTTTATTGTCTTCTTAGACTTTTATATAGCCTTTGATACAGTGGAACATGAGTTTCTATATCTCTCCCTTGAGAAATTTGGCTTTGTGGAATTATTTTGTAGTACTATTAAAACTCTTTATATGAATGGGAACAGTTCCATTAAATTAAAGCATGGCATCTCTCCTAGATTTGATTTGAAAAGAGGAATTAGGCAAGGTTGCCCAATGTTGCCTTACCTCTTCCTGCTTGCAACCCAACTTCTTACAAGTTTTGTTAAATCCAGCGATATAAAAGGGATCTCTATTGCTGACAGAGATATTATCATAAGTCAGCTTGCAGATGACACCACCCACTTTTTGAAAGATGCTGACCAGATTCCTAGAGCAGCCGATAAATATTTTTTTCCAAAGCATCTGCTCTTTGCCTATACCTTAATAAGTGTGAATTGTTTGCTGCTAAAGTGTGATACCCTCTATATGCAATATTCCAGTCAAGGAAAAAGTAACATACCTTGGGATTACCATATCTAAGGATTAACAGGAAAGATGCTCATTACATTTCATATTATTGAAAAAAACAACGTTTTTTTTAACCATTGAACCATTTTTTTAACCATTGGTAGCAAAGTGATTTATCCTTGAAAGGTTGAGCATTGCTTTCTGAAGCTGAATGTATCTCCAGACTTACATATGCAGCCCAGTCCCTCCAGCTTGACAACAAAATAGGTAAAGTGGTCAGCCAGATGCTTTTCAACTTCATCTGGAAAAATCATACACATTATATTAGGAAATCTGTCGTTATGAACACATATGAATATGGTGGTCTCAATTTTTGGGATTTTCCTACTTTGAATAATATTTTAAGATAAATTGGGCTAAACATTTCTTATAGAATCCAACTTCAATTTGGAATTTCATCCCTCATTATATCTTCTCCCGTTTTGGTGATTCAATTTTATGTTACTTGCAATTATTGTTTTTAAATTTTTTATTTAACCTTTATTTAACCGCCCTATGGGACTCCCAATCACGGCCGGATGTGATGCAGCCTGGATAACATTGATAAGATTCCTACAAAATTATCTGCTTTTCATAGACAAGTATTCTTAGCGTGGTCGTTAATATATAAACAATTTTTTTTCCTGCATAGGTATTTCATTTGGAAGGATATTTTGTATAGAAAAAAGTATTTATTTAATCAAAATCATATCCTGCTGGTGAGTAAACTTTTTAATGCAGAAGGATTGTTACTCAATTATGAGGAATTTATATCTCATTACAATATCCCTGTTACAGCTAGAGAGTTTGCCATAGTCTTTGATGCTATTCCATTTGGAACTCTCTCATGTTATTTAGAGGTGTAACCAGACCTCACCTTCTTGACCTACCCTCGCTTAATCCAGTTGACTCTTCAGTAGGAAAAAATGTGTTTCTCCTTGTTCCCTCAGAACAGATCTATACATGCTTTATTTCAAAGGGATATTGTATTCATTCCTTATGTCACAACTTACTGAAATAATTCTGTCTAAAATATTTGTTGGGGAAAAGTCTGGTTACTACCACACAAATACCTGCTTGTTATTAACAAGGTCAAAGAGGTCTCTTTCAGAATGATCAATAAGTATTACCCTGCAAATCATTACCTGAAGAAACTCAAAAAAGACATTCACAATTTTACCTCATAAATCTAATTGTGCTAATGGCAAAATGTCATATTCATAAATGTAAATTCACTAATAAAAAAACACTCTTCCGTGTTCTTCCGGAATTTGAACAGTACATTAAGACCATTCTAAATTATTCTAATAAGAAAGCTGTTAAAACAATCAATATGTGTGTATATTTTAAGGTCTTTGTATAATCTGTAATTTGTTTTACCCTTAGCATATCATTGCCTGTTTGTATATACACACACACACTAAAAAATAAACATAAAAAAAATAATAAAGAACACATGTATTGTCGCTCTCTGATGACGTCCTTCCGGAATCTGCGGGACTGGTTTAGGACACATAGAAGAAGTTGAAGCTATAACTTGACATTTTGAGTGTTTTCTACGTGTGTCAAATAACCTGTCAAGATGGTGAAGCCACGGTTCAAGGGGAAAAGCACGATAAACACATCGGCGGCCAGCAGTAATCCTGGTATGTTTACAGTCCATGCTCTATGTAACGTTACTGTTTACAGCTAATGTTAGCTAGCTAACGCGATAGACTTTCTCTCTGATAGATCTGTCTGTTTCGTCTAACAACAGACACATTTGGTCCATATGTGACATTCGTGTAAGGTAGAAATGGAAACGTATACAATATGTTTGGCACTGACATAATTAGTTCAGTAACTAGCTAATTTAGCTACACATTCTGTTATACCTTTTGCCAAAAACACAACGTAACTTCCATAACACAATTGAGAACTACACTTCTTATATGGATTTCCAATATCGTTCTGACACTGACAATTATTTAACCCAAAATACCACCACACACCTATAATCTCTAACACTGTGTGGCATATATCACCATAACCTTACGACTCTACCTTTTACAGACCGAACAAAGACTCCTGCAGGTTCAGGCAACAGCATGAGGGACCGGGCAACTGTCAGGCGTCTGAATATGTACAGACAAAAGCAGAGATGGTAAATGGTGGAGAGAAAACAACATGTGACACTTCCATTTGAACTCTTTCCTTTAATGCTAGTGTAACTCTCAGGTCAGCAGTTGACACTTTACCCAGATCAACCACACCAGTTCCTGGTATTCTATATGTAGCTCCTCTTCATTTAAAAAATAAATAAAGATTGTGTTTTAATATATTTGACTGTAATATAATTTCTATGCACCTGCTTTTGTGGCCACTGACTATTTCCTCTGCCATTAGCAACAACAGAGGGCAGGTGATCAAGCGTTTGTCGTACCAGTCCACTGTGGCTGATGGGACACAGGCCAGAGTGGAGCCCAACATCAAATGGTTTAGTGAGTAGTGCTGTTAACTGCAATTGCCACACTGTCTCAAGTTAATCCACAAATTCTCTTGGCTCTGTTTTTATTGTTGATTTGACAGGTATAATGGTAATTTTGTCTAACAATTGATTGGCTAGTTGAAGCAAGTTGAAACTGTATACAGAATGGTGGAGTTCTTGTCAATAATGTCTAGCAAACTCTTGATTTGTAAGAATAAATCTGTTTTATGCCTTATTTAAATAACTGTATGGAGAGATAAGATGGCAGCCTCAACTTTCTCACACACACACACTGGTTAATTCTTCCCCTCTGGTCTCCACTGTCTCAGCAAACACTCGGGTCATCAAGCAGTCATCCCTACAGAAGTTTCAGGATGAGATGGGTGCGGTGAAGAAGGACCCATACTGCGTGGTAATGAAACAGAGCAGGCTGCCCATGTCCCTCCTGCACGACAGAGTCAAGGCACACGTGAGTACCAAGCAGGGGCGCATTCATTTGAGCACACTGGTGTTGTCACGATACCAGCATTTTGACATCGATACCAGGTTTAGTATCAGGACACTGAAACAATACATTTGCAAAAAATGTCACAGAATAACCACTGGCCTTTATTTATTTTTAGCATTGAACAATATGTTGATAGCTAGTTTTTATTTTTTATTTAACCCATATTTAGTACAACATCTAAAATAATATATTCAATTTCTTTCAAAAAATAAAACGCCATATTAATTACCCCCAAGAGTTATTTTGTACTTTCTACACTGTAGAAAAATAGTGAAGACATCAAAACTATGAAATAACACATGGAATCATGTAGTAACCAAAAAAGTGTTAAACAAATCTAAATATATTTTAGATTCTTCAAAGTAGCCACCTTTTGCCTTGATGACAGCTTTGCACACTCTTGGCATTTTCTCAATCAGCTTCATGAGGAATGCTTTTCCAACAGTCTTGAAGGAGTTGTCACATATGCTGAGCACTGCTTTTCTGTCACTTTGTGGTCCAACTCATCCCAAACCATCTCAATTGGGATCAGGTTGGGTGATTGTGAAGGCCAGGTCATCTGATGCAGCACTTCATCACTCCTTCTTGGTCAATTAGCCAGTGAACAGTTGATGTTACTTGAACTCAATAAGCATTTATTTGGTCTGCAATTTCTGAGGCTGGTAACTCTAATGACCTTAACCTCTGCAGCAGTCATGGTGGTCCTCATGAGAGCCAGTTTCATCATAGCGCCTGATGATTTTTGAGACTGCACTTGAAGACACTTTCAAAGTTCTTGATATTTTCCGCATTGACTGACCTTCATGTCTCAAAGTAATGATGGACTGCCGTTTCTTTTTGCTTATTTGAGCTGTTCTTGCCATAATATGGACTTGGTCTTTTACCAAATAGGGCCATCTTCTTTATACCCCCTCAAATGCATTAAGGAGGAAAGAAATTCCACAAATGAACTTTTAAGAAGACACACCTGTTAATTGAAATGCATTTCAGGTGACTACCTCATGGAGCTATTTGAGAGAATGCCAGTGTGCAAATGCCAGTGAATGAGTGTGCAAAGCTGTCATCAAGGCAAAGGGTGACTACTTTGAAGAATCTGAAATATAAAATATATTTTGGTTACTAAATGATTCCATATGTTATTTCATAGTTTTGATGTAGAAAATGGTAAAAATATAGAAAAACACTTGAATGAGTAGGTGTGTCAACTTTTGACTGGTACTGTATGTTCGTCATTCTCACTCAAGTCATTCAAATTTAGTTGCTGGTAGAATAACATTACAATGCAAATGTTCCGTGTACGGTGGCAAGAAAAAGTATGAACCTTTTGGAATTACCTGGGTTTCTGCATAAATTTGACATCAAATTTGATCTGATCTTCATCAAAGTCACAATAGACAAACTCATTGTCCCTTAAACTAATAACACACAAATTGTATTTGTCTGGTCTATATCGAATACATAATTTAAACATTCATAGTGTAGGTTGGGAAAAATGTGAACCCCTAGGCTAATGACTTCTCCAAAAGCTAATTGGAGTCAATGAACCTGGAGTCGAATCAATGAGACGAGATTGGAGATTTTAGTTAGAGTTGCCCTGCCCCATTAAAAAAACCTCACAAAATTTGAGTGTGCTATTCACGAGAAGTATTGCCTGATGTGAACCTCGGACAAAAGAACTCCGAAGACCTAAGATTAAGAATGGTTGCCTTCCATAAAGATGGAAAGGGTTACAAAAGTATCTCTGAAAGAATGTCCACGGTAAGACAATTTGTCTGTAAATGGACAAATTTCAGCACTGTTGCTACTCTTCCTAGGAGTGGCTGTCCTGCAAAGATGATTGCAAGAGCACCGCGCAGAAGGCTCAATGAGGTTAGGAAGAATCCTAGAGTGTCAGCTAAAGACTTACAGAAATGCTAACATCTCTGTTGATGAGTCTACAGTACGTAAAACACTAAACAAGAATGGTTTTCATGGGAGGACACCATGGAAGAAGTCACTGCTGTTCAAAATAAACATTGCTGCACGTCTGAAGTTCGGAAAAGAGCACCTGGATGTTCCACAGCGCTACTGGAACAATTCTGTGGACAGATTAAACTGAAGTTGTGTTGTTTGGAAGGAACACACTACACTGTGTGGAGGAAAAAAAGGCACAACACACCAACATCAAAACCTCATCCCAACTGTAAAGTATGGTGGAGGGACCATCATGGTTTGAGGCTGCTTTGATGCCTCAGATCCTGGACAGCTTGCTATTATCGACCGGAAAAAATAATTTCCAATTTTATTAAGACATTTTGCAGGACAATCTGTCCTCTAATTGAAGCTCGACAGAAGTAAATCAACAACAGATCGTCAATATGCCTCCTGGAGTGGCCCAGTCAGTTCTGACCTCAACCCAATTGAGATGCTGTGGCATGACCTCGAGTGGTTCACGCCAGACATCCTAAGAATATTGCTGAACTGAAACAGTTTTGTAAAACGGAATGGTTTAAAGTTCCTCCTGACCGTTGTGCAGGTCTGTTCCGCAACTACGGAAAACGTTTGGTTGAGTTTACTTCTGCCAAAGAAGGGTCAACCTGTTATTAAATCCAAGGTTTCACATACTTTTTCCAACCTACACTGTGAATGTTTACACTGTGTGTTCAATAAAGACATGACAAATTATAATTGTTTGTGTTTTTAGCTTAAGCAGACTGTTTGTCTATTGTTGTGACTTAGATGAAGATCAGATCACGTTTTATGACCAATTTATGCAGAAATCCAGGTAATTCTAAAGGGTTCACATACTTTTTCTCCACACTAAAAAATTGTTGGTCGTTTTGGAATAAACCTTCCTTGCACTGCTTTGTAGCACCTTGTGCTTAGTTGTTTCTGTTGGCTGGCCCTCATCTGCTCTGTACGCAAAGTATTCCCATAGTTCACTTCTGGAGACCGTTTCGTCAACAACATGGGGGCGTGGAGTTATGTTTTAGTTTGAAGAAGCTATGTTGTTGGCATTTTCTCTCTCCTGCTTGCTTCTCAAATGTGGCTTGCGCTGTGTCTGCTGCATGCGCAAGTAGCCTAGCTATCTTACTACTGTCCCCCTTGAAAAGATTCAGACAAATTACTAGACAGACTAGCTCCTCTCAATTGAGACACATTTGACACAAGTGCCGAAAGTAACAAATTCTAGTATCAAACCGTTTTTCATGTTTTTAGTATCGAAAAGTACCAACATTTCGGTAGACCGTGCTACATTAGCCCACTGCAGCAAGTGGTTCAGGACTATTAGTCTTCTGTTTGGTGCCTAATGAATATGACCCCGGTCAAATTAGGACACCAAGTGACTCAATACTGGGGTGGAGTTGGCTACTTGATGCTGAGCAGACGGCACTCTCCACACTGTGTGCTTTCATATTTGTGGTGGTGATGTTTTTGACTACGGGGAGTGTCAATTGTGTTCGATCTCACGCAATGTTATTCAATATTGTCCCATCTGGCAAAGCTGTAGCGGTCTGTCTGTCTCTTGTGTGATATGAACATGAATTTTTATTTATTTGGATCCCTATTAGCTTTTACAGAAGCAGCGGCTATTCTTCCTGGGGTCCACAAACTCAAAACACTGATAGACAAGTCACACACATTTTAAATACAACATTATACAAACAATACATTTTTTTTAAAGTGGCTCCTCACTGTCCCCGCTGTTCCATGAGTTGCTTTTTAATCTGTTTTTAGGTAGTTTTGTTTGAATAAAACTGTGCGTTGCAGTGAATTTGTTTTTGAAAGAAACCCCTGTTGGCATGTTTTGTGGGGTATGTATGGGTATCTGAGCTGAATGTTATTTGATTATATAGACTAGAGGTCGACTGATAACTTGAATCGGCTATGCCAATTATTCATAACAATCGGTAATCTGCCTTTTTGGATGCCGATTTACATCGCAATCCACGAGGTGACTGCATGACAGGCTGACCACCTGTTACGCAAGTGCAGCATCAAAATGACGTTGTGGCTGCAAGGAGCCAAGGTAAGTTACTAGCTAGCATTAGGGGCGGAAGGGTAGCCTAGTGGTTAGAGCATTGGGCTAGTAACTGTAAGGTTGCAAGTTCAAACCCCCGTGCTGACAAGGTACAAATCTGTTGTTCTGCCCCTGAACACAGTTCCTAGGCCGTCATTGAAAATAAGAATTTGTTCTTAACTGACGTGCCTAGTTAAATAAAGGTAAAATTTTAAATAAAAAACGTATCTTATAAAAAACAATCAATCTTCACAAAATCGCTAGTTAACTACACATGGTTGATATTACTAGGTTAATTAGCTTGTCCTGCATTGCATATAATCAATGCGTTACCTGTTAATTTATCAACGAATCACAGCCTACTTCAACTTTGCCAAACGGATGACGATTTAACAAAAGCGCAATCGCGAAAAAAGCACATTCGTTGCACAAATGTACCCATTCATAATGCCTTTTGAAAATCAATACGCAAGTAGTTTCGATTTTTTTTTTTTTACCTGCATATTTAGTTAAGGACATTCATGTTAGCAGGCAATATTAACTAGGGAAATTGTCGCTTCTCTTGTGTTCAGTGCAAGCAGAGTCAGGGTATATGCAGCAGTTTGGGCCACCTGGTTCGTTGTGAACTGTGGGAAGACCATTTCTTTCCAACAAGGACCAGAATTAATTTGCCAGATTTTTACTTATTTATGACATAACATTGCACAACCTTCAATGTAACAGCAATATTTCGACGTAGTGTTGCCATCCCTTTGATAAAATACGGAACGGTTCCGTATTTCACTGAAAGAATAAACGTTTTGTTTTCAAAATGATCGTTTCCGGATATGACCATATTAATGACCAAGGATTGTATTTCTGTGTGTTTATTATCAATAAATCTATGATTTGATAGAGCAGTCTGACTGAGCGGTGGTAGGCAGCAGCAGGCTTAATTCAAACAGCACTTTACTGCGTTTGCCAGCAGCTCTTAGCAATTACTTGATTCACAGAGCTCTTTATGACTTCAAGCGGGTGATGGCAATACGAAAGTGCCTATAAGAACATCCAATAGTCAATGGTATATGAAATACAAATGGTATAGAGATAAATAGTCAACGTGTCATAATTCCTATAACTACAACTTAAAACTTATTAACTGGGAATATTGACGACTCATGTTAAAAGGAACTACCGGCTTTCATATGTTCTCATGTTCTGAGCAAGGAACTTCAACGTTAGCTTTTTTACATGGCACATATTGCACTTTTACTTTCTTCTCCAACACTTTTTTTGCATTATTTAAACCAAATTGAACATGTTTAATTATTTATTTGAGATTAAATTGAATTTATTGATGTATTATATGAAGTAAAAAATGTTGTAATTGTCATTATTACAAATACATGCAGTTGAAGTCGAAGTTTGCATACATCTTAGCCAAATACATTTAAACTCAGTTTTTCCACAATTCCTGACATTTATATCCTAGTAAAAATTCCCTGTCTTAGGTCAGTTAGAATCACCACTTTTTATTTTAAGAATGTGAAATGTCAGAATAATAGTAAAGCGAATGATTTATTACAGCTTTAATTTCTTTCATCACATTCCCAGTGGGTCAGAAGTTTACATACACTCAATTAGTATTTGGTAGCATTGCCTTTACATTGTTTGTTTAACCTGGGTCAACTGTTTTGGGTAGCCTTCCATAAGCTTCCCATAATAAGTTGAGTGAATTGTGGGCCATTCCTCCTGACAGGGCTGGTGTAACTGAGTCAGGTTTGTAGGCCTCTTTGCTCACACACACTTTTTAATTTTTCCATAGGATTGAGGTGAGGGCTTTGTGATGGCTACTCCAATACCTTGACTTTGTTGTCCTCAAGCCATTTTGCCACAACTTTGAAAGTATGCTTGGGATCATTGTGATCAAGACCCATTTGTGATTAAGCTTGAACTTCCTGACTGATGTTTAGAGATGTTGCTTCAATATATCCACATAATTTTCCAGCCTCATGATGCCATCTATTTTGTGAAGTGCACCAGTACCTCCTGCAGCAAAGCACCACCACAACATGATGCTGCCACCCCTGTGCTTCACAGTTGGGATGGTGTTCATCGGCTTGCAAGCCTCCTCCTTTTTCCTCCAAACATAATGATGGTCATTATGGCCAAACATTTCTATTTTTGTTTCATCAGACATTAGAACATTTCTCCAAAAAGTACAATCTTTGCCCTGATGTGCAGTTGCAAATCGTAGTCTGGCTTTTTTTATGGTGGTTTTGGAGCAGTGGCTTCTTCCTTGCTGAGCGGCCTTTCAGGTTATGTCGCTATAGGACTCGTTTTACTGTGGATATAGATACATTTGTACCTGTTTCCTCCAGTATCTTCACAAGGTCCTTTGCTGCTGTTCTGGGATTGATTTGCACTTTTCGCACCAAAGTACATTCATCTTTAGGAGACCGAACGCATCTCCTTCCTGAGCGGTATGATGGCTGCGTGGTCCCATGGTGTTTATACTTGCATACCATTGTTTGTACAGATGAACGTGGTGCCTTCAGGCATTTGGAAATTGCTCACAAGGATGAACCGGACTTGTGGAGGCCTACAGTTTTTTTTCTGAGGCCTTGGCTGATTTCTTTTGATTTTCCCATGAAGTCAAGCAAAGAGGCACTGAGTTTGAAAGTAAGCCTTGAAATACATCCACAGGTACACCTCCAATTGACTCAAATGGTGTGAATTAGCCTATCAGAAGCTTCTAAAGGTATGACATAATTTATTGGAATTTTACAAGCTGTTTAAGGCACAGTTAACTTAGTGTACGTAAACTTCTGATCCACTGGAATTGTGATAATATGTCTGTAAACAATTGTTGGAAAAATTACTTGTCATACACACAGTAGATGCCCTAACAGACTTGCCAAAACTAGTTTGTTAACAAGAAATTTGTGGAGTGGTTGAAGAATGAGTTTTAATGACTAACTGTTAACAGGCAATATTAACTAGGGAAATTGTCGCTTCTCTTACGTTCAGTGCAAGCAGAGTCAGAGCCAGGGTATATGCAGCAGTTTGGGCCACCTGGCTGTGTATGTAAAATCCGACTTCAACTGTATATATAAATGAATATTAATCGTACAATTTGAATCGTATTGGCTTTTTTTGGTCCTTGAATAATCGCCGTTGAAATATCAGAATAAGTCGACCTTTCGTCAGTAATATTTCTTATAAAAAGTAGATCAGAAGCAGTTAATCGCTCATCAACCCTCAACCAAGAAAGACTGGCATGCATGTTGTCGATTTTTAGTTCTGTGTGTACAGTTAAGGGCAAGGCGTGCTGCTCTGTTTTGAGCCAGCTGCAGCTTTGCTAGGTCTTTCTCTCCTGCACTTGACCCTATTACCGGACAGTTATCAAGATGGGAGCAGAGCCTGAACAACTAGTACAGTTGATTTGTGTCAAACGCAGAACATTTTTTATAACAGACATAACCCTCCCCATCTTCACCACGACTTTGTCGGTATCACTTGACCATCCAATGTAATACCTAGGATTTTAGCTTCCTCAACTTGCTCTATGGTCACACCTTTATGTACAACTCCAGTTTAGGTCTTCGGGAATGTTTTGAACCAAATACAATGCTTTTTGTTTTAATATAGTAAAGACAAGTTTATTATGAATCACCCGTTCTGATACTGACTACTCCTTATTTAGAATTTCAGTGAGCCCTCTGGCTTTGGTTGCTGAAATGTAGCGTGTGGACTCATCTACATACAGTCATTATAGCTTTTTGGCAAATCATTTGTAAAAGAAAAATAGATGCATAATGACCAACAGTATGTGGACACCTGCTCGTCGAACAGCTCATTCCAAAATCATGGGCATTAATATGGTCTCCGCTTTGCTGCTATAACATTTTCCACTCTTCTGGGAAGGCTTTCCACTTAGATGTTGGAACATTGCTGCAAGGACTTTCAGCTTTGAGCATTTAGTGAGATTGGGCACTAATGTTGGCTGATTAGGCCTGGCTCGCAGTCGGCGTTCCATTTCATTCCAAAGGTGTTCGATGGTGTTGAGGTCAGGGCTCTGTACAGGCCAGTCAAGTTCTTCCACACTGATCTCAACAAACCAGTTCTGTAAAGACCTGGCTTTGCGCACCGGGGCATTGTCATGCTGAAGCAGGAAAGGGCCTTCTCCAAACTGTTGCCACAAAGTTCGAAGCCCAGAATCGTCTAGAATGTCATTTTATGCTGTAGCATTAAGATTTCCCTATGGCGGTGCCACATTGAAAGTCATTGAGCTCTTCAGTAGGGCCGTGTGTTTGTCTATGGAGATTGCATAGCGGTGTGCTCGTATTTTATACACCTGTCAGCAATGGTGAGGCTGAAATAGCCAAATCCACTAATTTCAAGGGGTGTCCACATACTTTTGTATATATACTGTATCTGACGTTAGAACACTAGGTTCTGTTGGATAAATAACTCTGCAACCATGTGATGTAAAGCCATAGCAAGTGAGTTTTTTTCAATAACAATTTATGATCAATAAAATTAAAGGCTTCACTGAAATCTAACAATGCAACTCCAACTATCATCTTATTATTTTATTTGAACCAGTCATCTGAGTCAGTGCAGTGCAAGTTGAGTGCCCTTTTTTATGCTGAAAGTCAGTTAACTTATTGTAAAATCATTACACTGTTTTCCTCAGGCAGCCTATTTCTTAGAGCCTGGTTACACCTGACTGAGCGTTCATTCCGGTTTAACCAGGCTGTATTTGTGAGGTGAAAAATGCACGGGTTGCCAGGTCAGGTGGGATCTTCCTCTCCAACTGGCCTATTCCGCTCGTTTTGCTCCGCTTCACAATGATCCAACCTGCCTGTATCGAGTTGTGCTTTGCAAGAGAGAGTTCGATGTAGATGGCCAACTTTGTGCCCCCGGGTGATTTTGCTACACAATGTTCCTGTAGATTGCTCTAAAACCATTATTTTCTCAACCGTAATAGCCAATGCATTATGTTGATTCCTGCTATGAAAGTATCTGCCTGTCCCTGTTTCGCGGCCGGCTGCTGTGTGAGATATGCGCATGGTGGAGGGAGAGATGCATTCTGAGAAGCACAACCATATGACCATTGATGAAAGTGCTACTGCAGGCAAATTACTTTTTTTTTTTAAAGCTATTACTCTTTCAGTTACATCAAGTAGGCTACGCCTGGCGCTGGAAAGTTTTGTTGTAGGACATTAGCCTACATTTAACTGATGGATTAATAAATGATCCTACATGGCTATATATAAACACAAAAGTAATTTGAGTTATCAATCTAGCTAAATGTTTTGCACTTCCTCAGGATGTGAATAATATAGCTTATAGGCCAATATGAACAAAGATGTCATCAAATTCTCTGAAGAGCCAAAAATAAATCAGATAATTCTGGATCTTATTTTGACAGGTTTCATATCAAAATATTAGTCATGCATTCCCTGTATATGCTGCATGAAATAATAGCTTTTTTAATCATCGACTGCCACTAATGTGCAGTGAATGTTCTTGTATTTGTTATTGAGCAACATGGTCAAATTTATCACAGTATGACTTATTGTCCATTTTCGCCTAGCTATAAAAAAAAAAACGCCCCAAAAGACTACAAACAATACTTCTGTCCAGTTCTTCATGTTCTCTCTGAACATTGTTGTTGAGTGAGTTTTTCTGTGTTCTTTTCCCTCTAAATAGCTCCATATGCGTGCGAGACCTTTCAAGACGCTCAAAGCTGTTTGAAATGAATGGCCTTTTCCTTTTTTTTTTACTCTCCCTCCTTTCCCCACTCCTCCTTCCTCTTGCCATTTTATGTCTTACGCCATTTAGGGAATTGAGCCCCATGCCAAAGGAATGTGAGCAAGTCCAGATACGTTGCATAAATAATTTTTAATTTGATGTCAATTCTGGTTCTCTGTCTTCTGATCTGTTCCTGATCTTCACCGTTTGTTGGCTGAGTATTCTCGCCAAGGTCTTTGTCAGGTCTCTTATTCTATTTTATGGTGATGTTTTCACCATAGTTTCGGTCTTCAGTCGGTAGCACGTATTTGGAGTTTTTTGCTTCCCCCCCCCCCAAGGATTTTTTTTGTTGTCATTTACTGTTAGATTTTAATTTAAAAAGCCAGGCTTAGCATTAGAATATGTCAAAACAAGACCAGAAGGGGTGGAAGAATGAAACTGGAGGTGATGGACACGTCGTTTTAGAAAGAACAACCTCCAAAACATCCTGGCGGATGGTCAAGGTGAAGCTGAAATCTTAAACATCGTTGCTTTTGACGAGATCCATAAACTGTTTGTTTGTTTTCTCTCTCTCTCCGTGTTGCAATGGGACTACGGCTACCTTTTACGGCTGTTTCGGAGGATAATTTAACTCCTAATCAGATCTGGCTCAGACAATGCAGTTTATTGACAGTTTCACTGCATACTTGAGGTGCTGTGTTTGTTCTCCGCCGTTGTTTATTGGTGGAACCCCTGGAACATGGCCACCAGCTCCGTCGCATAAAGCTTTGCAGTTTGCTCCAACTAATTACAACCTAACCTATACCTCACACGGAATTCTACATCACTGTGCTTTCTCTCCACTACTGTTCCACCCAAGAGTTGTGTTCCAACTGTAACCCCCTCCAAGCCGTTGGGTTTTTATTCTGCTTGTTTCTTCACACGAGGGAGAGAGAGCAACTGTTGCTTTACCGGATGCATTTATTTTGCATTGTATGCGGCATTACAAAGCCACACTCTGTGATACAACGCAGGCGGCCGTAAATCTGTTGGGCGAGCACAGAACTGCTCTTCTCCAGCCCCCCTGGGTTGTGGTTTGTCTGTAAGGCAGCTGAACAACTTGCAGACATTTTGAGGACGCTTATGGTTATAGAGCTCAGACACCCATTTGAGGACCATAATAAGAGAGTACAGCACAGACATAATCGCATCTATCGTCCCACATTTCCACATCCATCTTTCACATCTATCGTCAAGTCTTCCCCCTGTCTGTCTTCCTAATGTGTCCCTCCTGCTGCTTCTCTCAGGAAGCAGCTGTGATAGAATGGCCTCTCAAATAGATTGCAAAAGCCCCTGTTTCTCCTCCTGTTATCTAACCAGTGCAGTCTGTCAAACAATTTTGTCTAAATTATCTCTCCCCGTCTCCTCCCCTTGGCCACCATCTTCTGCAGAACTCTAAGGTACACATCCTGGACACCGAGGGCTTTGAGACCACGTTCGGGCCCAAGGCGCAGCGTAAACGACCCAACCTGATGGTGGGAGACATGAAGGACCTGGCAGAACCGGCTGAGGTCTCGGTACAGACCTACAGGACTGAGAAGGACCGCGACTTGGTCACAGAGGACGATGGGGTCAGGTGAGTGCAGTTTGCGCGTGTTAATTCTGTCACTGGCTACTGTCACTGATGTCACTTTGACTGACAGTGACAATGCCTTCCAAACGTACTGGGCTTTTTCAGGTATACCAATAACTACTATCCGTTTTCTATTTACTACTACCCCAATTCCATGATTGATACTCCATTTTCTTTGTTTTGATAATATAGCCTAGCTTTAGACTGTATGTTGGACCACATGAGCAGTTCCAGTCTGTGGTTATTGTTTGGGTGTGGCACCTGTTGCACTGTATGTTATCTACACACAGAGAGGGAGGCTCGTGAGGAGATCTTCAAGAAGGGCCAGTCGAAGAGGATTTGGGGAGAACTCTACAAGGTACAGCATCTTTCTATCTGATCTAGGAATGTTTATTTTAGTTCACCTTGATATTTCCTAATAGAAACTGCATACGGTGCAGGTATCAGGGATGCAAACTTGCCGCTATGTTTCTCATATCGAAATGAATTACAGAATGCATCCCTACGCTTCCTACAAATAGAATATCAAAGGTCAGAACGTGATGTCCGATATGTCATAGCAGAATGCGTCATCCAATAATATCACGTGTGACGGCTGTGAGCAGCTCTCCGCATCCCTAACAAGCCATTAGTCTACACAGCTGCTTTTCTCTCTCCATTCTTTCTGTGCACCTCTATCAGTTTTAAAATGTTATTTAGTCGTGATGGCGAGCTGGGGTGTGCAGGCAGTGATGGGGTTGGATACGTGAGCAAGCAGGCCAGTCTGACTAGGCTTTGCAGTCATGCAGCCTCAGTCACTGCCATAGAGGAAAAATGGACCACAGTGACAGTCATGCTTGCGCTTTTACTTCACTGAATTTTTTTTTCTGAAATATAGTGATTCGAGATGAGTTTAGCTCAGCTACGAACTCTCTCACTCCTGGTTATGCCCAAACCCTGACTCTGCCTTCCTCTCTCAATATCACTCCTTAACCCACAGGTGATAGACTCGTCAGACGTCATCATACAGGTGCTGGATGCCCGCGACCCCATGGGTACGCGCTCGCAGAGCATCGAGACCTACATGAGGAAGGAGATGCCGTGGAAGCATCTGATCTTCGTGCTCAATAAGTGTGACCTTATCCCTACCTGGGTCACGGTAAGAGATCCCTTTACTCTATCCTGAGACAAATGCACGTGTAGGGGGGGGGTAATCATTATCGTGTATGCGTATTACACTGACAAAAATAACAATGCAACATGTAAAGTGTTGGTCCCATGTTTCATGAGCTGAAATAACCCGCTATTCAAAGCGCTCTGAACAAATTAAGGGAATCGTTCATAAACATTGGCACATTCTAAAATCTGATGATAGTCTTGGTAATGTGTTTTCGGACCTTCCCTTGGTCGTATTCTCGCGGGGCAGAAACCAATTGTTACACTCTGATTTACCACCACAAGATATTCCTGAACAACGTCCATTTGCGCCCCTACTGGATGGAAATTACAAGTGTAATGGCTGTGCTCAATGCAATGGCACTTATAAATGTAGATCCTTCAAACACCCACAAACAGGGAAATCGATCCCAATCAAAGGTGTTATTACGTGCTCCACTAAGGCAGTTATTTATCTTAGAACTTGTCCTTTTGGTAAAAATTGTGGGTTAAACAAAGCGTGAATTAAAAGTACGTATCTCAGAGCATTGTAGCACCATTAGGTGCAAAAACTTGACTTACCCAGTTGCGGCCCACTTTTTGGAGGCAGGCCACTCGATATCGTCTCTGCGTTATATTGTCATCGAACATGTCACCCTCCCTAGGAGAGGGGGTGACCTGAACGAGAGGCTGCCTGGATCTTTAACTTAAAGACCCTTGCTCCCTTCGGTCTCAACGTAGACTTTGATCTGAAGCCGTGATTGTGACTTTGCCATTGTAATTGTTTGTAAGCTTGTGTAGTCTAAAATGAATCTATGATCGTATGCTCTCCATTTGTTTTTTTGTATGCTGTTCTTTGTATGCCATTTTAATATTTGAGAATTAACCAATGATATTAGGCCACTCTTGGCCATGATTACAGACACCTGTGTCTTTTGACACTATATAAACAAGTCATCCCGCAGTGTTTATGATTATACCCTGATGAAGACAGCTTGGCTGTCGAAACAGTGGATATGACATTTTTGCATCTGAGCTCCTAGAGTGTGCGGCTCTCCTTTATTTTCAAGTTCTACTCCGCTAGCCAGCACCGCCTAAATACGTGTGCGTTTCTTTGTCTTCTAGAAAAAACTATCTAGCAGAAATTGTAAACAAGTTAGAAATTAAACACACCTTGCTATAGGTTACAATCTACTACTTAGCAAAAAAATCATCTATGTCATAAAATATATTCACCCCACCCAGTATTGTAATCAAAACTTACCAGAAAGCATATTGTCCTTGGCTCAGACAGTGTAGTAGTGTGGGCTCAATAGCATCTCATTAGTGTGCAAGATCTTGAGAATCAGCTGTATATGTGATGGAAGAGTGCACTGCAACTATGATGGAAGAATTCACTGTGCATGCAGAGGGTTGTAATTCCATTGAATTGGGGATAGTTTAACCAAAATATACCACAAGACCTATAATTGCCTTGTGTATCCCACAAAAAAAATGTTCACTGTAACTTTTTTGTTGTTGATGAATTTAAGCAAAATTCCCCAACTTAACTTCCCATGGAAAAATTCCAGAAATTTCCCAGAAAGTTTTTGACCCTTTGCAACCCTACGAACAACGAACACCATTGCATTTTATTGATGGCAATTTGAATGCGCAGAGATACCTTGGCAAGATATTGACAGCCCTTTTCATTATTTTGATTATGTAATAATTCATTTAGCAACAAATTCCTAATGCAAGGTTCGTAACTCTTATCAATTCCAAGCAATTTTGACATACCGTAAGACCAGCTATGCTAGTAATTGTTGCTTGATGCTCCGCCCCCACCCGACCTGTGTTGATTGTCAGCTTGTTGGTCCAATCAGAGGGCCGAGTGTGCGTTTCACTAGCCAATCAGTTTTATTTCAAGTGCGATGCTGCATGGTGAGTAGTGACAACCTGTCCAGATAATTTCCAAGTCTAAATTGAGTCCAGAGTCTTAGGGCTCCCAAGTCTCATGTTTTAGTTTCTATCAAGTCGCGTCTCAAGTCATCATTGTGATTTGGGTCCGTCTCGAGTCCAAGTCATGTGACTCGAGTCCACACCTCTGGCCAAGCCGACACATGTACCCCGTTCACGCTATATTCCCGACCCAAACTGTACTGAGCTGTCTGTTTCTTTTCACATTGTCTTTTTCAACACGGTTGCAGCAACTATGGCGGATGGAAAATAAACCAGCTCAGTTTGGTTTGGCTCAGTAGTGTTTGATCAAAAGACTAATATATGATCAAGACTGGCAATGCCTTCCATGTCAATTGTTTTCTGGAGTGAGTTGATGTTCTCAGCAGTTTTATGGAAGTAGTTATCCACAACTTTTCTTTTTTTCACAATCCCGTATCATGCTTGCTCTACCTTGACGTAGGATAGCTTGTGACCTCAAATAACGTGTGTGTGTGTGTGGATTCGGCGGTCACCAAAGCAGGAAGGATGGTGTCCGCGCCAACTGTTTTCATGATGTGCTGCAGGATTTTGCTGTCGTGCCAGTGGAATACACTAGAGATGCACTGTTCAGCACACATTATGAAGGAATGTCAGCCTTACATTGAAATGACACATGGTTTGTGCCTTGTGTTAAATGGGTTATTCTCCAGTGCTAATCTTGTGTAACCGCACCTCATTCCCGCTCAAAAGTATATTATTTACTCCATCAGCATTGGAGAAGATGCTGCCCAACCCCTAGAGTAAATTATACATTTCTAGACATAAATTGAATTGTTCAATGGCCAACTGAATTGTGCATACTTGCAGGATGTTTGATATTCACCTGCTTTGTAGACTACTATCGACTTACTTTCCTTTCATACTGACACACGTGCTGTGCAAACTAACATTTCACATAGAGTAAATGTATGTCCATGTCTGTCTAACATAGGTCTGTCTGTTTTGTTGTCTTCGAACCAGAAACGCTGGGTAGCCGTGCTCTCCGCCGAGTACCCCACCCTGGCCTTTCATGCCAGCCTCACCAACTCGTTCGGCAAGGGCTCCCTCATCCAACTCCTCAGGCAGTTTGGCAAGGTAGGCGCACCACCTTCTCACACACACACACACACACACACACACACACACACACACACACACGAGTTCCCAACTCCACACGGACCGAACTACACTCCCCATTTGGTCAAAAGTAGGTCCCTAAGGAGCAGAAGTTGGTACAAATGGCCAGCTTTTGTTATGGCACCCGACTCTAACCACCCTTATGAGCATACGGCTCCGCACGGGGTCCTCACATCTGCTGCCGAGCTATTTTTGGTACGCACGGGCCATAAAACAGGGCCTTGGATGCTCAGAGGAGACTAATATTTATACCTACCTCTTGGTTTTGACAGATTTTTGATCCATGGTGTAGACTTATCTGCTTCCAGTAGCTATTTTTTGCTGGTGAAAACAAGCTTTTTTAGATTACATGGTCACATGTTTTATTGGTTTTGGCCTACATCAAAGTGTGGTCTGGAGTTGTTGCTGTCCGGAATTGAAGACAGGTTAAGTATAGACTGGTTTTCAGGAAACTGCTATTTTAACTTGTTTTGCCTCTTCAGCTCCACACAGACAAGAAGCAGATCAGCGTTGGGTTCATCGGCTACCCCAACGTGGGAAAGAGCTCTGTCATCAACACGCTACGCTCCAAGAAGGTCTGCAACGTGGCACCCATCGCCGGTGAGACCAAGGTACGGTATCGTTCCCCTCAAAAATACCTTTTTTTAAATAAAAACACTTGAACATAAGCCCATATTGATACCTGGGGTGTCATGATGAGCTATGTACATACGTCCATGTAATCTCAATAATGGCCAATGCGGGGGGGGTGACGGGGGGACGGGGACGATCTCACGCAATTCCCTTGATTGCTAAGAGAGCACAGAATAGAATGTTGCAGGCTACATTTTCTGTATCAGTGTGCAACTCATATCCTAAGTAACTTCCCAACGATGCGCTGAAGTATATGTATTTAAACCCTCCGCCTCGATTATACACGTCTGATACCTGGCAGAGACGTGGCCAAAAAAACAAGAAACAATAACCCTCATCCTTCATTTCCTCTCGCTGGACCTGTTCATCCTGTTTGGAACCAAACGGTGGATCTGGAGGTCTGGAAACCCCACTGAGGATGATACTATCGGAGTTGGCCGTCTGTTGCCAGAGCTGTGAGCGTGCAAACGAGATCCAAGTTTGTTTTTTTCCCTCCTCTTTGGGATCTATCAGATCGGCGCGTAACCAGCGAGAGTTTATCGCCCAATGCAAGGTGGCTCTCGCCAGAGGCTGCTCGCGTCTGTCTGCCTGTCTTTGGCCAAACAAGGTTGTTCAGCATTAGGCTGGCCCTCCTGTCTCTAACTCTCTCACGCCCTGGT
This sequence comes from Oncorhynchus tshawytscha, assembly GCF_018296145.1. Lineage (NCBI taxonomy): Eukaryota > Metazoa > Chordata > Actinopteri > Salmoniformes > Salmonidae > Oncorhynchus > Oncorhynchus tshawytscha. The sequence continues at coordinate 23,893,213 of NC_056431.1, forward strand.
TGTTTGAATGGATGTGCAATGCATTTGTTTCTGTGTTAAAAAAATATATATATAAAAAAGCTTGTTAAATGTTTCCTTCCTTCGTCCAAATGGGGATATGAGTATTGGTTTTCAGGCAGAAGAGAAAAGCAATGTGATTCTCAGTACAGTAGCCAGCTCCTCTCAAAAGCAGGAGACCGTCTTACCAGGGGTTGGAACTGAAATCATTTTCCAGTTTCGTCCGTTATTTTGTGTTCCTTTTGAAACCTCTGATATCAATACTTTTAAAAATTTACCTCAACGTTAAATTACTTCACCAATGGGTAGAGCCGCTTGCTATGGAGAGGGCAAGCTATGTACATGCATTGGACAGACAAGTAAGTGTACACTGCGTGCACAATTATTAGGCATTGTATTCCTCAGGATTCATTTTATTGTTGATCAAACAATGGTTTCAGTCAATCAACTGTAATTTACCTGAGTGTTTAACAAAGGAAAAGTGAGTTTTGTCTTTCTTAGGGGAATATGTGTGCACAATTATTAGGCAACTATATTACAAAAATAATTTTCCCCAACTCACTTGTTTATACTACATTTTTAGAGTAAGTGTAACAGATAAGTAACACAAAATGACAATTAAATAAAAATGTTGGCCTTCAAAAAATATTCAAGAACTGCTATGAGCCTTCCAGCCATAGTCTGTCTGTTCACAATCAACTTTTGCTGAAGCAGCAACCACAGTCTCCCAAATGCTGTTCAAAGAGGTGTATTGTCTTCCCTCGGGTTTGAGAAGGGCCCAGAAATTCTCAATAGGATTTAAGTCAGGTGAGGACGGGGGCCAGGTCATTATTCGGGCATCTTTGAGGCCCTTGCTGGCTAGCCAAGCAGTGGAGTACTTGTGATGCATGTGATGGAGCATTGTCCTACATGAAGATCATGGCCTTCTTGAATGCTGAGGACTTCTTCCTGTACCACTGCTTGAAGAAAGAATCTTCCAGAAACTGGCAGTAGGTTTGGGAGTTGAGTTTCAGTCCATCTTCAACCTGAAAAGGTCCAACTACCTCATCCTTAATGATAGCAGCCTATACCAGTACACCTCCTCCACCTTGCTGGCGCCTGACTCAAAGTGGTGCCCTGTGTCCATTACTGATCCAGTAATGGGCCCATCGGGCCCATCCATCTGGTCCATCAAGAGTCACTCTCATTTCATCTGTCCATAAAACCTTTGGGCAAAAAAAATAAAAATACCATAAGACAGATTTTTCAATCTTGACGCTTGAACTTGTGAATCTTATTCAGTGGTGGTGGTGTTTCAGCCTTCTTGGCCATGTGTCTGAGCACTTGACACCATGTACTTCTGGACACTCCAGGTAGGTTGCAGTTCTGGAATATGGTGGCACTGGAGGATAATAGGTTCCTGGTAGCTTGACGTTTAATTCTTCTCAGTTCTGGAATATGGTGGCACTGGAGGATAATGGGTTCCTGGTAGCTTGACGTTTAATTAATCTCAGTTCTGGAATATGGTGGCACTGGAGGATAATGGGTTCCTGGTAGCTTGACGTTTAATTAATCTCAGTTCTGGAATATGGTGGCACTGGAGGATAATGGGTTCCTGGTAGCTTGACGTTTAATTCTTCTCAGTTCTGGAATATGGTGGCACTGGAGGATAATGGGTTCCTGGTAGCTTGACGTTTAATTAATCTCAGTTCTGGAATATGGTGGCACTGGAGGATAATGGGTTCCTGGTAGCTTGACGTTTAATTAATCTCAGTTCTGGAATATGGTGGCACTGGAGGATAATGGGTTCCTGGTAGCTTGACGTTTAATTCTTCTCAGTTCTGGAATATGGTGGCACTGGAGGATAATGGGTTCCTGGTAGCTTGACGTTTAATTTAATCTCAGTTCTGGAATATGGTGGCACTGGAGGATAATGGGTTCCTGGTAGCTTGACGTTTAATTAATCTCAGTTCTGGAATATGGTGGCACTGGAGGATAAATGGGTTCCTGGTAGCTTGACGTTTAATTCATCTCAGTTCTGGAATATGGTGGCACTGGAGGATAATGGGTTCCTGGTAGCTTGACGTTTAATTCATCTCAGTTCTGGAATATGGTGGCACTGGAGGATAATGGGTTCCTGGTAGCTTGACGTTTAATTCATCTCAGTTCTGGAATATGGTGGCACTGGAGGATAATGGGTTCCTGGTAGCTTGACGTTCAATTCTTCTCAAGTGTTTTGCAGTTCATTTGCGTCTTTTCTTCTCCGTGCGTTTTGACTATTCGCAACAAAACGTTTGATTGTCCGGTGGTCACCCTTCAATAGTTTAGCTATTTCAAGAGTGTTGCATCCGTCTGAAAGGAATTTTAAAATGTTTGACTTTTCATTGTCAGTTAAATCTATTTTTTGGCCCATTTTACCTGAGGTAAATGAAGCTGCCTAATAATTATGCACACCTTGATATGTGTTATTCACCACACCCATTACACACACATCACCTGAAAATGATTTTAAATCCAATTAGCATTCAAGTTTATATGGTTTGGAGTTGGAAAATGTGCATAGAAATAATGCTAAGATCAGAATACTCACTTGCCTAATAAGTGTAGTGTAGGGTCTGAAATGTTGTGGGTGACGAGAGCACTGGGCATCTTGTTCTTATGACATGCATTATCTGAATTAGGCCTACAGAATTATACCTACTTTAATGTCTTTGAATTTCAGAGATTTGGCTTAACTAAAGTTTGACCAGAGTCAGCCCTTAGTCATGACACTGTTTCTAGTATATTACAGATAATGCCGCCTGGATTTTGAAAGCTAGACCAGAGCTAGCTAACAAGCTTGTGTGCAGTGGCACCAATTTTTAAAATTAAAAACAGGTCTTACCATTTTGTAGTTTTTATAAATTCAATGTGAAACGTGATAACTAAAGTATCCTTAACCTCTCTAAACCACCCATCCTGGATCCGGTATAATTGTCATCAGCAACTCTGAATAGCATAGCGCCACAGTCAAATAATATTACTAGAAAATATTCATATTCATGAAATCACAAGTGCAATATTGCAAAACACAGCTTAGCCTTTTGTTAATCCACCTGTCGTCTCAGATTTTGAAATTATGCTTCACAGCGAAAGCAATACAAGCGTTTGTGTAAGTTTATCCATAGCATAACATTATGTACACTAGGCATCAAGTAGCTCGGTCACGAAAATCAGAAAAGCAATCAAATGAATCGTTTACCTTTGATCTTCAGATGTTTTCACTCACGAGACTCCCAGTTAGACAACAAATGTTCCTTTTGTTCCATATTTTTTTATATATATCCAAATACCTCCGTTAGTTTGGTGCGTTATGCCCAGGAATCCACCGGAAAGAGCGGTCACGACAATGCAGACAAAAATTCCAAATTATATCCATAATGTCAACAGAAACATGTCAAAAGTTTTTTTTTTATAATCAATCCTCAGGGTGTTTTTCAAATATCTATTCGATAATATATCAACCGGGACAGTTGGCTTTTCACTAGGACCGGGAGTAACAATGGTCTCTTGCGCACAACTCACTCTGAGAGCCCCCACCTATCCACTTACGCAATGTGGTCGTTCACGCTCATTCTTTAAAATAAAAGCCTGAAACTATGTCTAAAGGCTGTTGACACCTTAGGGAAGCCATAGAAAAAGGAATCTGGTTGATATCCCTTTAAATGGGAAATAGGGATGCATAAGAACAGAAGGGTTTCAAAATAAGAGGCACTTCCTGATTGGATTTTCCTCAGGGTTTCTCGCCTGCAATATCAGTTCTGTTATACTCGCATACAATATTTGGCAGTTTTGGAAACTTTAGAGTTTTCTATCCTAATCTGTCAATTATATGCATATTCTAGCATCTGGTCCTGAGAAATAGGCCGTTTACTTTGGGAACGTTATTTTTCCAAACATAAAAATAGTGCCCCCTAGCTTCAAGAGGTTTTAACTAGCATTGATAAACCAATCTAGTTAATTTCAACTGATATTCATAAGATCTGAGATTCTATTCACTTCCTCATTATTTCCCTGTTGCATAGAGATTTATAGAGCTAGTAATGTTTTATCTGTCCTATTTATAGTGTCTAAGCACACGGGCAGAGCCATTGAGACCGATACAACATTGCTATCTCTAAATCTCTATGGCACAACTGGTCAGAGAATGAGGCAGTGGATAGAATCTAGTTTTGTTTGATTGATGATCATTGAAATTAACAAATGTATAAAATATTGATTATGTATAGATTTGTAAGACTATAAATGACCAACCACCCAGTTTTGGTGTAGTTAGGTTTATTCCCCTGCTTTTGAGAGGAGCTGGCTACTGTCCTGGAAGATTTCCAGCAATTGCGCTAAGCTAACTTCAATCTCAACTGCACACAGAGATATATAAAAATGGTAATCATGAGTTCGTCTGACTCTGGGCAAGTAGATAAACAACCTAAATAATATCCTGATCAAATCAAATCAAATAAAATTTTATTTGTCACATACACATGGTTAGCAGATGTTAATGCGAGTGTAGCGAAATGCTTGTGCTTCTAGTTCCGACAATGCAGTAATAACCAACAAGTAATCTAACTAACAATTCCAAAACTACTGTCTTATACACAGTGTAAGGGGATAAAGAATATGTACATAAGGATATATGAATGAGTGATGGTACAGAGCGGCATAGGCAAGATACAGTAGATGGTATTGAGTACAGTATATACATATGAGATGAGTATGTAAACAAAGTGGCATAGTTAAAGTGGCTAGTGATACATGTATTACATAAAGATGCAGTAGATGATCTAGAGTACAGTATATACATATACATATGAGATGAATAATGTAGGGTATGTAAACATTATATTAGGTAGCATTGTTTAAAGTGGCTAGTGATATATATTACATTTCCCATCAATTCCCATTATTAAAGTGGCTGGAGTTGAGTCAGTGTGTTTGCAGCAGCCACTCAATGTTAGTGGTGGCTGTTTAACAGTCTGATGGCCTTGAGATAGAAGCTGTTTTTCAGTCTCTCAGTCCCCACTTTGATGCACCTGTACTGACCTCGCCTTCTGGATGATAGCGGGGTGAACAGGCAGTGGCTCGGGTGGTGTAGGTGTCCTGGAGGGCAGGTAGTTTTCCCCCGGTGATGCGTTGTGCAGACCTCACTACCCTCTGGAGAGCCTTACGGTTGTGGGCGGAGCAGTTGCCGTACCAGGCGGTGATACAGCCCGATAGGATGCTCTCGATTGTGCATCTGTAGAAGTTTGAGTGCTTTTGGTGAAAAGCCGAATTTCTTCAGACTCCTGAGGTTGAAGAGGCGCTGCTGCGCCTTCTTCACCACGCTGTCTGTGTGGGTGGACCAATTCAGTTTGTCTGTGATGTGTATGCCGAGGAACTTAAAACTTACTACCCTCTCCACTACTGTTCCATCGATGTGGATAGGGGGGTGTTCCCTCTGCTGTTTCCTGAAGTCCACAATCATCTCCTTAGTTTTGTTGACGTTGAGTGTGAGGTTATTTTCCTGACACCACACTCCGAGGGCCCTCACCTCCTCCCTGTAGGCCGTCTCGTCGTTGTTGGTAATCAAGCCTACCACTGTTGTGTCGTCCGCAAACTTGATGATTGAGTTGGAGGCGTGCGTGGCCACGCAGTCGTGGGTGAACAGGGAGTACTGGAGAGGGCTCAGAACGCACCCTTGTGGGGCCCCAGTGTTGAGGATCAGCGGGGTGGATATGTTGTTGCCCACCCTCACCACCTGGGGGCGGCCCGTCAGGAAGTCCAGTACCCAGTTGCACAGGGCGGGGTCGAGACCCAGGGTCTCGAGCTTGATGACGAGCTTGGAGGGCACTATGGTGTTAAATGCTGAGCTGTAGTCGATGAACAGCATTCTCACATAGGTATTCCTCTTGTCCAGATGGGTTAGGGCAGTGTGCAGTGTGGTTGAGATTGCATCGTCTGTGGACCTATTTGGACGGTAAGCAAATTGGAGTGGGTCTAGGGTGTCAGGTAGGGTGGAGGTGATATGGTCCATGACTAGTCTCTCAAAGCACTTCATGATGACGGAAGTGAGTGCTACGGGGCGGTAGTCGTTTAGCTCAGTTACCTTAGCTTTCTTGGGAACAGGAACAAAGGTGGCCCTCTTGAAGCATGTGGGAACAACAGACCGGGATAGGGATTGATTGAATATGTCTGTAAACACACCAGCCAGCTGGTCTGCGCATGCTCTGAGGGCGCGGCTGGGGATGTCGTCTGGGCCTGCAGCCGTGCGAGGGTTGACACGTTTAAATGTTTTCCTCACATCGGCTGTAGTGAAGGAGAATCCGCCTGTTTTGGTTGCGGGCCGTGTCAGTGGCACTGTATTGTCCTCAAAGCGGGCAAAAAAGTTATTTAGTCTGCCTGGGAGCAAGACATCCTGGTCCGTGACGGGGCTGGTTTTCTTTTTGTAATCCGTGACTGTAGACCCTGCCACATACCTCTTGTGTCTGAGCCGTTGAATTGAGATTCTACTTTGTCTCTATACTGACGCTTAGCTTGTTTGATTGCCTTGCGGAGGGAATAGCTACACTGTTTGTATTCGGTCATGTTTCCGGTCACCTTGCCCTGATTAAAAGCAGTGGTTCGCGCTTTCAGTTTCACGCGAATGCTGCCATCAATCCACGGTTTCTGGTTTGGGAATGTTTTAATCGTTGCTATGGGAACGACATCTTCAACGCACGTTCTAATGAACTCGCTCACCGAATCAGCGTATTCGTCAATGTTGTTTTGGAGTGTGGAATCAGATTGGTCGGACCAGCGTTGAACAGACCTCAGCGCGGGAGCTTCTTGTTTTAGTTTCTGTCTGTAGGCAGGGATCAACAAAATGGAGTCGTGGTCAGCTTTTCCGAAAGGAAAGCGGGGCAAGGCCTTATATGCGTTGCGGAAGTTAGAATAGCAATGATCCAAGGTTTTTCCAGCCCTGGTTGCGCAATCGATATGCTGATACAATTTAGGGAGTCTTGTTTTCAGATTAGCCTTGTTAAAATCCCCAGCTACAATGAATGCAGCAGCAGGATATATGGATTCCAGTTTGCAAAGAGTCAAAAAGTTTGTTCAGAGCCATCGGTGTGTCTGCTTGGGGGGGAATATATACGGCTGTGATTATAATCAAAGAGAATTCCCTTGGTAGATAATGTGGTCGACATTTGATTGTGAGGAATTCTAAATCAGGTGAACAGAAGGACTTGAGTTTCTGTATGTTGTTGTGGCCACACCACGTCTCGTTAACATGAAGCATACGCCCCCGCCCCTCTTCTTACCAGAAAGATGTTTGTTTCTGTCGGCGCGATGCGTGGAGAAACCAGCTGGCTGCACCAACTCCGATAGCGTCTCTCCAGTGAGCCATGTTTCCGTGAAGCAAAGAACGTTACAGTCTCTGATGTCCCTCTGGAATGCTACCCTTGCTCGGATTTCATCAACCTTGTTGTCAAGAGACTGGACCTGGGGTACCAATGTAAGAAATAACTGCCCCATCTGCCTCACTGACCCTCAACATGGGGGCCCCTCTGGGTGCGTGCTTAGTCCCCTCCCGTACTCCCAAATCACACACAACTGCCTAGCCACGCACGACTTCAACACATTAAGTTTGCCGACGACACGACGGTGGTAGACCTGATTAGGGCTGTTACGGTGACCGTGTTACCGCCACACCAGCGGTCACGAGCCTTGAAGGTAGTCAAATTCTTTGTGACCGTTTAGTCATGCTAATTAGGCTTCTCCAAGCTCTGATGTGGCTGATGATCATTAGTAGCCTACCAAACTCGTTAACTGCCAGGTACTCAGCACTCTGTCCTTTTAATCACTCTGACAGTGCAAATGTCATCAAAAATATAATGAAACACTTCATGAGAGCTCATGTTCTGCAACATTTCTATAGGCAATGCAATTGTGTGGGAAAACAGAGTGATGGATCCTCTTATTTTTAATAGAAGCCATCAGCTTTCTAAAGGCTAGGTCTACTATATTTATATCTCAACTTTCCCAGTAATAAGCACATTGCTTGTCTTTGCAACAGGAGTACAGCCTATCTGGTGGGCATGAAAATGAACCACTGGAAAAGCATCCTCCATTTGATATTTCAGCGTAGATTACATGCATTCCCCCCCCCCCCACCCTGTTTCGAGACAGGTGCGTGGTAATGGTACATTGTAAATCAAAATAAATTTCAGATTTTAGTTAGTATATGTAAAGAATATTTAAATCAAGAATGGTTTGAGTTACAATATTAGCCCATCACTTGTGAATGATGCCCAGTGTAAGGCAAGAAACAATGCATGCCTTTTTTTGCGACTTTAAATCATACTCAAATCAAACTTTATTTGTCACATGCGCGAAATACAAGTGTAGACCTTACTGTGAAATGCTTCCTTACAAGTCCTTGACTCTTCTTGAACTGCACTGTTGGTTAAGAAAATATTTATCAAATAAAGTAACACAATAACAGTACCGGTACTGAGTCAGTGTGTGGGGGTACAGGTTAATCGAGGTAATTTGTATATGTAGGAAGGGGTGAAGTGACTATGTATAGATAATAAAAAGCTAGTAGCAGCAGTGTACAAAACAAATGGGGGGTCAATGTAAATAGTCTGATAGCCATTTGATTAATTGTTCAGCAGACTTATGGCTTGGGGGTAGAAGCTGTTAAGGAGCCTTTTGGTCCTAGACTTGGCGCTCTGGTACCGCTTGCCGTGTGGTAACAGAGAAAACAGTCTATGACTTGGGTGACTGGAGTCTCTGACAATATTTTGGGCTTTCTACTTCACCGCCTATTAAATAGGTCCTGGATGGCAGGAAGCTTGGCCCCAGTGATGTACTGGGCCGTACTCACTACCCTCTGTAGTGCCTTACGATCAGATGCCAAGCAGTTGCCATACCAGGCGGTGATGCAACCAGTCAGGATGCTCTCGATGGTGCAGCTGTGGAACGAAGTTTCAAGTTTGAGGAAGGGAATTTTCACCATTAAAAATGCACCTTTTATAAAAAAAAGCATTAAATGCATAATTCATTTGTGGTCCCTTTTGGATAATGGTATTTTCCCACTAATGGCAGAATACAATAGTTCAACTTTTGTACTATGGGGGATAGTAGATTAAGATCTGTTTTGTTTGTTTATGCAGTAGGGTCTTCATTTCTGCTACATTATCAAATTAAATGTAATTGTCCCAAACCGGTGAGTTCTTGTGAATAGGTTCTGAGTAGAAAGTCATTAGACCCTGTGACTTAGCTGATCTTGGGCCCGGTCTCTTCTTCCAGGTGTAGCAGTACATCACCCTGATGCGACGCATCTTCCTCATCGACTGCCCTGGTGTAGTTTACCCCTCTGAAGACAGCGAGAGCGACATCGTGTTGAAAGGAGTGGTATGTTATTATTTTTCTCCATTTGTATTATTTTATTTGACAGTGGGAAATAGTTTTGGCTCTTTACTCAAGCAATTTGGATTTGAAATGGTTTAAGTGCAGATGGTCAGCTTTTTTATTTAATTTTTTTAATATAATTTTTTTAACCCCCTTTTCTCCCCAATTTCGTGGTATCCAGTTGTTACTATCTTGTCTCATCGCAACAACTCCTGTACGGGCTCGGGAGAGACAAAGGTCGAAAGCCATGCGTCCTCCAAAACACAACCCAACCAAGCCACACTGCTTCTTAACACAGCGCGCATCCAACCCGGAAGCCAGCTGCACCAATGTGTCAGAGGAAACGCTGTGCACCTGGCGACGGGTCCCATATTTCCAGCATGCAATGATTTCATCAAGCTTGTGATGCCAAACTTGTTGGATGCATTTTCTGTTTGTTTTAGTTGCGTTTCAGATCCTTTTGTGCCCAATAGAAATGAAAGGTAAATAATGTATCATTTTGGAGTGATTTTCATGGTGAATAGAATGTTTCCAAACACTTGTATATTAATATTGATGGTACCATGATTACAGAAAGTCCTGAATGAATAGTGAATAATGAAGGGTGAGAAAGTTAGATGAACAAATATCACCCCCTCACAAAAATGCTATCCTACCCTGTTATTGTAATGGTGAGAGGTTAGCATGTCTTGGGGGTATAATATTTGTGCGTCTTAACTTTCTCACTGATAGTTTTTTTATGTACTTCCATGTCTAAACCTGTAGCATTTATAACCTAACAATTGTATCATTGTATGCTTCACTGTGTTGTTTCCCAGGTGCAAGTGGAGAAGATCCGTAACCCGGAGGAGCATATCCCGGCAGTGCTAGAGCGGGCCAAACCAGAGTACATCCAGAAGACGTACCGCATCCCCACCTGGCGCTCCCCAGAGGACTTCCTGGAGAAACTGGCGATGCGCATGGGCAAACTCCTTAAGGTCAGGGCTTGTGTCATATTAATTCAAGCACACTGTAGGGAAAACATTTGAACTGAAAACAAAAAGTGTTTCTTATTGGACACGACCGGATAGTCCCTCCCTGTCGCAGTCAGTTGTCTCGTTTGGTAGTTAATTAACATAACCCTGGAGTGTATCAATGGGGGCTGAAGTCACAGTACATGGTAATTGTCTGTAGGCTGTTGGTCGCCCCAGATCTGTTTGTGCTTCATAGCCAACTCTTATGGTTGTTGTTTGGCATGCTAATGACCATAGGGATTGGCAAGACGGCACAGATCTGAGACCACCAGGCTACATAGCCTGGGCTGCTTGTCTTAATTTCTGACCATCTTTCATCTGTCTGAATTATCTTTATAACTCTTTGTGGTTAAGGGAATTTGAATGTCACAATATACTTTAGTCCTGAAAGGTGTGTTATATTTAGGATTTATCCTTTGTGTATTTGACAAGCTGTAGGTCAGTGGTAAAAAATGATCTTCCCAAACATACACTCTGTTTTTGTATGGGCCATTTTTTTTGATCCGTCTGAAATTCTACACTTGACCCTAAAGCTTACTAAGCTTATTTGGAACCCATCAATCCCAAGTGGCACATAAAGTCTATGTAAGGACGCTCCATTTATTCCTACTTTATTTTCTTCTCATGTTTCCCTAATGCATGATCTGTTGCAGGGGGGTGAGCCAGACCTTCCCTGTGTCTCCAAAATGGTGCTGAATGACTGGCAGAGAGGACGCATCCCCTTCTTCGTAAAACCCCCTGGCTGTGAGGGAGAGCATGAGGTGAGGGGTGGACGAACAGCTGGAGTAAAACCCTCTCCCTCGCAGACGAAAATATAGAGACATTCTCAACAGCAATGTTAGCACATATTCTGGTTATAGTCTGCCACCCTCTGGCTAAATGTAAAATATCATCACAGGCCTTGCCAAGATTGGACAAGAGTGCAAGCATGGTCACATTGACTTTCTTTGCTCAAGTTGTTTTTTTACATTTGCTTTATTTGACATGTAAAAATATATAAAGCTGCTTCCAGCCAGGGACAACAATGCATACATTAAAATGATTGAGGCTAAAACCCAATGTCTTATTTCTGTTGTGGTCCTCTCAGGTGAGCAACAAGATGGCAGGTGGGCAATATTGTCCACTCAATCTGAAATGTACACATGGTCTGCATGCATCCCGATTCTCTACCTTTCTCCTGAAGTGTGCACTTGCACTCTCCCCATTGGATTGGTGTAAGCATTGGCTGGAGTGAGTTTCCATCATTTTTAAATCCATGTCGAATGAGTGTGCAAGTGCACACTTCAGGAGAATCGGAACCTAGCCATGATTATGAAAGTTGTACTGACTGGTGTGTTGTTTTCAGGGCAAGGATGTACTACCAGTGGAGGGGGCACCAGAAGCTACAGAGCGTGTACAGGAAGAAGGTGCAACAGAGGAGCAGAGCGGGGAGGTGGTGGCTGCAGTGTCGGCCGAGCAGGAGGCCCAGCAGCAGCAGAAACACAAACATGAGCAGGTGCAGAAGATTCTCTCCAACGTCCGGCAGAACTTCGGCAAGATCAATGTGGCGCCCGAGTTCAACGATGAAGACCTGGCACCCGTGCAGACCGACTACCTCGTTTTCTCGGACCTGTCTGGCTCGGACGTGGATGAGGAAGAGGAAAATGGAGATGAAGAGAAGGGGGATGGGGAGACAGCAGCTGGAGATGCTGAGTGTGCCGCCACCACCCCAGCCGGTCAGCCTGCCAAGGTGGAGGAAAAAAAAGAGTTTGCGTGAGACTATCTGCGAGCTGGATGGGAAGATTGCAAAGTACAAGCAGTTCCTGGACCGGGCCAGACTCAAGCGCTTCTCCGCCATCCGGTTTGTCTTCTCCGTTCTCGCCACCACTTATCATTTCAGTCTTGTTCTGAAGATGTGCTTTATTATTTTCTAATAAACCCACATCAACCCCAATTCTTGTCCAAAAGACCGGCATAGCTCTGTCCCAAGTGGCACCCTATTCCCTATATAGTGAACTACAAAAGTAGTGCTCCATGTAGGAAATAGGATGCCATTTGGGACGAAGCCATAGAGAGATGAAGGGTGCCTAGGTCCTTTGAGGTGAAACATGCCTCGTTTTTCACTGTCCAGGCACCTGGGGATTGGCAGCTGCTCATACCGTTCTGTCTGATAGATGGGGTTTTCCATCACCATTTATGTCATGTTCCGCGGACTCACCAACTGTCTCTCTCGCTGGTGAACTTCAGCTCACGCCCTCACTCAACAACGTCAAATAAGAGTCGTCTGCGGCCAATTTGCTTTCCATTGTCGGCTCAGCGAATTCCAACTGGACTAAACTGTCTGGATGTGCAGGGAGTAATGAGGTTATATGTGACGACTCTTTCTACTGTTCTTTTTTTGTTCAGGATTCCGAAGGCACTATCTGACAAAGTGCTCACAGACATGAAAGTGAAGCAGGCGGCGAATAAACCTCAACCTAAAGGTAGCAACTTCATTTCAACTTATTAGTGATTTTCCTTTCTGGGCTTACCTGACATCCCAAATGCAGGGGTTAAAGTTGTCACAGATTTCTGTCATATGGATTCTTTTTCCAATTGAAAAGGACTGGAATTGGTCAAACTTGCAGTTTAATACATGTACAAAATTATCCTCTTTCCCTAAAAGTATAATGGTCATGATTATTATTTATTTTTTAACATGAAAGGGGAGGTTCACTTCCCTCCGCAGACGTTTGATCTGAGATCAACTTAAGTTTCAGTCATGGGATTTATTTTCTTTTAACCCGGCAAATGTATTCCATCAAAGAATACAAGGGCCTTCTAGCAAAATATGCACTTTCCTTTACACAAAGTACAGACTTTATACAAGTCTTCATGGATAGCAGCAGATAAAATGTATAATTAGAGTAGGTATTTGGCCAAAGACCACTGTCAAACTGAAACCAAACAAGCAATCAAACCATATAAATAGAATGGGAATGTCCTATTAAGTGTTTTAGGAATTCCATGCCTACGGGTCATCCACTTACTGGCCAACCTTTTGTTCCTCAGCTGTAACACAGGTTGGCAAGAAGAGGAAAACTGATGAGGCAGAAGAGCTCACGCGTCCAAACAGAAATCTAACATCCAAGCAGGTACTGTGTGTTCACTTACCCAGCTGTTTGACATCAAACAGGCCTATCTATCTAGACTGGACGCCTCCGATGGATGGCCGCTCCCCTACCGCTATTGTTAATGGAATGAAGAAAGGCACTGTTCTTCCTCAGGCTTATCTCCCTCATTTGTCTCCCCCCCCTCCCCTCTTGCAGAGGAGAGCAGCGGATCGTGCTCAGAAGGTGAAGAAAGTTGGAATGCGCTATTACGAAACACACAACGTCAAGAACAAGAACAGAAAGATGCCTACGGTGCCCAGCGAGGGCAAGAAAGCCAAGAGATTGAAGCGCTAGTCTGGGGTCCAAGAGACCAAACTGGGACATTTCTAATAAATATTTATTTTAATGACCCTGTCATTGTAATGAATTGTTTTAAGGTGTCTTGGTACCTACCCTTGGTATCTTGATGTAAAGTGATTTGGGGAAGGGGCATTGAGTGAATTAGGTTTTGATGAACCTCTTAATCAAGTGAATCGCTTGATGCATTAACCTGGTCCTGAGTGACCTTCAGCGAAGTGACTGATCACTTTCGTCAAACGATTACTTAAACTCATATGGAGCTTCACTGAGAAGTGAAAGGATGGGTCTGTCATCCCCCCTAAAAGGTACACTTGTACTGCATAGCCTGGGTGCCAGTCTGTTTTCTTTATTTTGCTAACTGTCAAATTTGGCATGACAATTCCATAAGGAGTTGGCTAGAGAGCAGAAACACTGGCATCCAGGTTATGTATTGCACTTTGAGGAAAAAAACATCAAGTGAAAATGTTTATCCAAATATACATGTCATACCATAAAATAAAGAATGTGAACAAATTATTTCATTTTTAAATTTTATTCTGCTATAGTAAAGCAAGGCTTTATGGTTATGAAGTAGACTTCTATTACATAATGCTGTGTTGGACCATCTGAAATCTACTGGACATAGATCACTTGTGGAATGGAGGAGTCACTTTTTTGGGGCAATGATCCCCTCCAGCTGGGCCTGTAAAGGATAAGAAATGTAAATGTTAAAAATATCTCAAATATACATACACCAATTTGACGGGATGTCCATATACTTTTGTATTTGGCTATTTCAGCCACACCTGTTGCTGGCAGGTGTATACATTTGAGTACACAGCCATGCAATACACAAACATTGGCAGTAGAAAGTCCTTACTGAAGAGCTCAGTGACTTTCAACGTGGCACTGTCATAGGATACCACCTTTCCAAGAAGTCAATTTGTCAAATTGACTCCCTACAGAGTTCCAAATTGCCTCTGGAAGCAACGTCAGCACCAAGAAACTGTTCAACGGGAGCTTCATGAAATGGGTTTTCCATGGCCGAGCAGCATCGGCTGGAGTGGTGTAAAGCTCGCCGCCATTGGACTCAAGCAGTGGAAATGCGTTCTCTGGAGTGATGAATCACACTTCAGACAAACCTGGGTTTGGCGAATGCCAAACAAGTCTCAATTGAGTGGCCCAGCCGATCGAACATCGCTGGAGTCCTGAAAATAGATGTGCAGCAACGCTCCCCATCCAACCTGACAGAATCTGCAGAGAAGAATGGGAGAGACTCCCCAAATACCGATGTGCCTAGCTTGTAGCGTCATACCCAAGAAGACTTTAGGCTGTAATCGCTGCCAAAGGTGCTTCAACAATGTACTGCGTAAAGGGTCTGAATACTTAAGTAAATGTCATTTTTTTAAAATATAAATTAGCAAACATTTCTAAAAACCTGTTTTTTTGCTTTGTCATTATGGGATATTGTGTGTAGATTGAGGGGGAAAAAAACGATTTTAGAATGAGGCTGTAACCTAACAAAATGTGGAAAAAGTCAAGGGTTCTGAATACTTTCCGAAGACACTGAACAAAAGTATAAATGCAATATTCAACCATTTCAAATATTTACTGAGTTATAGTTCATATAAGGAAATCAGTCAATTTAAATAAATTCATTAGGCCCTAATCTATGGATTTCACATGACTGGGATAACATATGCATCAGTTGGTCACATATGGTATTATTTTTTTTAAAGGTAGGGGCATGGATCAGAAAACCAGTCAGTATCTGGTGTGACCACCATTGGCCTTAATGCAGCACGAATTCTCCTTTGCGTAGAGTTGATCAGGCTGTTGATTGTGGCCTGTGGAATGTTGTCCCACTCTTCAATGCCTGTGGTACAGTTTGAAACTGGGATTCATCTGTGAAGTGCACCCTTCATCAGCGTGCCAGGGGCCATCAAAGGTGAGCATTTGCCCACTGAAGTTCGTTACGACGCTGAACTGCAGTCAGGTCAAGACCCTGGTGAAGACAACGAGCACGCAGATAAGCTGACTGCAGAAATTCTAAAGTTGTGCAAACCCAGTTTCATCAGCTGTCCGGTTTGCTGGATTCAGAAGATCCCGCAGGTGAAGAAGCTGGATGTGGAGGTCCTGGGCTGGCGTGGTTACACATGGTCTGCGGTTGAGGCCGGTTGGACGTACTGCCAAATTCTCTAAATTGTTGGAGGTGGCTTATGGTAGAGAAATATACATTAAATTCTCTGGCAACAGCTCTGCAGTCAGCATGCCAATTGCATGCTCCCTCAAAAATGTTGAGGGAGCGTGTGGTCTTTTATTGTCCCCAACACAAGGTGCACCTGTGCAATGATCATGCTGTTTAATCAGCTTCTTGATATGCCACACCTGTCAGGTGCATGGATTATCTTGGCAAAGAAGAAATGGTCACTAACAGGGATGTAAACAAATTTGTGTACATTTGAGAGAAATAAGCTTTTTGTGCATGTGGAAAGTTTCTGGGATAATTTCAGCTGGTACCAACATTTGATGATGCATGTATATTTTTGTGAAGTATATTTCAACTGACATCAATTGATCGATTTCATTTCAAAGACTTTCTATGAGTTAGAAAAATCCTGCCTTCCTTATTTGGCGCGACAATGCCCATAGGAGTTGGCAAGACCACACAATGATGATGACTGAGCGCCTTTACCTTGAGCTGCTGGTTGGTTCTCTTCAGGAACTGAATCTCCTCTGTGTGTTTCTTCTCCTCTACCTGCCGTCTCTCAGTCTCTCTCTTCTCAATGGCCTCACACTTTGCCTTCTGCTCATTAACCTGTCTCTCCAGGTCCCGCTTCTCGTTCTCCAAATCGGAGATCTACACAAGTAGATGCAAATCAAATTCACTTTGGGGTAATAAAGGTTTTTAATCATTCAATGGTGCAGCAGTCCATTCACTTGGATTGTTTCTCCTCATTCACTATCTTTAGCTTTATCTGTGGTAAAAGCGGAGCGTTCTCTGACGTCTTTTTTTTGGGGGGGGCTGGGTTTAGACAGGCAGCCTAATTCTGATATTTATTTTCAATAATTTGATCTTTAAAACCAATCAGATCAACTCTGAAAAAGATCTGTGAAAAGATTGTGATTGATCAAAAGACTCAATTAGTGGGAAAAAGATCAGAATTGGGCTGCCTGTGTAAATGCAGCCATGAGGGCTAGGAAGATGGCTCCCTCTGCTGGTCTACACTAGCTTGGTTGCTTGAAAGGTTTTCCAGTGACACTGCAGACAGGTCAAGCATTCTAAATGTAAAGGTCAATCTACAATGATGCAAAGGTTGGAAAATGCTAATTTATTTTTAGAAAAGTGTAAAATGTTTGTGTGTGACCCATTTCCTTACCCTCTTCTCCATGTCAGACTTGCCCTGCTCAGCCTGCAGGGCTTTTCTCATGCCAAAGGCCACACTGCTCTCGTACAGTGTCTGGTAAGCAGCAATGGTCATGCGGATTTCGTCTCGCACACGCAACAACAGCAGTCCTCTCTCAGCACAGTTGATGGTTACCTGTCTGATCAACTCATCTACAGGCAATCAATGGCTTAGAGTTTTAAACACAAACTCACAGTGCAACATTCTTTAGGACCAGTTTCCCAGACACAGAATAAACCCAGTGAAATTGCTTTTTAGTTCAGAACCAGCTTGAGTCTAGCCTAATCTTGGTCCTCTTGGAAACTGGCCCAGCTTTTAGGATTTGTATCCAACACACTTTTCTACTATTACTACCATCCATGCATCTCATCTTGCTTCCCCCTCTCTCCTTACCGAAGCACTGGGAGTAGAGCTCCCTGCGGACTGGGCAGATGCCCGTCTCCCTGGCCTGTCTCTGCTGCAGCTTCAGATCCAGCTGCTCCTGTAGGTGCACCACGTCCATGCGGGTACACGGCGTGCTGGACACCTGCTGCACCCACAGCTGGTTGGTCTCCATCCATTCCCTGTAACAGTGGTAGAGCTGAGATTAACACAGGGTTGCCAAATTTCAGGTTTGCGAAGCCGGGAATATTGGTTAATTTCCCTAAGAGTAAAAAATAGGGAGAAGGGTGTTATCAGTAAAGATGTGTCCGTGTCATGTCATACCTGGGTGGTAGGATGGCATTGAGGATCTCCTCGGTTTGCTGTTTGCTGGTATCGGCTGAGGGGGTCTTGGGTTTGGGTGGAGGTGGCACAGGGCCAGTCATGGCAGGCTGTTGTGGAGCCACTTTCAGGGGTCGTGCCTGAATTTGCAGTACACGATTTTGATTAGAAGAACATCAATTTTCAGCCAATTTGTTGAAAAAATAAGTAATTGATTGACATCTCTCACAGCTCACTAGGAACATTGGCATGCCATTGATTTCAAAATAATGACAGTGGACATAATGTATGTTAGATACCACTGTATGGATACATTTAGCTACTGTAACTAACGTTAGCAGCCAGCATTAAAAACGTGTTTTGATAACGTTATCCTACCTTTGGAGACTTCTTTTCTGTGTTTCTGCTCACCAAGACTGGGTTGTCATATTTCAGCAGAGAATCAGCCGGAGGAATCATTGTGATACTTTGATTACACTACACATAAAGTGTTTTGTTGTAGCAGGTAATGTCTCAAGGAATGTGTGTTGTTGAAATGTGAATTGAAGACGTTTAATTGTTTATTTTTACCATGGCAACTTAATTCCATGCGCTACTCACTAACCTATCCGAGCTGCTCGAAGGCATGATTCAGAGTTGTTTCAAGCCTTTGACGCTATGAAATGGGGAAGGAAAATTAAGTACATACATTTAAGTATAACATTGTGTAGGTGTATGACCTTATTGAAAAGATGATAGAATATGTCTGCAATATTACAACGGAACAAAAGTGAACTAGTCCATAGTCACGGTGAAAAATATTTAAAGCGTTCTGCCGGAAGCGGAAAAGCGTTTCCTTGCGCACAATAGAGAACTTTCTCAGCGTTTGCAGTGGAGTTTGTTGTTCACTTTTTATACATATGTATTCGCGATGACCTTTATTTAGTCGATTTACAACTATTGGTTAAGTTTCATAATGGATAAAGAGAGACGGCATAAAAGAGTGGAATCCCCGGTGCGGGACTCAAAACCGAAAATCAAACAAGAGAAACTCAGCCCTGCTAGGCCCCAGAGATCACGCCGCTCGAGTTCGGGGTCCAACGGCAGCCCAAGCCCACCGCCGCAGAGGAGACGAACGAGCAGGTAGCCTGATTTCATGGGTGTATAGTATTGTAGTTAGCGAACACAAATTACACCGTAGGGTTGCAAGGCTATGATGTTACACAATTTCAATAATAGCAACTAGCTAGCCACTAAGCTAACGATTTAGTTAGCTTACTAGGCGTTATTGTTATGCTTTAGTCGTGTAACGTTAACCCTCAATTAGCCCTTGGTCACGACTCTTGTTCCATTACATTACACAAGTCATTGAACAACGGCGTCTTCTGTACGGGGAGTTTTGTTATGAGCACCGACGCTCAATCTGAACATTAACACGCGTCGCTGGAAGCATATTTTTCATATAAATAATACTTTTCAAAAAACAAAAGGATAAATTGATACACGCAGTGTTCCCACACTGACATGTCTCCACGTTAAAGCGCTTGTTTCTGAAGACGAGGCGACCGACCACCTGTGCTAATTGGCTATCTAGCTAGGAGCGACCGACCACCTGTGCTAATTGGCTATCTAGCTAGCATGCTCCAGCCCAACACCTGTGTAAGCATAGTTTCATCTGGTGGAGGCCACCATAGCTGAATGGATCTGCAAAACTGTTATTGAGTGGGTTTTTTTGAATTTCTTGCTGATAAGTTCCCTATGTCTTGAAATACTTATGGAAGTGATGATTTATTGACGTTTCTAAACGTTAACACGGTGTCATGATTGTACCTAGTTCTTATGAGGTGGTAGTGGGCAAAGTAAATGACTGAATGCCGCCAGTTTTCCCTCAATTAGCTAGCTCATTTAATGTTAGTTGACTGGAAACAGTGATAGCTAGCTAGAATTAAAATATAATTGTCACACACTGGAGGCTTTACCGTGAAATGCTTGCTTACGAGCCCTTCCCAATTATGCAGAGTTTAAAAAATAAAATGGTAACGAGGAATAAACTACACAAGAATGGCGCTACCGTAACCTGTACCTCTGCACATTGACTCGGTACCAGTACCCCCTGTATAAGGCCTCGTTTGATTTTGTTAATAAAAATATTTTTTTATATATTTAGTTTACAAATATTTTATTAACTGCATTGTTGGTTAAGGGCTTGTAATTAAGCATTTCACGGTAAGGTCTATTATTCGGCACATGTGACATAACATTGTATTTGATTTGACAGTATATACAGCAAGTACCAGGTCAATGTGCATAGGTACGAGTTATTTGAGGTAGATATGCACATGAAGACGGTGAAGTCGCGAGGCATCAGGATAGATGAGTAAAATAAAGAGGAGCAGCAGCAAATGATGAGTGTAAAAGTGTGTGCAGTTTGTATTGTCTGTGTGTCACTCTATCAACCTCCCTGTAGGCTTACTCATCGGTGTCGGTGATCAGGCCTACGAGTGTCATGTTGTCAGCAAACTTGATGGTGTTGCAGTCGTGCAGCTGCGTAGGTGAACAGGGAGTACAGGAGGGGACTAAGCGAACACCCCTGAGTGGCACCTGTGTTGATGGTCAGCGTGGCAGTTGTTGTTGCCTACCCAGGATCCAGTTGCAGAGTTGGGGGGTTCAGTCACTGGGTCCCCTAGCTTGGTGATGATCTTGGAGGGGACTATGGTGTTGAACGCTGAGATGTAGTCTGAAAAGCATTCTTGCACTGAAAAGCATTCTTGCACACTCCAAGTGGGAGAGGGCATTGTGAAGTGCAATTGAAATTGCATTATCTGTTGGGGCGGTATGCAAATTGAATATCAGTCGTCTGAAAAAATGGGCTTTCAAGCAAGGCACAGTGTTCCTTGAAGCGAGCATGAAAGGCATTTAGCTTGTTTAGGAGTTCTGCATCGCTGGGCAACTCTGGGTTTCCCTTTAATCCCGTATCATCTGCAGGCCCTGCCACATCACGAGTGTCTGTACTAGCAAAACAGTCTTGTAGCCTCGCGTCTGCTTCCGACCACCTCCACATTGAGCACATCACTGGTACTTCCTGTTTTGAGCTTTGGTTTGTTAGCAGGAAGCAGGAGAAGGGAGTCATGGTTGGATTTGCCCAACGGAGAATGAGGGAGGGCCTTGTATGTGTTAAGTCTGATTAATCAGACAGTAATACACCGATAATTGGGACGCAGCCCGAAACTCATGCCTCCAGAATGTTGAATAAAATCACATTTAAACATTACTGGTTGTCTGAGTGGTTTGTCCTTCATCTTCTCCAAATTTGAGAAAATATCCACAGGAAAGTATTGTTTACCCAACTTTTTAGAGAGCCGGTAGGTATATGGTTCGTTTTAAGGACATTTTTTAAGGAACATTTACATGATTTTGCAGTCATTAGTGTCAGGCTGTATATACCAATTCTATATTACAGCCGGATTAATCAGACTAGCTATAAATGGTCAATTTGCCGGTGACACACCGGCCCAGTGCCAACTGAAAGCCACTGGCCCAAATGGAAGAAATGATACACTGTACCGGGCCAAGATCTCACAGGAAAAATATAATGCGCGCATAATTTAAATATCAGTTGCTTGTATACATATTTTGCAGGCTGAGCAAGTAACCTATAATAACTTACCCTCCACACACTAATAATTGCATCGTAACTTGACATTATAATATTTACATTGATTGTTTATAAAACCTTAACGTAATATCAAAGGGTGTTATTTGTGATTTTTAACAGTCAGCAGTACTCTATAAAGACCCTATAAAATCAGTTATATTTTGCTAAAGTCCATTTTCTCAGTTTCTGGGTTTTCCTATTTTTGTCTGGGTTTCACCCTCAAAATCACACTTTTTATATATAGAAAACGATATAAATGTGATGTTCTAAGTCCCAAACTGCTTAAACCACATCAGGAGACCACGTTTGAGGTCAGGAAAAAATGTGATGTTTGCGCACCTAGCAAGAGACAGTTTGGCTAATGGTGTTTCTATAGTGTACCATGTAGCCTAATTATGATGCCAGAGTTTGCAAAACAAATTGGGAAGGTTTTTTAGGAAAGTATTTAGAAATGTTCATTCAAACAGAGCCTGATGACTGAATTGCGCATCAAAGATTTAACCATGACTTCGGACCAGACTTTTTAAATACCCGGTTTGCATACCCATTGTTGCCTTAGCTTTTACTGGTAGTTAGCATAAGTTGAAATGTCTTCTGTGAGCTGCTCTATTCAACAACCAGTTGAGAGATGCATCCTCTTGCTGCCCGACAGATTATATTTTTCTCAACGGCTATGTGTGCGGTGCGTGTTGTAAATAATGTGCATAAAGAAGTAACAGCTTTGGGAATTTCTGTTTTTCATCAAATCTATATTCCAGATTGAAAATTGTATTATTACAATCTTTACTTTTCTCTGGCTCAAGCAGGCCACTGACACGGATGATTGACTCCCTAGACCAGCGGCCATCCTATATGTCGAACCCCGTATTCCAAATTATTTGTCAGATGTCGCTCAGAGAAGAATACAATAGGAGCTGTCCGTTGTAGCTAGCTAGCCTTGGTGTTAAATTAACTATTGGTTTTTAAAGCCTTTCCTTGTTGATTTGATTGACTAGATCGCCACCCAGGGCAAAAGGTCATTCGCCAGGTAGAAGGGCGTTGGGAAGACGAGACAGATCGCCCAAAAACACCGGCAGGAGCCGAAGCCCTCCCCGCGGTGCCGATGTGAAAATAAAGCGGGTGATTCTGTCACTACTTTATGAGTAAATGTAGCAATTGGGGAAATGCATTAATGTAAAACGTTCAATGCAGCAAATATGTTCTTTAAATAAAAACACTTTACCAACTAATTTTGTCCCGGTGCTTGACTCTGGAATTAGGCTAATATTCCTGTCTCACTGTCTCCCCAACAGGAGCAGGGTGACCACCGCGGTGCTGACCGAGGTGCCGATGACCATAGAAGGCGCGACCGCAACGACAAGCCAGAGCCCTCGGAGCCACCAGTGCGGCGAAGTAGGTGGGAACAGGCTGACGGACCCAGAGAGTCTGACAGACCCAGGGAGAGAAAACGAGGAGAGAGAGAGCGGGGTGGAGGTGGAGACAGGCCCAGAGAGCGAGAATCCCGCTCCTTCCAGGAGCAGCAGGCAGAGAGACAGCAGCACGACAATCAACGACGGGACAACCGGCACCGGTTTGAGGAGAACGATGACGGGGGACAAGCTTTCGGACAAGGTACCCAAGAGGGTGGCGAGGGAAAAGACAGCCCCCCAGGCGATAAAGAGAAGCCCAACTTTGAACTTTCCGGTGCGCTCACAGAAGATACCAACACGTTCAGGGGGGAAGTGATCAAGTACAACGAGCCCCCCGAGGCTCGCATCCCCAAGCGCAGGTGGCGACTGTACCCCTTCAAGAACGATGAGCAGCTCCCTGTCATGTACGTCCACAGGCAGAGTGCATACCTGATGGGGCGGCAGAGGAAGATTGCTGATATTCCCATCGACCACCCATCCTGCTCCAAACAGCACGCTGTGTTCCAGTATAGGTGAGATCTGACAATCACTTGTTTGTTCAAATCAGGCCCTCGGGATGACATTAGTCTGCTAATCCTTTGAAAATGGTCTCTATTTTGAAATTATGCTATTTTCCCACTTACATAATTTCCCTACATTTTGTTGAGGTCTGACACTCATGACATCTGGTTAATGTAGTTCTGTTGAGTTTATGTGATTTCAATCTCTAGGTCGGGACACTTTCAACCTCTGGGTAATGTAGTTCTTTCTGCTGCTGATTTCCAGGCTGGTGGAGTTCACGCGTTCGGATGGAACTGGTGGGCGGCGGGTGAAGCCCTACATCATTGACCTAGGTTCGGGCAATGGCACCTACCTGAACAACCAGCGCATCGAGGCGCAGCGGTACTACGAGCTCAAGGAGAAGGACGTGCTCAAGTTTGGCTTCAGTAGCCGAGAGTACGTCCTGCTACATGAGTTCTCCGACACAGCCGAGGTGGACGCCAGGGCGGAGGAAGATGACGAGGGCCTGGACGCGTGAATGCAAGACCTCTGAGCCTTTTCGAAATAGTTGTGACATGCGTGCTTCCGTCCTACTTTCCTTTTTGAAGTAATTACAGAGCTTAATTGGTTGGATTGTTGAAAATAGTAGGATTTTGCTTAGTAAATATGTGCTTACCTCAGGGAAACAAGGAAGGAAATGTGCGTTCTTTCAACTATTCTGACAGGGCCACGGATTATCCAGTCAAGTGTATTGTTGGAAAATAATGTTCACTGATGCCTACCACCTGTTGGCCATCTCCTTAACACGGATGGAACAATGAACTGCATAGATGGTGTGTTGGGTTAAGCAGCTTTCAGGGTTAACGGAACAAATAAAAAGAGGGGTAGGAGAACTCTGTGGTCTCTTTGGCGGTCATAAAAACCTGCTTTAACCTGCAGTAACAGGTCTCAGTACTCTATTCTCAGGACATTAGCTTAAGATCAGTAGTGTGGTTGATTTTACCCCCCCCATATATCTGACTGCTTACGTTCAACACAAGTGCTCAATGCCAGACAGAAGTTACTTTACAAAAAATTATTTTGTTATTATATTTTTGGAATAGAACATTGAATACAAATGAGTATATTGCTGAAGGCTAGCCTATGTCCAGACCTTAACTGTAAATACACTGGATGTATTGAATGTGAATGCTGGATTCATCATATAGTGTACTGTATTTGGGTTTGAGCGTTGCAACAAGGAGTGAAGAAAGCATACGCGTGTATGTATCTGCTTTAAATGTGTGCTGCTTGTGACGTAGGAAAAAATGTGTGTGTCGCAGTGTATTCTCATTTACCCATCTTTACTACCGAATTGACTGTAGGCTATGGAGGTTTCTGGAGAAAGATCGTACAGCATGACTATTCCCACTACAAAGACAATTTTGTTTTTTACTTTTTTGAACCCCATTGTAGTTCAATTTTAGATGTTTTGTATTGTACATAAAGGTTGTGAAAGACTCTTAGTTTTGTTGATATTTGTTCGCCATAACTTTGATGGTTGTATGTTCAAGTAAACCATCATAACCACACGGTAAGCCACATCAAGTTATAAACCAGAGGTAAATTTCGCAAGCTCTACAGACTACTGTACCCAAAGTTCTGATAACCACTGTTATTTCAGGTTTATTAGCCTCGCCTGCAGTCCTATGCCCCTCTGCTTTGTGTAACGTTCTGTCATATCAGCAGTAATAGTATCACGTAGACCCCTCAACCTTAACTCTGGACCTCAAAGCCAGTTACAGTTTTTTTTTTCAGGTACTGATTTAGACCTGGGACACCAAATGTGTGCAATTTAATTATCAGGTAGAACAACCAGCGGGCTCCGGACTCGTAGGTTAAGAGTTGAATATCCCTGGCGGTTCTCAAAGTGTGGGCCACAGAGGTACTGCCAGATGAAAAATACATGAATATTGCTAACCACAACATATTGAACATATTTTAGCCAAAGACTGGTATCTATCGAATAAGTTTAGAGGGTGTAATGCAATACAATGTAATATTTATTTTTTTAACTAGATGTAACATTTTTGCATTGTAATTTCATGAAACCTTAATATATATAGTGATACATTTTCCCAAAAATGTTATTGGGGGCCCACACAACTTAATTCTAATGGTGCAGCCTTATTGGTCAACAAAAGACAAATGGTCTCTTGTCAAATTGACTGGGGCCAGCAAATGTCAAACATGTAGAAATCGCACAGCCCCAGTCAATTTCACGACGAGATTTGCTGGCCTCAGTCAATTTGACAATATTTGCTGGCCCCAGTCAATTGGTCTCACTCGTTTCTATAACCACAAAGTCACAATCTCCACCCTTTTCTACAATTTCTCTTAACATTTTAATTTAACCCTAACAACCGCAATGCTAACCTTAAATTAAAACCCTAACCTATTTTTATTTTATTTTTTGTAGCCAATTTTGACTTTGTGGCTGTGGAATCTTACTTTGGGGATATAGAAGGGATTGATTGTTTAGCAACAAAACCAACAAGTGCGCAACTATGGGGCAAAACACGGGGTTGGCATAGATTTTTGACGGCATTTGTCAACATAGTCCATCTCCAATGTTTATTGAAAACACAAAGTTGCACAATGAGCACTTGTTTCTTTCTCAAATACGTCCTTAGGTTGTTGGTTAGATAGCATTTTTGGGGGACATATTATCATAGATGTGACATCAGTCAAAACACCTTTCAAATAAGACATGGTATTAAGAACAAGATCAACTGAGCTGAAACGAGCCATTAAGGATTCACCACATGTCAGTTTCTTGTCATTGTTGCTAGCTATCTGGCCATCCAGAACCATAACACACGGCCTGCTGCCCTTTAAGCTTGCGCACCGTTTTTGTGACGTCAGCTAACCTGTACTGAAGCAAAAGGAAACTCAGTCAATTTGACCACGATATGGTCGTCTTTTGTTGACCAATAAGAAAGCTCTACCCTTGAATGCAATTTTGTGTGGACCTGATACATTTTTGGGGAAAGAATATAGCGAAACACTATCATTCTACTATTAATGTCGATATTAAGAACAAATATAACAAAGCCTAGCGCCTTTTCTACAATGTATGTTCTTAACCCTGGGTAACATGGGTCTTGGAGGCTCCCATAGTACTCCATCAATACTTCTTGTATTCCCCTTGAAATGTGTTTGGACATAACACAGTTCTGGTTTTCTGCCTCATGGCAAAATGTGTAGAATTGCAGGATATTAGCGTTAAAGCTGCAACAACAAAAAGTCTCTGCCCCATTCCAAAATGTGTAGAATTGCAGGAAATGAGCTTGAAAAATGCCGAATTTTCTCTGATGCTGTCATAGACTTAATGTTGAAGCAGCCTTATAGGCAGTAAGAAGCAGGATCAAGTGCAACATGGTGTCCCGTTTTTTTTCACAGTGAAAGGTGGTTCCCAGTGAATGATGGAATCCAATGAATTAATATTTACATAATCTACACATTTACAAAATGAACAGACTCTCAAAATACAGAGTTCAATCTAAATTGAAAACTTAAGCCTTAACCAGTCCTACCCTACTAAACCAGCTATAGCAGGTTGGGGTATACCAGGCCATAGATGTTTAATAACAATAGTTCTACAGGCCTAAAGGTGGCAAAAGTATCACTTATGGAGTGGCCAGTGCTCCCATTATGCACGGACTTGACAGATAAGACATGGAGCTCTGAGACACGCAAACTAAAAAACACGACACATTACAATATGGAAATAAACACACTTCTTTCTCCCTCTGCAAAATGTGTAGAATAAAAGGAAATGAGCTTTAAAATATAAATATTTTCTATCAGCATCATAGCAAAATGTGTAGAATAGCATGAGATTAGCAATAAAACGACAAATGTATCTCAATAGCAACATTTCTGCAGGCCCACCAAACGATTTTCTGGCTACGCCAGCAGAGGTCATAGAGGAGCCTCTGTAAACCCAACAGTTAATTTGACCTACCGGTAGATAGTTTGTGTGTATGCATTGATATGTAGGCTACATATATATATGCCTTTTAAAAATGTTTTATGTAGTTCTGTCCTTGAGCTGTTCTTGTCTATTGATGTTCTGCATTATGTTTTGTGTGGACCCCAGGAAGAGTAGCTGCTGCTTTTGCAACAGCTAATGGGGATCCTAATAAAATACCAAAGTGGATGCGATGTTCAGGTGCACATGAACACTTGCTACACCAATGAGAAAGACGTTTGTTTATTTCCATATTGTAACTTGTCATGTGTTTGAAGTTTGCGTGTGGACGTTGGGCGAGTTCGCAGCGGGGGATATGGGAGGGGTTGAAAGCGTGTAGGGAACTGTTCGCGGAATGTCACTGGAGATGAGACGCACCTGGGGGATTTACAGGAACAGAGCTGCACTGTCTATGACACACTGGAATATGCGTCCTTGAATATTTGGGAAAATGTATACCACCGAACGCAGGCGTATGAGCCTGCACGAGGTCAAGAGAAAGGATCCTGTTTGGGTATCAGCTGGAAGTTTATGGCAGGACCCTTTGGCTATTGATCTCAGCACCTTGAATAAGCACATTATTTCACCCCGGAGCCGGACTAGGGCTGTTGCTGTTGTATACATTGTCGTTGAGGATGCATCCCTGCCACAGACAGAAGGGAACCTGTCACTGATGTCTGTGAAAGAAGCCTGCGCGGACACGCACGCGGTGTTCAAAACAATTCCTTTCGAGAGGATATCGCTTGGGACGACTGACATTCTTGATATATTCTACAATGCAGGCAAGTATAGTCATGTCGACTGTCAGCAAGGCATTTGCCACACCACACTACTTCATTCTTCTAAATTGTTGTTGGCCAAAAAGTTAGTGTGTGTTCTGCACACACAGGTATTTTAAGTGTGTACCGGGGCTGCACGGGTGTTTTCGAATTTCGACACCCAATTTGACCCTTCTCTTTTGACAGATGTGGCAGTGGTGGAAATTAGTGACACTTGCTGCCAGCAGTCACTGTTCTATCACCTGGGCGTAAGAGAGAGCTTCAGCATGACCAATAACATCATCCTGTATTGTTACAAGCAGGACAGTGACCTGCAAGCACTCAAGGTACACGCAGGGCATCGTGAGAGTTTACAATTATTACATGATTGACGAAGGGACCAAGTGAGCCTTTTGCCAGCTCACTTTGGGGGGAAATTGGGTTGTAAACAGATTTTAAGGTGTGACATTTTGGAAGAAGTAGGCTACAGTGCCATAAAGATGTCCCTTCCATTGCCACAACAATCACACCACCAGTTGCATAATATTGCCAATATCTACTGCTGTACTTTTTTTTTTTTTTAATAAGGATTTGTGACTTTTTATAGCCCTGATTTTCCTGATCTAGGTTGATCCTAAGGTTGTTTTCTATGGATTGTTGAACAAAGGTTGAATTGCAATCTTTTATAGGTTTATAGGGCAATGGATTTCCTTAGGCCTATCAAGCGGATGTGTGTGTTTAGTAGATATGTGTGTTTAAAGCAGCACCACTGTTAGAGCATGATACCACTCTGGAATGGATAAGGTAGCAAGATGAGTACTCCATTGTCATAAGTCCTCAAGCAGGCACATGACAATGGAACATCACCTCATTTATATTTATACAGCTTCTGCAGAGATGGGATTAAGCAAAAAAACATTTCCTAATATTTTAACACACGTTAATACAGTGGTTCCAAGGTGAATATTGTATATGTTTCTGTTTGCTAATCGTGTGCTGGGATTTGGTCATAATGTTTATGTATGTTGCATATAGGTAACGCTTGTGAGTGAGAGCTCGTATGCTAATGCCCATATATGTGTGTCTTCCCTCAGGAGCAGTGTGGGAGCTACACGTTCATCCCGTATGTAGTGTTGCCACAGGGCAAGGTGTTTGCCTGCGACGCGGCCCTCGTAAACGGCATCAAAGAACTGATGCAGCCAAGCTTCCAACTGGAACCCCTCCTTACCCCACTGGTAGAGAGGCTCATCCAACTGCTGGACAATGTGCACGTTCATGCCAGGTCAGCCTGTCATGCCTCCCACTCTGCATGTCTAAATATTCCCTTGTGACTCCCACGTTGTGTCTTTCACTTCGTTTTTTTGCTCAACCCATCTGCTTGGTTCGATAGCTTGGTTGGGTGGGAGAGTAGCAGCAAATAAAGTACATGGTTAAGCTTGGAAATGTCTAGACTGCCCAACTGCAAATGTCTTTCAGTTAGACATGAGCTATTATCAGTCATTTGTGCTATATACAATATATGCCCCTGGATCACAAGCATTTTCAGGGGTTAAGTTCCTTGCGTAAGGGTAAAACTGACTCTCTTATTAGTGAGTACTTCCGGGAGTCCATCCGGCACGAGATCCGCACGGCTCGGGAGCGCTTCAGTGGCCAGGACTTGAGTCTGGAGCTGGGTCGCATCCAGAAGCGCCTTGACACGGTGGAGCTGCTCAGCCCAGACATCATCATGAACCTACTGCTGTCGTACCGGGATGTCCAGGTGGGCTTAGCTATGGGAGCGAGGGACAGGGACCTGAATCATGTTCATTAGGTTACACCGTAGCAAAGCATTGTGTAATAGAAAATGAAAACGAGCTCTTCTTATCGGACAAGTCCAGGTAGTCCCTACCATTTGGTGCCTAATGAACACGACCTAAGTGGTTCTGTGTTTGCCAGTGTCAAGACTGCCCTTGTTTATTTTATGGTGGCTGTTGTGTTTGGGCAGTAGATTATTTTTGGCATGGGCTCACTTTTATGACTGTGGAATGCCTTTGTGGTGTTTTAAACAGAGAATCGGCGATATGAAGTTACCACGAGCAGAAGAGTGAACCACACATATTGCAGATAAGCGGGACGCAAGACAGTTCACTCACAGAGTAACTGCTGCAATGTTATAGCTGCGGTACCAAAATAGCTGAGCCGTGCATCATACTTTTAGTTGGTGTGGAAATTGGCCCAACTCTGCAGTTTACTTCATGCATCGCCAAATCTACCTTTAAAACCTGTGTGTTAGTGTGGCGGATCTACAGTCTGCATGATGGTTGCCTGTGTTTGGTTGACTACCTTCATTGAAACATTAATGCTCTTTCTCTGTGAACACAAATACCAATATTTAAAGGGGATTGAATGCTAACAATGATTAGATAGCAGCCCTCCAAGGTCATTCATTCTAAGTAAAAAATAAAGTCATCTTATCAGGGGTTTCAGTTGTAGGCAAGAACTTTTAGGGTTGGGTGATATTACGATAGTATCGGATATCGAAGACGATTGACAGCTATCGCTGATGGTGATGACATCGTGCTGTGACAGACAATGTATAGCCTGTTTCAACATGATTGGCTCCGCAGAAAAGAGCGGACTGGGCAGCCCACAGCAGGGCCATGCCGAGTGGGCTATTTCTTTGCTATAGCCTGCATAACCTATTTCAATAAATATGTTACAAAGAAGTTACAGAATGCAAAAGAACAATGTAGATTTTCACCAAAGCAGCGCAGAATGTCCTTTCAGAAACATATATTTTTTCTTTCTCAATGAGCATATAGCCGAAGCCTATACATTATTTTTTATAGGGGACAATGCAGTGTCTAATTATTTTAAAATCCAAATGTTGTATTTTCGCTCCATTTGACTTGAATATGACATCTGTTTTTATGCATGTTGGCTTTCTCCCGCCTCCTCCCGCTGTACTACTTCCTGATCAAACAATACATTTATTTAACAGACTTCACAGACAGTTTCAAGTTGTTTTTTAATAACTTAACATGATAGTCATAAGGTAACAATGAGAGGTAGCTCATACAAGAGCAAGATAGACTAATAGAATTAGTAGTTTCAACAAACCTTAGTCTAAAATAAGTTATTCATCCCTCCTACTTGCCGTTGCGAACCAAACGGCCAAAAGCCAAATCCTACTAATTAAAATAGCCTATCAAAAGCATTAAGACCAGTTAAAGTTATAAAAGATATTTCCCAAGTAGGCTGTTCTAATAAAGTGTTTTAATGTCCTAAAGTTACAGCTTTCAAATAGGAACAATTGTGAAAGTCAGAATCTATAGGTGATTTTCTACAACATTTATTTTGAATGGCAAATATTACAGGCAACAAGAAGTGAAATTGTGCAAACAATAGTTTGATGTGAAAATTCTAATGAGAAGTTAAAAGGAAACTTACAGCTGAGCAAAGCTTATGAAAGAAATCATGTGTGGAGTAGGCAGGGTAGCCTAGTGGTTAGAGCATTGGACTAGTAACCGGAAGGTTGCAAGTTCAAACCCCTGAGCTGACAAGGTACAAGTCTTTCATTCTGCCCCCCCTTCTACCCACTGATCATTGAAAATAAGAATTAGTTCTTAACTGACTTGCCTAGTTAAATAAAGGTAAAATAAAAATACAAAAATAAAATAGGCCTATTATTAGCAATGTACAGAACCTACCTTCAACATATAGAAAGAAGCCTAGGCCTAATAAGAGAGGAAGATTAGGCAAAAATGCAAATCATTGAATAATTATCCAGTTCTGGGGACAGCAGAGTTGCGTGCTCTGCAGCTGGACCCTTCATGATTTACAACCCATAATATATGTTGGCACACACAGACACACACTTATTTTATGCCACAGCTCCAACAGAGAGGAATAGCCTACTAAAATATGTTTTACCATTTTTTTAACTGTATGTACTATTCTAAATGTAAACAAATATACAGTACCTGTCAAAACACATATGGAATCATGTAGTAACCAAAAAAGTGTTAAACAAATCAAAATATATTTTATATTTGAGACTCTTCAAAGTAGCCTTCCTTTGCCTTGATGACAGCTTTGTACACTCTTGTCATTCTCTCAACCAGCTTCATGAGGTAGTCATCTGGAATGCATTTCAATTAACAGGTGTGCCTTGTTAAAAGTTCATTTGTGGAATTTCTTTCCTCCTTAATGCGTTTGCATCAATCAGTTGTGTTGTGACAAGGTAGGGTTAGCATACAGAAGATATCACCAAATAGGGGCTAGACCAAGTCCATATTATGGCAAGAACAGTTCAAATAAGCAAAGAGAATTGACAGAGAATAAGACATTAATGTCAGTCAATCTGGAAAATTTCAAGAATTTTTAAAGTTCCTTCAAGTGCAGTCTCAAAAACCATCAAGCGCTATGATGAAACTGACTCTCATGAGGACCGCCACAGGAAAGGAAGACCCAGAGTTAACTCTGCTGCAGAGGATAAGTTCATTAAAGTTACCAGCCTCAGAAATTGCAGCCCAAATAAATGCTTCACAGAGTTCAAGTAACAGACTCATCTCAACATCAACTGTTCAGTGGAGACGGTGTGAATCAGGCCTTCAAGCTGCAAAGAAACCACAACTAAAGGACATCAATAAGAAGAATAGACTTGCTTGGGCCAAGAAACACGAGCAATGGACATTAGACCGGTGGAAATCTGTCCTTTGGTCTGATGAGGTTGAATTTAAGATTTTTGGTTCTTTGAGACAAAGAGTAGGTGAACGGATGATCTCTGCATGTATGGTTACCACAGTGAAGAATGGAGGAGAAGGTGTGATGGTGCTTTGTTGGTGACACTGTCAGTGATTTATTTAGAATTCAAGGCACACTTAACCAGCATGGCTACCACAGCATTTTGTAGTGATGCGCCATCCCATCTGCTTTGCGCTTAGTGGGACCATCATTTGTTTTTCTACAGGACAATGACCCAACACAACTCCAGACTCTAAGGGCTATTTGACCAAGAAGGAGAGTGATGGAGTGCTAGATGACCTGGCCTCCACAATCACCCGAGCTCAACCCATTTGAGAGGGTTTGGGATGAGTTGGATCGCAGAGTGAAGGAAAAGCAGCCAACAAGTGCTCAGCATATGTGGGAACTCCTTCAAGACTTTTGGAAAAGCATTCCAGGTGAAGCTGGTTGAGAGAATGCCAAGAGTGCAAAGCTGTCATCAAGGCAAAGGGTGGCTACTTTGAAGAATCTAAAATATATTTTGATTTGTTTAACACCTTTTTGGTTACTACATGATTCCATATGTTTTATTTCACAGTGTGGATGTCTTATATTATTCTACAATGTAGAAATAAAGAAAAACCCTTGAATGAATAGTTGTGTCCAAACTTTTGATTGGTGCTGTGTATATTTTCGGCTTGGCAAATAAAGGGGCATATTCATTTTATATCACCATTTGTCACGGCTTCTTAATCATGTTTGAACAAAGGTTGACATCCCCCAACCCTACATGCATGTATAACAAGTACTGCAGGGGTTAAAGTAAATCAATTTGAGGGAGGATCTTCACTTTGTATGTCTATTTAAAAATATTAAAGGTGTCTGCAGCTATGCCTAATTTATAATGCTTTGAAATCAGAGGTGTCATTGTAATGTTGATAAAGGGTTTGCTCTAATCCAGTCCTCTTTCTGACTTCAGGACTACGATGCCATTATCAAACTGGTAGAGAGCCTGAACAACTTACCCACGTGCTTGGTGGCTTCCCAGCAGAATATCAATTTTCACTACATATTTGCTTTAAACAGGTACCATTGTTCCTCCACTTGTGTATTGCTCACATATTCTGTTTGACGATAGTCTTTCACATGATATCATAAAAGGAAATAATGTGTATACGACACTAAATGGGTTTGGATCCAACCCCCATTTTAACACTTAATTAGGGGGCTTGCTGAAAGCACCGTACTGTTTTTCCCCTATCTTTATTATTTTAGATGACTGAAGCAAGCACACAGATTTTCTTCAAAAATTTACCCGACACTAACTTTCAGCACGACACAGGCTGTTCATTCTGAGGATTCCATCTGTCATAATGTTTCCTAATCCTCGACCTTCAGGAGGAATCGTCCAGGTGACCGTGCCAAGGCCCTGGAGGTGATTCTGCCCATTGTGGAGTCAGGTGACCGGGTGGCGTCGGACGTGCACTGCCTCTGTGGCCGTATCTACAAAGACATGTTCATGAGCTCAGGCTTTAAAGACCATCGCAGTCGAGACCAGGCCTGCTACTGGTGAGACCTTCCATTACGGTGTCCATATTAGTACAGCCTTGGAGTTGGTATCAAAGCCACTCGGACTTGTCGGTCGTCCTAATATCCACCCCGTACACACAGCATCCCTTCACTCACTCCAGTCAAGTCCTCCTTACTAGGGCTCGACATCAGTCTATGTTCTGTTATTCCTTTGAGTTCCCTCCATCCTTTTCAGTTACACTTTACTTGAGTCCTCTGTCATAAAGGCTGCATAACACTGTTAGAATTAAGAAATGGCAGATGGCATAAACAGTCATGACGCCTTGTGTCAGGCTTATGACATCTGACACACCTGATCCTATATGATACGCTGTTATTAAGCAAAACATTGCTTAGGTCAGCTCATTGACTAGGCAGCAATATATGTTTATTAATTAATCCATTTGAATCTCCCTTCACGGATTCTCCCCCAGGTACGGCAAAGCCTTCGAGACAGAGCAAACCCTTCACTCTGGCATCAACAACGTTGTCCTCTTGATGGCTGCCGGCCACGAATTTGACACCTCCATCGAGCTGCGCAAGATAGGTACATTGTTCTCACCGACACTCTACTGCCCTGAATCAGTAGCCTGTCAAAGTGAACTAGTGTGTTCATGTTTTGTTTTGTATAATTGCTTAAGTAAACTACAATTGCCTTGTTATGTTTTTTATCCATGCCGGTAATCAACCACAGTGAATGTGGGCTAATTGTTGGTGCAGTCCTACTCCCTGCCAATCACTATCATCATTACTAACAGTCTGCATAAGGACACTAAATAATTACACCCCTACATTATTTATTAATGCATATCACTGTTATTCTTTTTGGGCTTCTGTGCCATGTCATGTCTTCTTTCGTTACATTTCGATGCCATACTGTTAGCCTGAGGGAAAAAAATTTAATATTCTCACTATCCAACCTCTGTGTCTGTCTGCGCCCGTGTGTGTTTGTTGTGTGTGTTTCCAGGCGTGACCCTGAGCAGCTTGCTGGGGAGGAAGGGCAGCTTGGAGAAGATGCAGGACTACTGGGACGTAGGCTTCTACCTGGGAGCCAGCATCCTGGCCAACGAACACAGGAAGGTCATCGAGGCTTCAGAGAAACTCTACCGGCTCAATGCACCCATGTGGTGAGAGGAGTCACAGTTCATCTTGTTAGATCCTATGGTCATTGTCACTGCAAACATTCAAGACAGCACAAACAGATCTGGGACCAGGCAGGCATTCTTGATGTGAAATATATGAGCATATCATTCTAACAGATTCCTCAATAACACTGATGTTTTATGAACCTGCTTTTTGAGATTGAGATGATTAGAAACCAGGATGAGGGGCCACATTTCAAAATATCCTGTTAAAGGGCAAGTACAGTCATCTGGATTAAATGGAAAATAGCCTTTATATATTTTCCCGATTTTAAAAATGCTCCAAATTTGAGGAAATGCACTTCTTCTCTCATGTCTAACTATCAGTAAAGACTGAAAAGACAGGCTGAGTGGGCGGGGAGTTAATAGGCTGAGTGGGGGGAGCTCGCCTTGACTGACAGTTCTTTGAAATACTTATGACAAGCAATTTGGATGTAATGAGCAGTGTTGCAGTGAGATCATGAAGTTAGCTAGCTAGTTCATCTTGTAGCTAGTTCATCTTGGACAATTTCAGTTGAAACTGGACAGGGTGAGGTCTGGGTATGCCTCATAAAATATATTCAGTTGAAGTCGGAAGTTTACATACACCTTAGCCAAATACATTTAAACTCAGTTTTTCACAATTCCTGACATTTATTAATTTATAAGTAAAAAAATCCCTGTTTTAGGTCAGTTAGGATCACCACTTTATTTTATGAATGTGAAATGTCAGAATAATAGTAGAGAGAATTATTTATTTATTATTTTATTTCTTTTATCACATTCCCAGTGGGCCAGAAGTTTACATACACTAAATTAGTATTTGGTAGCATTGCCTTTAAATTATTTAACTTGGGTCAAACGTTTTGGATAGACTTCCACAAGCTTTCCACAATAAGTTGGGTGAATTTTGGCCCATTCCTCCTGACAGAGCTGGTGTAACTGAGTCAGGTTTGTAGGCCTCCTTGCCCACACATGCTTTTTCAGTTCTGCCAACAAATTTTCTATAGGATTGAGGTCAGGGTTTTGTGATGGCCACTCCAATACCTTGACTTTGTTGTCCTTAAGCCATTTTGCCACAACTTTGGAAGTATACTTGGGGTCATTGTCCACTTGGAAGACCCATTTGTGACCAAGCTTTAACTTCCTGACTGATGTCTTGAGATGTTGCTTCAATATAACCACATCATTTTCCAGCCTCATGATGCCATCTATTGTGTGAAGTGCACCAGTCCCTCCTGCAGCAAAGCACCCCCACAACATGATGCTGCCACCCTTGTGCTTCACGTTTGGGATGGTGTTCTTCAGCTTGCAAGCCTCCCCCTTTATCCTCCAAACATAACAATGGTCATTATGGCCAAACAGTTCTATTTTTGTTTCATCAGACCAGAGGACATTTCTCCAAAGAATACAATCTTTGTCCCCATGTGCAGTTGCAAACCGTAGTCTGGCTTTTTATATGGCGGTTTTGGAGCAGTTGCTTCTTCCTTGCTGAGCGGCCTTTCAGGTTATGTCGATATAGGACTCGTTTTACTGTGGATATAGATACTTTTGTGCCTGTTTCCTTCAGTATCTTCTTCCTGAGCTGTATGATGGCTGCGTGGTCCCATGGTGTTTATACTTGCGTACTATTGTTTGTACAGATGGTCGTGGTACCGTCAGGCGTTTGGAAATTGCTCCCAAGGATGAACCGGACTTGTGGAAGTCTATTTTTTTTTCTGAGGTCTTGGCTGACTTTTGATTTTTCCATGTCAAGCAATGAGGTACTGAGTTTGAAGGTAGGCCTTGAAATACATCCACAGGTACACCTCCAATTGACTCAAATGATGTCAATTAGCCTATCAGAAGCTTCTAAAGCCATGACTTAATTTTCTGGAACAGTCAACTTAGTATATGTAAACTTCTGACCCACTGGAATTGTGATACAGTGAGTTATAAATTAAATAATCTGTCTGTAAACAATTGTTGGAAAAATTACTTGTCATGCACAAAGTAGATGTCCTATCCGACTTGGCAAAACTATAGTTTGTTAACAATAAATGTGTGGAGTATTTGAAAATGAGTTTTAATGACTCCAACCTAAGTGCATTTAAACTTCTGACTTCAACTGTATGTGTGTGTGTGTGTGTTTGTATATATGTGTGTGTGTGTATATATGTGTGTATGTATATATATATGTGTGTGTGTGTGTGTGTGTGTGTGTGTGTTTTTATGTTGACTGCCAGACCATATTCATAAACCATGACTATCAATGATGTCAGGATCTCCCATTTGGCATTTGCATGTGTCTTCTGTTGCTTTTTGCAGCAGAACTGACAGATTTTTTTATTTTACCTTTATTTAACTAGGCAAGTCAGTTAACCCACAAAATACGCATTTGTTCTTAACTGCCTTGTTCAGGGGCAGAACAACAGATTTTTCCTTGTCAGTTCGGGGATTCGATCTTGCAACCTTCCGGTTACTAGTCCAACACTCTAATGTTGACATGACAACTGCGTCTGAGTTTTGAACAACCCCCCCCTTTTGTTCCATGCTGGCTGAAGAACTAGCTAGCCAGTAACTAC
The DNA here is from genome assembly GCF_018296145.1 of Oncorhynchus tshawytscha. NCBI lineage: Eukaryota > Metazoa > Chordata > Actinopteri > Salmoniformes > Salmonidae > Oncorhynchus > Oncorhynchus tshawytscha. Next base: position 23,931,380 of record NC_056431.1, read on the forward strand.
CAAACACCAGACACAGATGAAAGGGGGAACCTAAAATTATCTTTGCATAGATGAATAGGAGAAACCTGTAATTTGATGTCACCTTGCAGTCTAATTTTATCACCAGTAGACTAGCTAGCTATGTAAACCACACCTTCTATGCTGATGGTTACGAGTCGGTACTTATTTAAATTAGGCAAGAGAATAAGACGTTACCATTGGTGTATTAAATTGAGGGCTTTATGTGATGTCACATGAAACCCTAAATTATCCCGCCACCTGAATTCAAGTGTTTGACACGGGGGGAGGGGACCAGTAAACTTTATGATCAGACTTGATCAATGTACCAGCAACTGTCATTTTTCCTACTTTGATTTGGTTTCATCTAAATATCATCCATTTGATGAAAAACATGATTTTGACGATGCTGGACCTTTAATGTTAAAGATCCTGGCCATTTAGGGGACACCTTTCTCCTAAGCAAAAGTTTGGTATGACCTCTTAAGGTCAAAGTTTTGAACTTTGATTTTGATTTTCAAATACTTATTCGCATCTTTCTTTTGAGGTATGTGGGCTCGATCATGGAGACGTTCATCTTGTACCATCAGTTCACCAAGCCCCCGGAGGTGAAACCGTCTAAACAGGAGACTGTGGACTTCTGGATGGAGCTGTTGCTGCAAGCCTGTAAGCCCACTGTTTCCACTGACCGCTGCCCAGTAAGTCCTCACCACAGCTCCCAGTACATTCAGCTTTATTTAGTTAGAGCATAGCGGCATGTTTCCATGTCACTCTGTCAGACACTACCGCTCCAAGTACTCCCAGTTCCTCAAACCCACATTGCTTTGTGAGACCTCAATAGATTCTCTCTGCCTAGTATATAACAGTTCTGGGCATTCAAATGCAGTGCAGTAAAAAATATTTGCTTTTACATTCATTTAACTGCACGGTCATGGTCAGATAATTGCTAATGATGTTGGCACTTGGTGTCACCCTGCTGGGAGAGTTTGTCATGTTGACAATGTACAGTAGCAAAAGTATTTGGAAAAGTAACCTTTTTAATGCCAAAAACTGTTATTGCCATTAACCATTGCCGTTCCTCAGGTTCTGATCCTGGAGCAGACCAAAGTGCTCCAGCCCACTATAGTGTGTGTGAGTGAGGAGGATGACAGCTGCACGGTTCGTCTCAACCACATCACACCCCTGAAGGTACAGACCATGTTCGGCATGACCGTAAGAGTTGGCTATACAGGACAAGCAGATCTGGGACCAGGTGAACAGACCCCTCTACCGCCTTGTAGATATTGAACTACTGAGTTATACTGTACAGGTCTACAGTTTTCAACCTGTTAAGACATAGAAAATGGTAGGTCAGGAATGGTGTGTTTAACCAGAATAGGCGTGGAGTGTTTTCAAAACGGCACCACGTCAGTGACGGGAAAGAAGACATGCCTATAATCGCCTAATGAGGATGTGTGCCACCCGCGTGTGTGTGCAGGCGAGTGCACACTTTGTGTGTGTGTTTAGACTGTTGAGTCAGCATTTTGACAGTTTGCCATGTCTTCCCTTCCATAGAAAGGCCAGAAAGCCCAGTGGACTTTCCCAGCCTCGCAAATCCGGGGAGTGAGGTACGGTAACAGACAGTACAGAGTGCGCTAATATTTCTGGGCTGAGTTCCTGGCTCTGTGATGTGTGGGTGTGACATGTTCACGCCTGCAGCCCATACACATCACCAGGGCTAGTCTACCAGACCTAGGCTCAAATACTTTTTGAACTATTTCAGCGTTTCCTTTAGCCTGCCGGGAGTTCCAGATGGGTGGAGTTTGCAGGTTTGCGACTACTCTGTTGGTTCCAAGCTCAATCAAGCCCAGCTAAAGTATTTGAAAGGATTTCAAATAGTATTTGAAGCCAGGTTGCGGTCTACTGAGTCTAAACACTATCTGTCTGGTGGACTTGGCCACTGGCCATCAGGGTGTTTTTGTCTGTGTTGTTTTCAAAGACTTTGACTGGATGTGTGTGTGTGTCTGTGTCCGTGTCTATTTGGCTGTGGAGGTCACTGTGTACTTTACCCTTGTTTTGCCTACCGAACTGCCTCCAGGGCGATAGATTTATTTTCTTTCAGTTTATATTTGCAACACTGTCACCCAGGGCTGGGCGATTATGGCCAAAATCTCATATCCCGATATAGGTCATTTCATATCCAGATAACGATACATATCACGATATAGCACATTTTCTGTCAATTCAATGAATAAATAGTTGATATAAAATGACTACATGTAAAGGCCTATTTCTTATTACATTTAGAATTATACCCAACAAATAAAAGGTACTTACTCATGTTTGATTATTTCTCCTTTTATTTAGAACCTTTGTGCAATTAAACATGTAACAAAATATGAATGTATAAAATCTAAAAAGGTAAATAGAAAACACTTCAACTGATGTTGCAAACAAAATAAATATAGGCCTAAAATATATAATAAATATTTTTAGGGTCTTGCCCGTTTTGCATGTTAATTTTGGCATTAATACGTGTCACATATCAATTTGCATTTGGTACCTTGGGTCGAGCGTTAGCACCAACTCACGAAACCCCCGTTTCTCGACCGTGTAAATTTGGGCCGTGTCTTTGCAGATGTAAGTTGTAACGGCAGCTGTTATCTCCTTCCATCTTCGTGGTTCTTTACCATATGGTGTGCCGCAGGCAAAAGCCTCTTGCAATGTCTGAGTCGGGGGTTTGTTTGAGCACTTGACTGTACTTTTCTGGGTCTCATCGGTAGACTCTTTCCGCACTGTTTCACATGATTCTTACGCAGGTGGTTAGAGGTTAGTGGTGTTTGAGCCTGTCGTCGGGACCGGCCTGCGGCATATTTTGCAGAGGACGGTTTTCTAGTCCGTACCAGACTTTTCATACCCAAACTACGTCCATGCGACCGAAGTAGCCCCTCTTTTAGGTACGAACTCCGTGTCTCCGTGCTCTGTGTCACGTTCACTCCCCTCCATGTTTGTTTGTGTTGCAAATTTCCTTCCACACGACACGTTTGATGAAAAATATTGCCTTGTGTGATTTGCTACACAACGAAGTAAACGCTAGAGCATAATATGAAATGATAAAAAAACGTCTATCGTCACACGATATATATCGCCCAGCCCTACTGTCACCTGGTGGCTTCAGACGTATCAGTATTTCAATCTATACGAGATGGAAAGAAACCGTCCTTCTCTGAATTGGAGAGACACATATTGAATGTGCCATTGTTGGCTTTCCTTGTCTTTATTCATATTCCTTTGTTTGCCTGCGTTGGTATTTTGAGAATACTTGTTATTTCATTGTGGCGCCGCTGTTTTGAAGTGTTGTGTAGCTCTTAATGTCCCTCTTTAACCTTTTGACCTGCACAGTGTTTCCAAGTTTGACGAGCGTAGCTGCTTCCTGTATGTCCTGGAGAACTCGGATGACTTCCAACTCTGCTTTCCCAGCGAGCTGCACTGTAAGGGGTGAGTCCCACACACGTACAAACACACGTGTACATAGGCACGCACGCACGCACGCACAAACGCACACCAAAAGGCAGCCTTTAGCCCAGCTGTCTAGCAGAAAGGGGTGTAACAACCAACCATATCAACCATTGATTCATTCCCCACATTCTCCACACAAAACCTACATACAGATTGGGCCTGTTCTTTCAACCATTATCACATGATTTGATTGTGTTGACATGACAACTGTTAATGTTTATTTTACTCTGGCCTAGTGAAAATAGAGCCTGCTTCTCTCTCCCCTTTTGGTGTGAATTGATAGGGTTGTGCATTTTACATTGTGTGCTTATACAGTACAGTATTAGCTAGGTGTTGTGTATTGGGATACAGTAAATCCCAGGTGTTATCCAAGACTTTCTGAGAAGGAAGGAAGTAGGAAGTGGTTTTCATAGTAGTGTTTGTGGAATCAGTGAAAGGTGAATAACAGGCAATCGAAAGGTCCCCTTTAATACTTCATGACATTGATAACAGTGCCACGTACTGAATTTGTTTGTGTACGTTTCTGCAGGTCTTATCTATGATTTGCCTGTGAGGTCTATGAATATATGACTGACTGATATGTGACATGCTCACATGTATTTGAACAGTCTTTTCCACTTGATTTAGTTTCTTGTGTGTGCTGTTTCTCCATCAGGTTCTGTGAGATGGTCAATTCTCTTCTAACCCAGGCAGAAGCCCCAGTGGAGTACTCCAGCGAGCTCACTGGAGGATTACTGGAGGTCAGCTAGGTTCTTTCTCAAATCATATTTCCTCTCCTCTTTCCTCCTCCTGCAAATGCATTGGAAAGAAGGGTTCGAGGGGTGAGACATAGGATCTTCTCCTAAAATGCGGTTGAAAAGGAGGTGAGGAGAAAGGAGTTGTGGAGACACAACTTGCGATAGGGCCGTAGAATCCTCCCTCTCGAGGCTGCTTTTCTTTTGACACCCTCCCCCTTCTAACCTACCAGTACACAAACAAGCCCTGTCATGATGGGGTCAATAGGCGAAAAGTTTCCCTTAACCGTCGCCCAAGTAGTGCTATGGTTACCGTATTCCCGACCCCTCATTTGTGTGTGTGTTAAGTTCCTGGTATTCACAGAACATTGGATTCAGTCCAGCATGTCACTCCAGCAAACCTGGGTTCAAATACTATTTGAAATCATTTCAAATAGTATTTCAGTTCACTGCAGTTCAGAGCAGCAGAAGGTTTCTAAATATACATCCCTTTCCATTGCTTTGTGCTCTCACTCAAGCTTTTCTTGTGTGGTTGCTTGTGAAATTCTTTACACTATTTCTAACCCACACACTCTCTTAGACACATTTTTTTATGAAACACACACACACACGCACATTTAGTTTCACACCCGTCATCCTGTTGAATTAAACCTCCCTTACGGCTTGCAGTTTATCTATGAGACCAGCGAAAACAGAGACAAGGTGGTTCTGGGTAAAGGAACCTATGGCGTGGTGTATGCTGGGAGGGACCTGAGCAACCAAGTCCGCATCGCCATCAAGGAGATCCCAGAGAAAGACAGCACGTATGGAAAACACATTTCCCCTTTTTCTTTTTTCGCCTGGTCCCAGATCTGTTTTAGCTGTATTGTCAAACAATGACCATACTTGTTGACACGACAGCACAACAACACAAACAGTTCTGGGACCAGGCTACATTTCCCCTTTTTTTTTGCCTGGTCCCAGTTCTGTTTTGCTGTATTGTCAAACAATGACCATACTTGTTGACACGACAGCACAAACAGATCTGGGACCAGGCTGCTTTTCTTTGCACATGATACCATAAATCCGAATGATTATTTTAGCCTAATATGTGTAATATATTATACAATGTGAGTGAAACGGTTCACGATTAATGATGAGAATAATGAATGCGCAGATGTTTTCCTCAGCATGCCAAATGTCATGTTTGCCCAGTGTCCCCATAGCTACACTGGAATCTACTCCCTGAAGAGATGGGATGTCTATTTAGATTTCCCCATTCCTTGTTTACGAGCCTTCGACCTCGACTAAGAGCTGAGCCCCATAGTTCAAGAAATGTTAGTACTTAGTTCCTCTGCAGAACTAATGGCCACATAGGTTAAAGCAGCACATGACGGATGCTTGTAAATCTCTCATCAAATTCATACAGTACGCGAAGGTCACAGCTACACCATGTCAGCGCAACTGCAATATTGGAGTGAATTTTATGTTGTTTCTCAATGACGGCACAGCCAGCACTAACATTGTTTATGTTTTGTAGCAATGTTGTTATAACGGCAGATGAACACTGTCCCATTTGCTAATGCTATGCTAATCTAGTGCCAATGCTAACTGTTGGTTCTCCCCCCATCTGTGTGTGAATCTCAGTTACTCCCAGCCTCTGCATGAGGAGATGGCTCTGCACAAGAGGCTGAAGCACAGGAACATCGTTCAGTACCTGGGCTCTATGAGTCAGGACGGCTTCATCAAGATCTTTATGGAGGAGGTTCCTGGAGGTACAGTGCATAGAAATAGAATCTGTTTCATTCTATATTAAATCTCATTCTGTTTCTATGGTCCCATAAACCAGGTCACAAAGAACCAGTTCGTTCATTCACTGTTTCTAATTTCAACTTTTGCGCCTCTCTACTACAAATGTGTAGTCTTTAGACAAGTCTTTCTATCATTCCTTCACTTGGTATGTACAGTATTCATTCATTCTCTCACTGACGGAAGTTTTGGTAATCTTGTCCTGCTTTACCTTTTTAAACTGCCATACAGCTAATGGTTTCAGTCTTCACTTCTCGGTTGTTGTTGTGCCTCTCTACTCATTCTCCTTCTTTCAGTCTCTCTCCACCACTCACACACTGATACTGTATTCACTCATTCTCTCATCAATACTTCCAGTCTTGCTCATCTTTCTCTGCTCCCCTAATTATGAAACTGTCACATCAATCAATTAAATGTATTTATAAAGGCCTTCTTACATCAGCTGATGTCACAAAGTGCTGTACAGAAACCCAGCCTAAAACAGCAAGCAATGCAGGTGTAGAAGCACGGTGGCTAGAAAAAACTCCCCAGAAAGGCAAGAACCTAGGAAGAAACTTAGAGGAACCACGCTATGAGGAGTGGTCAGTCTTCTTCTGGCTGTGCCGGGTGGAGATTATAACAGAACATGGCCAAGATGTTCAAATGTTCATAATGATCAGCAGGGTCAAATAATAATAATCACAGTGGTTGTAGAGGGTGCAACAGGTCAGCATCTCAGGAGTAAATGTCAGTTGGCTTTTCATAGCCGATCATTCAGAGTATCTCTACCGTTCCTGCTGTCTCTAGAGAGTTGAAAACAGCAGGTCTGGGACAGGTAGCACGCCCGGTGAACAGGTCAGGGTTCCATTGCCGCAGGTAAAACAGTTGAAACTGGAGCAGCAGCACGACCAGGTGGACAGGGGCCAGCAAGGTGTCATCAGGCCAGGTAGTCCTAAGGCATGGTCCTAGGGCTCAGGTCTTCAGCGAGAGAGCGAATTAGAGGGAGCATACTTTAATTCACACAAGACACCGGATTTGACAGGAGAAATACTCCCGATATAACAGACTGACCCTAGCCCCCTGACACAAACTATTGCAACATAAATACTGGAGGCTGAGACAGGAGGGGTCGGGAGACAATGTGGCCCCGTCCGACGATACCCCCGGACAGGGCCAAACAGGAAGGTTATAACCCCAACCACGTTTGCCAAAGCACAGCCCCCACATCACTAGAGGGATATCTTCAACCACCAACTTACTACCCGTACAGGAGATCACATCAGTGACTCAACCCACTCAAGTGACACACCCCTCCTAGGGACGGCATGGAAGAGCACCAGTAAGCCAGTGACTCAGCCCCTGTAATAGGGTTAGAGGCAGAGAATCCCGGTGGAGAGAGGGGAACCGGCCAGGCAGAGACGGCAAGGGTGGTTCGTTGCTCCAGTGCCTTTCTGTTCACCTTCACACTCCTGGGCCAGTCTACATAGGACCGACTGAGGAGATGAGTCTTCAATAAAGACTTGAAGGTTGAGACCGATTCTGCATCTCTCGCATGGTTAGGTAGACCATTCCATAAAAATTGAGCTCTATAGGAGAAAGACCTGCCTCCAACTGTTTGCTTAGAAATTCTAGGGACAGTGAGGAGGCCTGCATCTTGTGACCGTAGCGTACGTGTAGGTATGTATGGCAAGACAAAATCGTAAAGATGGGTAGGAGCGAGCCCATGTAATTTTTTATTTTTATTTTACCTTTATTTAACTAGGCAAGTCGGTTAAGAACAAATTCTTATTTTCAATGACGGCCTAGGAACAGTGGGTTAACTGCCTGTTCAGGGGCAGAACGACAGAGTTGTACCTTGTCAGCTTGGGGGTTTGAACTTGCAACCTTCCAGTTACTAGTACAACGCTCTAACCACTACCCTGCCGCCCCATGCTTTGTCGGTTAGCAGTAAAACCTTGAAATCAGCCCTTGCCTTAACAGGAAGCCAGTGTAGAGAGGCTAGCACTGGAGTAATATGATAACATTTTGGGGTTCTAGTCAAGATTCTAGCAACCGTGTTTAGCACTAACTGAAGTTTATTTAGTGCTTTATCCGGGTAGCCGGAAAGTATTGCAGTAGTCTAACCTAGGAGTGACAAAAGCATGGATTCATTTTTCTGCATAATTTATAATTAATAATAATTAAGTTTCTGATTTTTGCAATGTTACGTAGATGGAAAAAATATGTCCTTGAAACAGTCTTGATATGTTCGTCAAAAAGAGCGATTAGGGTCCAGAGTAACGCTGAGGACCTTCACAGTTTTATTTGAGATGACAGTACAACCATCAATATTACTTGTCAGATTCAACAGAAAATCTTTTTATTTCTTGGGACATAGAACTACCATCTTTGTTTTGTCTGAGTTTAAAAGTATAACATTTGCCACCATCCACTTCCTTATGTCTGAAACACAGACTTCCAGTGAGGGCAATTTTGGGGCTTCACCATGTTTCATCAAAATCTTAAGCTGTGTGTTGTCCGCATAGCAGTGAAAGTTAACCTTTTATGTTTCTGAATGACATCACCCAGAGGTAAAATATATAGTGAAAACAATAGTGGTCCTAAAACGGAGCCTTGAGGAACACCAACATTAACAGTTGATTTGTCAGAGGACAAACCATCCTCAGAGACAAACTGATATCTTTCTGACAGATAAGATCTAAACCAGGCCAGAACTTGTCCGTGTAGACCAATTTGGGTTTCCAATCTCTCCAAAAGAATGTGGTGATCGATGGTATCAAAAGCAGCACTAAGGACCTGGAGCACGAGGACAGATGCAGAGCCTCGGTCTGACGCCATTAATAGGTCCATTACCACATTCACAAGTGCAGTCTCGGTGCTATGATGGGGTCTAAAACCAGACTGAAGCGTTTTGTTTACATTGTTTGTCTTCAGGAAGGCAGTGAGTTGCTTCGCAACAGCCTTTTCCAAAAATTTAGAGAGGAATGGGAGATTCGATATAGGCCGATTAGTTTTTTTATATTTTCTGGGTCAAGGTTTGGCCTTTTCAAGACTGGCTTTATTACTGCCACTTTTAGTGAGTTTGGTACACATTGTTTATTATGTTCAACATAGGAGGGCCAAGCACAGGATGCAGCTCTTTCAGTAGTTTAGTTGGAATAGGGTCCCGTACGCAGCTTGAAGGTTTAGAGGCCATGATTATTTTCATCAATGTGTCAAGAGATATAGTATTAAAAAACTTGAGTGTCTCCCTTGATCCTAGGTCCTGGCAGAGTTGTGCAGACTCAGTACAACTGAGCTTTGGAGAAATACGTAGATTTAAAGAGGAGTCTGTGATTTGCTTTCTAATGATCATGATCTTTTCATCAAAGAAGTTCATGAATTTATGACTGCTGAAGTGAAAGCCATCCTCTCTTGGGGAATGCTGCTTTTCAGTTAGCTTTGCGACAGTATCAAAAAATACATTTAGGATTATTCTTATTTTCCTCAATTAAGTTGGAAAAATAGGATGAACGAGCAGCAGTGAGGGCTCTTCGATACTGCACGGTACTGTCTTTCCAAGCTAGTCGGAAGACTTCCAGTTTGGTGTGACGTCATTTTCGTTCCAAACTTCTTGAAGCTTGATTCAGAGCTCGGGTATTTTCTGTACACCAGGGAGCTAGTTTCTTATGACAAATGTTTTTGTTTTTAGGGGTGCGACTGCATCTATGGTATTACAGAAAGTTAAATTGAGTTCCTCAGTTAGGTGGTTAACTGATTTCTGTACTCTGACGTCCTTGGGTAGGTGGATAGAGTCTGGAAGGGCATCTAGGAATCTTTGGGTTGTCTGAGAATTTATAGCACGGCTTTTGATGATCCTTGGTTCAGGTCTGAGCAGATTATTTGTTGCAATTGCAAACGTAATAAAATGGTGGTCCGATAGTCCAGGATTATGAGGAAAAACATTAAGATCCACAACATTTATTCCACGGGACAAAACTAGGTCTAGAGTATGAGTATGGTAGTGAGTAGGTCCGGAGACATGTTGGACAAATCCCACTGAGTCGATGATGGAAAGCCTTTTAGAATGGGTCTGTGGACTTTTCCACGTGAATATTAAAGTCACCAAAAATTTAAATATTGTCTGCCATGACTATAAGGTCCGATAAGAATTCAGGGAACTCAGTGAGGAATGCTGTATATGGCCCAGGAGAACTGTAAACAGTAGCTATAAAACATGATGGAGTAGGCTGCATAGATTTCATGACTAGAAGCTCAAAAGATGAAAACGCAGTCGTTTTTTTTTTGGTATATTGAAATTTGCTATCGTAAATGTTAGCAACACCTCCGCCTTTGCGGGATGCGCGGGGAATATGGTTACTAGTGTAACCAGGAGGTGAGGCCTCATTTAACACAGTAATTTCATCAGGCTTAAACCATGTTTCAATCAGGCCGAATACAATAGGTGTAGACTTAGAAACATTTTCCCAACAATGCAGAGTTAAAAAATAATAATACAAAAATTACAACTAAATAGCAAAAAAGGGAAATGTTAACACAATAAAATAACGAGGCTATATACAAGGAGTACCGGTACTGAGTCAATGTGCAGGGGTACGAGGTAGTTGTGTTAATTTAGGTAATATGTACATGCAGGTAAGGGTAGAAGTGACTAGGCAATCAGGATAGATAATAAACAGAATAGTGTGTGTGTTGGCGTGGCAGTGTAGTATGCTTGAGTGTGGGGGTAGAGTCCAGTGAGTGTGCATAGAGCCAGTGCAAGAATGTTTCCAGGAAGTCTGGAGGTCTTTTTGGTGTGTGTGTGTGTCTGAATGTGTGCATGTGTTTCTAATTCAGTGCTATAGATGCAGGCAGAATATGACACAGGAAGTGTGGGTGTTTCCAGTATCACAGTGATTGAGAAAAATGGATTTCACAATGCAATCAAGTCACTGATGTACCAGTGTTAAAAAAAAAAGTGAAAATACTTTAAAAAGTAATGTTTTATTTCAGCTTCTGACATTTTATCATTGTGAATATTCGGGGCCTTGTTTCCCAGAGCGTTCATAACGTTAAGATCATCGTTAGAACCTTCTTTAGTAGCCGAGGTGATTCCCAGTTCCTTCGTTGGTAATGTGGCACATCTAGTGATCCAGACCACTCATAGCGCAGCCAAAGTGCATCATTATATGCATTTCTTTTGCCCTTTCGCCTCACTTTATTCACAGGTTTTCGCTAAACAGCATAAACATCTTGATTTTTTTTTCTGTCTGACTTTGACTACCGTTACCTTCAGAACTAAGTTGACTACAAATACAAAGTTGCTAAAGTGTTTGAAATTGTTACAAACAAGTAAAGAATACAATTATGCTTCGAATGAAAACCAAGATGACTGCATTAAAAGATGCTTAGCCTACATGGGTCTGTGTAGGCTATTTCCATCAATTGAGTTCTATTTTTCGACTAGGCTATTCGACCAAGTTTTTCATGACGTGTGACAACGTGGTCAACGATGTGCCCAATCTGTGATGTAGTGCATTGTTATTGGGTAAGCATAATAAAGCTGCCTCAGTACCACCTATGTCTGAAAATAGGCTATTAACTCTCTATGGGCTGATCCTTGGTCAGTATTGTGGAATCATTTTAATGTTCAGATTTGAATGGAGATATCTGATCCTAACAGTGTTGACACATGGTATAACAAGGCACTAAGCGAACGTTCTCACTGGGTGGTTCTTCGGGAAACAAGTTGGCTCGTGTATATAATGATGCATCTGGTACGTCATCGTAATGCTTAAGTTACATCGCAACTGGGAAACGAGGCCCACAGGTGTTGCAAATCCTAAATAGAATCCCTTACATATCTAACCGTAACCCATTCCAATGTCATCTCTCCCATGTAGGAAGCTTGTCCTCTCTCCTGCGTTCCAAATGGGGACCCCTGAAAGACAACGAGGCCACTGTCATTTTCTACACCAGGCAGATCCTGGAAGGGCTTAAGTATCTCCATGACAACCAGATAGTCCACAGAGACATCAAGGTGAGGTTTGTTGCTAAATAAAAATATTTTTTTATTTTTTATTTTTTTTAAAGTACCAATGCCACAGTGGATTTAAATTCTCACGGTCAGAGTTAATAGTTGTGTTCATTCGGTACTAAACGGCGGAAAATGGAGTGAAACAGGAAGGCATTTCCTGGACTTAAGAAACGCTCCTTTTTGTTTTCCTTTTCAAAACGCTTTGCTACGTTGTGGCCTACTGAGCATGAACCTGGTGTATGTTGCTTAACTCAACTACTAATGTGTCACAATGTGTTGTGGGGAAAGAGTATCTGGTGTAAGAAACAAGTCATTTTCTCACAGGGTGACAACGTGTTGATTAACACCTACAGTGGTGTTCTCAAGATCTCTGACTTTGGCACCTCGAAACGACTGGCGGGAATCAACCCCTGCACAGAGACCTTTACAGGTGTGTGTGGGTGTATGTTTGATGCTTGTGTATGAGTGTGGTTGGGTATGTGGCCATGCTTTTTGCATATTAACATTTATATTTGACTTTGTTGGTATGAATATTATTTACATGTGTTGTCTACATGTTTGTGTAGGCGGGTGTCTAAATGTCTCTGTGTGGTGTTCTTAGGGACCCTGCAGTACATGGCTCCAGAGATCATCGACCAGGGCCCGCGGGGTTATGGGAAGCCTGCAGACATCTGGTCCTTGGGCTGTACCATCATAGAGATGGCCACGGGGAAACCACCCTTCCACGAGCTGGGCAGCCCACAGGCAGCCATGTTCAAGGTAATCTTTCTCTTAGACAATAAAAGAGAGCCGCACACTCTAGGAGCTCAGATGCAAAAAATGTAATTACCAACGTTTCGACAGCCAAGCTGTCTTCATCAGGGTGTAATCACAAACAATGCGGGATGACTCGTTTATGTAGTGTCAAAAGACACACTGGTGTCTGTAATCATGGCCAAGAGTGGCCTAATATCATTGGTTAATTCTCAAGTATTAAAATGGCATACAAAGAACAGCATACAAAAAACAAATGGAGAGCATACAATCATAGATTCATTTTAGACTACACAAGCTTACAAACAATTACAATGGCAAAGTCACAATCACGGCTTCAGATCAAAGTCTACGTTGAGACCGAAGGGAGCAAGGGTCTTTAAGTTAAAGATCCAGGCAGCCTCTCGTTCAGGTCACCCCCTCTCCTAGGGAGGGTGACATGTTCGATGACAATATAACGCAGAGACGATATCGAGTGGCCTGCCTCCAAAAAGTGGGCCGCAACTGGGTAAGTCAAGTTTTTGCACCTAATGGTGCTACAATGCTCTGAGATACGTACTTTTAATTCACGCTTTGTTTAACCCACAATTTTTACCAAAAGGACAAGTTCTAAGATAAATAACTGCCTTAGTGGAGCACGTAATAACACCTTTGATTGGGATCGATTTCCCTGTTTGTGGGTGTTTGAAGGATCTACATTTATAAGTGCCATTGCATACAGCCATTACATTTGTAATTTCCATCCAGTAGGGGCGCAAATGTACGTTGTTCAGGAATATCTTGTGGTGGTAAATCGGAGTGTACCAATTGGTCTCTGAGATTTCTGCCCCGCGAGAATACGACCAAGGGAAGGTCCGAAAACACATTACCGAGACTTTCATCGGATTTTATAATGTGCCAATGTTTGAACGATTAGCTTAATTTGTTCAGAACGCTTTGAATAGCGGGTAGTTAGAACACAAGAATACGTCTTTTTGCGAGACTGACCCTGAAAAAGGTCATGTATTTTTTTTTAATTTTCTCAATGGCAATATTAATCTGATCATTTTTGTAGCCCCTCTCCTTGAACTTTCTTTGCGTCTCAGCCATATTTCTGTCGAAACCTGATTGTATTTTGCAAATTCTTTGGATTCAACAGAATTGGCTGTAGGGCAAACTATTTTTCAAGGGAAGTGGGTAACAACTATCAGCCCTCAACAAACTGTTACGATCAGTAGGCTTCCAGTAAAGATCAGTGTATAGAACATTATCTTCACACAAGATCAGAAGATCAAGAAAACTGATTTGACGTGTATCAGATTGCATAGTAAATTTCTAATGATCAGGGGTTAAGAAAAGCATGGAACGCCTGGAGCTGTTTTGCATCACCCCTCCATAGAACAAAAATATCAGCAATATACCGTTTCCAAATGATGTGAGGCAAGAAAACATTTTTGAGAGGATTGAAAATAGACTCTCCATGTAACCCACATACAAATTAGCATAGTTAGGAGCCATGGGGGATCCCATAGCAGTACCCTTCGTCTGAATAAAGAAATAATTTAGAAACATGAAATAGTTATGTGTGAGTACTATTTCAGCCAATGTTATAATGCATGCACTTGAAGGTTGTTCATTAGGGTCACGTTGCAGAAGAAAATGTTCCATGGCTTCAATACCGCCCTCGTGTGGAATATTTGTGTATAATGACTCAACATCAAAAGTAACTAACAAGGTATTCTCAGGGAGAGGATCAAGAGATTCAATGATAGAGATCATACTGCTGGTGTCCTTTACACATGAGGGGAGCTGTTCTGCGAGTGGTCTAATAAAAAAGTCAACAGAAGTAGATAGAGGGGCCGTTACTGCATCAATGCCTGCTACAATAGGGCGTCCTGGAGGTTGTAACATTCTTGTGTAATTTCGGCAAAGTGTAGAAAGTGGCAATTTTAGGGTGTTGAATAGCCAAGAAGTCATGTTCTTTTTTTGTTATCTGACCAGAACTTAAATACCCATCTAGGAAAGTAAAGATAGTATTGGGAAGTGGGGTCACTTCTGAGTTTCTTGTAAAAGGTGTTGCCAAGCAGCTGTCTGACACTCATTTACATAAACTGTCCTATCCATGAGTACAACCGACCCACCCTTATCAGCGGGACGAATAAGGACTGACGTATCGGATTGTAAATCAAGCAAAGCTTGTTTTTCATCCTTAGGGAAATTATGGAAAGATTTGGACCCCTTTATTCTTAAGGAGATGTCCAACATCTTTTTCCACAAGTCTGCAATATGTCTCGATAGAGTGATTGCGATTGGCTGGAGGTATAAGATAACTCTTGCTTCTAAAAGGAGTCGGAGTATGTGCAGGAAAGCAACCTACTGGTTCAATAGAAGTGTCAGAATTAGGGGAGCTAAAGTATTCCCTTAAACAGATGTTTCTAAAAGACTTAAACATGTCTACCTTAACATCAAAATCGTTGCACTGCGTTGTAGGCACAAAAGATAACCCTTTATTAAGCAAAGAGACATGGGCAGGGCTCAATATCTCGCTTGATAAATGAAAGACACTCAGTCCCGTGGGTTCTGGCACCGTGTGAACGGTCTCCTCTGCCTCTGA